>NW_024070186.1:183088918-183419619 GCF_014754425.2 Oryx dammah | reverse complement strand
TTCCTTTCCCCTCACTGGGCCCTGTCCCATGAGCTCTTGTCTCCTGCTTTGAGTTGTATTGGTCTGAGCTGGTTGGGGCCGGGGCTGTCTGTTTAGCCCATAGCATTTGGTGGTGCTGTCTTGGTCTTGGTAGAACAGGCAAGCGAGTCAGCTCATCCTCCCCTCCTTCCTACAAACCCCCTACATCTTCCCTGCTGCTGCTGCTGCTAAGTCGCTTTAGTCGTGTCCAACTCTGTGCAACCCCATAGATGGCAGCCTACCAGGCTCTGCCGTCCCTGGGATTCTCCAGGCAAGAACACTGGAGTGGGTTGCCATTTCCCTCTCCAATGTGTGAAAGTGAAGTAGCTCATTCATATCCGACTCTTCTCGACCCCATGGACTGCAGCCTACCAGGCTGCTCCGTCCATGGGATTTTCCAGGCAAGAGTACTGGAGTGGGTTGCCATTGCCTTCTCTCCGCATCTTCCCTGAGGAGAGGCAACTAACTCAAAGCTCTTCATCCAGTACCTGGTACGAGCTGTGTTAACATTGTTTATAGCCAAGGGCCTCTGGGGAGAAGTAACAGCAGAGAAGCTTACCCAAGAAGGGTAAGTTCCTTCCTGTCTTGGCCATGGCTCCCGTGGCTACCCCTTGACATTTTCGTTACTAATAACCACACCACCTCTGAAATCAAACTCCTCACCTTCCACCAACCATTCCTCTACTCCAGGGTTCACTGACCTTGATCTCAACCACTTTCTCAATGGGGAACCCCACACTCTTTTCATTTCAATCTTGCCCAGCCTAGATTTTTGTTGTCTATTCTGTAATTCACTCATTCTCACTCAAAACTTCCTTCAGAAAAGGGAACCCTCCTACATTGCTGGTGGGAATATACGTTGGTGCAGACAGTATGGAAAACAGTGTGGAAGTTCCTCAGGAAACCAAAAAAACAATTAACATATGATCCAGGAATCCCATTCCTGGGCATATATCTGGACAAAAATCTTAATTTGAAAAGATACACACACCCCTATGTCTATAGCAGCATTATTCACAATATCCAAGACCTGGAAGCAACCTAAGTGTCCACTGACAGATGAATGGGTAAGGAAGATGTGGTATATATTATACAATGGAACACTACTCAGTCATAAAAAAAGAATGAAATAATGCCATTTCAACAACATGGATGGAGCTAGAGATGATCACACTAAGTGAAGTCAGAGAAAAACAAAATGCCATACAATATTGGATATGTGGAATCTAAAATATGACACAAATAAACCCATCTATGAACCAGAAAGAGACTCATGGACATAGAATGGCCTTGTAGTTACCAAGGGGGAGGGGGTTGGGGGAGGGACGGTATGGGAGGCTGAGATCAGCAGATGTAAGCTATTAAATGGAAGATGGATAACCAACAAGGTCCTACTGTATAGCACAGAGAACTGCATTCACTATCCTATGATAAATCATAATGGAAAAGAATTTTTAAGAATGTATATAAATGTATAACCGAATCACTTTGCTGTACAGCAGAAACTTAACATTGTAAATCAGTTATACTTCAATGAAAAAAAAAAAAACAACCCTCCCTCCTCGCCTCTCCCCTTCTCCTGTGATACTCAGTGGAAAAAGCTCCATCCTGACTTAAACCAGATACCGCCCCCTCCACCCGCCCTGACCAGCTGCTTGTTCCTGGAGGAGGAACACCCCACCTACGGACTGATCTCATCAAGGCCTCTGACTCTGCTCCTCTCACTTGCTTGCGTGAGGGCCCCTTCAGAGCAGCTCTTCACACCCCCTCTCCTCTCCACCTCCCACACCCCAGCCCACTTTCTCTCACCTCTTCGAGAAAATAGAAACTCATTGGGCAGGAAGGCCCTTTCCAGCATCAGATCTAACAAACGACCCCATCTGGACTCTGTCCTTCTTCCTCTTCCCACTGAGCCCGGCTCGCCCCCTTCCCCCAAGTCCTCCTGGGAGTCCACTCCCCCATCCCACCGCCTTTATCTCCTGCACCATCTGTTTCTAGAAATGTGCTTTGCTCCTTCCCATGGAGAACCAACTCTCTCTGCCCTTCGTTCCCTCCAGCTCCCCTATCTCCTTCTTCCTAGACAAAGTTCTCAGTTTGGCTTATCTCTCATTATCTCCTCAAACCACACCAATTAGCTTCTGTCTCCACCCCTTGCTTAATGGAAACAGCTCTATTCGGCATCACACAGTTCAGTTCAGTTCAGTCTCTCAGTCGTGTCCGACTCTTTGCGACCCCATGAATCGCAGCACGCCAGGCCTCCCTGTCCATCACCAGCTCCCGGAGTTCACTCAGACTCGCGTCCATCGAGTCCGTGATGCCATCCAACCATCTCATCCTCGGTCGTCCCCTTCTCCTCCTGCCCCCAATCCCTCCCAGCATCAGAGTCTTTTCCAATGAGTCAACTTTTTGCATGAGGTGGCCAAAGTACTGGAGCTTCAGCTTTAGCATCATTCCTTCCAAGGATATCCCAGGGTTGATTTCCTTCAGAATGGACTGGTTGGATCTCCTTGCAGTCCAAGGGACTCTCAAGAGTCTTCTCCAACACCACAGTTCAAAAGCATCAGTTCTTCGGTGCTCAGCCTTCTTCACAGTCCAATTCTCACATCCATACATGACCACAGGAAAAACCATAGCCTTGACTAGATGGACCTTAGTCAGCAAAGTAATGTCTCTGCTTTTGAATATGCTATCTAGGTTGGTCATAACTTTTCTTCCAAGGAGTAAATGTCTTTTAATTTCATGGCTGCAGTCACCATCTGCAGTGATTCTGGAGCCCCCCAAAATAAAGTCTGACACTGTTTCTACTGTTTCCCCATCTATTTCACATGACAATTGCTAAACCCGGAAGTCAGGTCCTCTCCTTCAGCCCCTCCCATCATTCAGCACAGCAGCTGCCCGCCTCCTACCACAGTCTCCCATTGCCTAGCCTGCTCCGCTTTTCCTTCCACCTCCCTGGTTGTGCCTCAGTTTCCTTGGCCAACCCCACTTCCTCTGCTCAGCTGCTAAGTCGTGAGTCACCCTGAGCCTTGTTCTCTTTCTCGCTCTCTTTTTTTTTTGGCCACTCTGTGTGGTTTACTGGATCTTTCTTAGTTCCCTGGCCAGCGCCCTTTGCAGCGAAAGCTTGGAGTCCTAACCACCAGACTACCAGGGAATTCCCAGAACCTTGTTCCTTTACAAGGCTACATTCTTGGCCAGTCTCCTGGCTTTAGATTCAAAAATCCATTTCTCCACAGCTGACCACCCCTGAGCTCTAAGCTCATTTCTAGTTGATGACTTGATGCCTCCACACAGATCTCCAGTGGCCACTGGGCTTGGCCTATGACTTCTTCTGGGCAATGAAATGCAGGAGGAAATGACATCACCACACTTTTTGTTTTTCCGTGTTAACCAGCAATATTCAAAAATCGACCTGGGTCCCAGAGAAAAATGGCGTGAAGCAGAGCCATACCCAACCCACAGTAGACATGCAACAGAAGTGAGAAACATTTCCTATGTGAACTCACTGCGGTTTGCGGGGGAGCTTTTTACCACAGTATAATCTAGCCTGTCCTGACTACATATACCTCATAAGTTTGTGAAATCCAATAAGGTAATCGAAGTTGCTCTTTAAACTGTACGCATGAAGATGGGTTTTCATTGTCTCCCAAGCAGTATATAGTGGGAAGACAAGATACATCTCTATGATAGGAAAGCAGGCCTTGCTGGAAATATAGTGGAGTTCCAGTTCACGCTGGAGCCAAATTTTCAGTCCCTTGGTACTAAATTTACTCTTGAAGTTCCCTTAAATTGCCCGTTAAATACAGAATGGTGTGATCTCAGATGTAGATCAACACAGCCTGTTTTCCTCTAGCTTTGGAGCAAATAGCTTTTCTTTGGTTAAATACCAAATAAATTGACTGACGTATCCCTTGTAAAAGAAAAAATGGTCTTTAAACAGCAAAAAATTTTGTCTACCAAATCTATTTTCTCTTCCTCCTAGGCCCACAACCAATCTCTTTCCCAACTTCCTCTGCATGTAGAAGTGGCCACATGACTGACTGGCAGCCCATTGATGGGAGTGGAGGTAGCTGGTGCCAGCTCCCTGCCATCCAATAAACCAGCCTCGAGCAGTCCTCCCACTGCACCTCTGCCTTCATGAGATGCAAGCAAGCAAGGTGTACTTGGAAGATCTGCGTTGAAAATCAGCAGGCACCTGAATCCCTAATCTCTGGAATTAGGATTTAACCTGGTAGTTCAGTGTTAAAGAATCCACCTGCAAGGGCAGGAGACACGGGTTCGACTCCTGGGTTGGGAAGATCCCCTGGAGAAGGGAATGGCTACCCACTCCAATATTCTTGCCTGGAAAATCCCATGGACAGAGGAGACTTGTGGGCTATTGTCCATGGGGTTGCAAAGAGTCGGACACAACTTAGCGACTAAACAATGACAACAACAAAAATAACCTGTCTTGTTTGAGCCACTGTGCATCTTGAGGTTTTTCACAGCAGTTAGGGTTACCTTTAATCACAGTATCAGGGGTGTAGAAGACTCAGGACCACCGGAGGGAACTGTATTTATTGTGCCCATCTCTGCAGAACACATGGCATGTCCTACATGGTGATTATTTATTTAATCTGAGAACAGAGTTGAATTCTGGAAAGTTACTACTGCACATACTTCTTAGCCCATTCATACTGCTATAACAAAATATCACAGACTATGTGGCTTACAAACAATAGAAATTTCTTTCTCAGAGTTCCAGAGGTTGGAAGTCCAAGATCAAGGTACCAGCACTGATCTGGTAAAAAACAAAAAACAAAAAAATACCTCTTTTTGCTTCAGAGCCAGCAAGTGAGCACTCATAACCTCATCTCTTCCTGAAGACCCTACCTTCAAACGCCATCACATCAGTCATTAGGTCTCAACATATAAATTCTTCAGACACACAGACATTGACCATAACAACATATGATGTGACCCCACTGGTCAAATTCAGCCTTGACGTTCCCTACCCTCCTCCTCCAGGACACAGAACCATCCTGAAGGTTCTTCCTGGGCCCTGTCCAGTCGCTGGGTATGGGACCAAAGGCAGCAAGCTGCTCCCAGCCCCAACAGGGGAAGGGATTCAGAGTCTTCTGTGCTGCTTCCTCATGGACACATTCTATTTGAGAGAAAGATACCCACACTCTCGTGCCCACCTTTCTGTTTTAGATCCCACTTTGCTGAATTTCCTGGTGGCTCAGATGGAAAAGAATCTGCCTGCAGTGCAAGAGACCTGGGTTTGACCCCCAGATTGGGAAGATCCCCTGGAGGAGGAAATGGCAACCCACTCCAGTATTCTTGCCTGGAGAATCCCATGGACAGAGGAGTCTGGTGGACTACAGTCCATGGGGTGGCAAAGAGTCGGACATACTGAGCAACACACACTGTAGTACACTTGCTTGGTTTACACGAACAGAGATGTCTGATGTCTGTATAAATGGTTAGGGCCAAGGAGCCAAGGAACCAGGCAGAGCCGTGGGGCTGGAGTGAGTGGTTGGAGGACTCATGTGGTCGGAAGGGAGATCTTAATACCATGCAGGAATCTGTGGGGCTCCTGGACACAAAGCCTTTCCATATCCCCCATTTCTCTGACTATAGGAAGCAGCCTCCATAACCCTCCCTGAGTTCCAATGGGCAGGTTCAAGAGAGGATGTGAGATCAGAAAGAAAGAGTCAGGAGCAGACTTGGGAGACTTCCCTGGTGGCTCAGTGGTAAAGAATCTGCCTGCCAGTGCAGAAGACACAGGGTTGATCCCTGATCCCGGAGGATGCGACATGCCTCGGAGCAGCTAATCCCGTGTGCCACAACTACTGAGCCTGTGCTCTAGAACCCATGGCTCACAGGAGGAGCCAATGCAATGAGAAGCCCACGCACGCAGCTAGAGAGTAGCCCCTGCTCGCTGCAACTAGAGAAATGCCAGTGCAGCAACGAAGACCCAGCACAGCCAAAAACAGATACATAATATTGCATAAAAAAGAAGAGAGAGCAGCCTTGGGGTAGGCTCCCGTTTCCCCATCGACAGATACACACAACAATATCTTTCAGCTATTTTGCAGATACTGAAAGCCCCTCCAGGAGGAAGAAATAAAGAGCAATTAATAATGGTATGCGGCCCACAAGTATGTAGACCCCAGACCAGTTGGACCTGAAGGGTGATGATGCTGACTCCCACTAACCTCACCACCAACCCATCCCAAGAATGCCCAGGAGCTGATCACGCCCCCTTTGAACAATTACTGTAACACTTCTTTCTTCCGCAAGGGGAGACACACGGTTTTGAGGGCATCAGCCTGCTCTGGCCCTCTTTGCCTGGCAAAGCAATAATGCTCTCCTTTTCTACTTCACCCCGTACTCTGTCTCTGAGATTCGATTCCGGACTGGTGTACAGAGAAGCTGAGCTTTCGGCATCAAGCTGACTCATGAAGGATGAAGGATGAAGGACCACTGCTCAGCCTCCCGCCTGCCTGGGAGCAGGCTGACAGGGGAACGCCTGCAGTTGAAGGGGCTGCTCAGCTTGTGAACCACTCTCTTCCTCAAGTACAAATCAGTCCCTGCCATCAACCTGCTTAAAGTCCTTCAATGTTCATCCTACAGGTGACCCCAATTAGAGGGCTCAGGTGAGTCAAACACTGTTCGAGGTGGCAGGAACTACTTAAATAAACCACGGAATTCCTTGCCACCATTGAGAAGACTGCTGACGTGGACTGCAGTGTGGTAAAGGTTAACGGCGCCAGCTCTGGAACCAAGCCAACTAGGATGGAGTCCTCTCAGGACCTAGATTTCCTCTCTGGTTTTTCAGGACTCTGCAAGGGTACTAGACGCCGAATTGATAGAGGCCAGCAGCTGTAGTTGCAGCCATCTTATGTTCAACCGCAGGATGTTTTCCTTGGCCAGAAACGCACTAAGTCGTCTGAGAGTTCAAAGCATTGAGCAAGCAGTGGCAAGGCAGACCCACCAGAAGCGGGCACCTGATTTCCATGACAAATATGGTAATGCTGTATTAGCTAGTTGGAGCCACTTTCTGTGTTGCTGTATGGGTATATACGGCAACACAAATTGGAATAGAATGGAACCCATCGCCTGCTGGCAGAGTCACCCCAAAGGAATGGAGAGAACAGTAATCATCCCAGCTGGTTTAATACTGAATTGTTTCAAAATCAACTCATAATTAATTCCAAGTAGAAGTACTATGTACCCATTAAAATATGGCATGTTTGAAGAAATAAAGTATACTTGAAATCTTCAAAAAAAAAAAAAAGATTTCCTCTCTGGAAAATGGGTTTATTGTATCATTTAGTACACAGAAGAGTGCAGATGGGAGGTGAAATGGTAATGTGTGTACCCGATGCACAGTGAGGTCAAATAAACTGAAACGTTGTAGTTTGGAGCATGAAAAGGTTTATTACAGGGTCATGGGAGGAGAACATTTGGTGGCTCCTGCTCAAAACTCCCCAGCGGCCTGAGGGGAGGTTCTAACAGGCAAAATGTGGGGTGAGGACTGCAAGGTGTGTGACTGCCTTCTGATTGGTTGGTAGTGAGGTAACAGGGGTGCGCTCCAGCTGGAAGTCACCATCCTCCACCTGAGTGGGGGCCTTGGTTCTGCAAAAGACCTCAAAGATATTGTTATGTATATTCCTTGAGGAGGAACCAGGACCCAGCCCCAAAGCTGTACTTGTTGTTCAGTTGCTTAGTCATGACCAACTCTGCAACCCCATGGACTGCAGCACACCAGGCTTCCCTGTCCTTCACTATCTCCTGGAGTTTGCGCAAACGCATGTCCATTGAGTCAATGATGCCATCCAACCATCTCATCCTCTGTCGCTCCCTTTTCCTCCTGCCCTCAATCTTTCCCAGCTTCAGGATCTTTTCCAATAAATCAGCTCTTCACATCAGGTGGCCAAAGTACTGGAGCTTCAGCTTCAGCATCAGTCCTTCCAGTGAATATTCAGGGTTGATTCCCTTTAGGATTGACTGGTTGGATCTCCTTGCTGTCCAAGGGACTCTTAAGAGTCTTCTCTAGAACCAAAGTTCGAAAGTATCAATCCTTTGGTGCTCAGCTTTCTTTACAGTCCAACTCTAACATCTGTACATGACTACTGGAAAAACCATAGCTTTGACTATATGGACCTTTGTCGGCAAAGAGATGTCTCTGCTTTTTAATACTCTGTCTAGGTTTGTCATAGCTTTTCTTCCAAGGAGCAAGCATCTTTTAGTTTTGTGGCTGCAGTCACCATCTGCACTGATTTTGGAGCCCAAGAAAATGAAATCTGTCACTGTTTCCACTTTTTCCCAATCTATTTGCCCTGATAGGACTGGATGTCATGATCTTGATTTTTTGAATGCTGAGTTTTAAGCCCGCTTTTTTACTCTCTTCTTTCACCCTCAAAAGGCTCTTTAAGTCCTCTTTGCTTTCTGCAAAGTGATATCATCTGCATGTCTGAGATTGCTGATATTTCTCCCGGCAATCGTGATTCCCTCTTGATTCATCCAGCCCGGCATTTCACATGATGTACTCTGCATATAAATTAAATAAGCAGGCTGACAATATACAGCATTGACATAATCCTTTCTCAATTTAGAACCATCCATTGTTCCATGTCTGGTTCTAACTGTTGCTTCTTCTCCAGCATACAGGTGTCTCAGGAAGCAGGTAAGGTGGTCTGGTATTCCCATCTCTTTAAGAATTTTCCATAGTTTGTTGTGATCCACACAGTCAAAGACTTTAGTGCAGTCAATGAAGCAGATGTTTTTCTGGAATTCCCTTGTTTTTTCTATGATCCAATGGATGTTGGTAATTTGATCTGGGCTTCCTCTGCCTTTTCTAAATCCAGCTTGTACATCTGGAAGTTCTCAGTTCATGTACTGTTGAAGCTTAGCTTGGAGAATTTTGAGCATTACTTTGCTAGAGTGTGAGATGAGTGCAATTGTGCCATAGTTTGAACATTTTTTGGCATTGCCCTTCTTTGGGATTGATATGAAAACTGAAATTTTCCAGTCCAGGGGCCACTGCTGAGTTTTCCAAATTTGCTGGCATATTGAGTGCAGCACTTTAACGGAATCATCTTTTAAGATTTGAAATAGCTCAGCTGGAGTTTCATCACCTACACTAGCTTTGTTCGTAGTAATGCTTCCTAAGGCCCACTTGACTTCGCACTCCAGAATGTCTGGCTCTAGATGAGTGATCACACCATTGTGACTATACGGGTCATTAAGACCTTTCTTGTACAGTTCTTCTGTGTATTCTTGCCACCTCTTCTTAATCTCTTCTGATTCTGTTAGGTCCTTGCCTTTTCTGTCCTTTATTGTGCCCATTTTTGCATGAAATGTTCCTTTGGTATCTCTAACTTTCTTTTATTTTCTAATTTTCCTGAAGAGATCGCTAGTCTTTCCCATTCTATTTTCCTCTGTTTCTTTGCATTGTTCACTTTAGAAGGCTTTCTCATTTCTCCTTGCTATTCTCTGGAATTCTGCATTCAGTTAGGTGTATCTTTCCCTTTCTCCTTTGCCTTTAGCTTCCCTTCTTTTCTCAGCTACTTGTCAGGCCTCCTCAGACAACTATTTTGCCTTCTTACATTTCTTTTTCTTGGGGATGGTTTTGACCACCACTTCCTGTACAGAGTTATATACCCCTGCCCATAGTTCTTCAGGTACTCTTGTCTACCAGATCTAACCCCTTGAATCTATTTGTCACCCCCACTGTATAATCATGAGATTTGATTTAGGTCATACCTGAATGGCCTAGTGGTTTTCCGTACCTTCTTCAATTTAAGCCTGAATTTTGCAGTAAGGCGCTCATGATCTGAGTCACAGTCAGATCCAAGTCTTATCTTTCTGACTGTATAGAGGCTGCCCTGTTTAAATGCTCCTCCTTTATTTCTGCAACCCGTTCTTTTCTCTGATTAGCAACTGTTTGAACCTGCCCTTTGGAATTCAGGGAAGGTCAAGGAGGCTGAAGGAAGCCTATTTCCTACAAACAAGAAATGGGGCACACAGAGAGGATTTTTACCCAGAAGCCTCACAAGGTCCCGCTGGGTTTCATTAGCAGACCAGCAAATATACAAACTGAATTTTAAAATACAGAATACAGGTACATGTGAAGAATTCATTTAGATACATGAGCAATGAATACCAGTGGTTGCCTCCGGGGAAACTGGGAGCTTCAAGTGGCAGGAAGACTTCGTCATCCTTTGGTAATGTGTGCAAACTTACTATTTTTGCCTATGAATAATGTACCTATTATTTTGAAAGATTCCTACAGCACCTCCATGTGGCCCTCAGGGTGAAGTCCAAAAGCTCTCTTGGGTTCATCAGGCTGATGCTGGCTTCTGCCCTGCCTTTCATCAGCTGTCCAGCCTCCAACCCCCAGCATTCAGTGTTCCAGCCACATCGACCTGCTTCCATTTCCCTTTGGCAACTGCCCAGGGTGCTCTCAGGTCGCCTCCCAACTCAGTCAGTTGAGACTCAATCCACCTCTGCATCAACCCTTCCATCCCCAATTACTATTACCAGCTTTCTTCTTAAGACACCCAAAGTGCCACAGCACCTTCTACCCCCACCCTTCAATAAGCACCCTCCGAATGGCATCATCTCTTCCCTGGCTAGCCAGTGGCCTTCTCACTGAATCCCTTGAGCCTAGAGCAGGAGTTGAGGCTCAATACACATCTGATAAATGTCAGCCCTCAGACATGAGGGCCTCTTTGCTGACAAAGGTCCATATAGTCAAAGGTATTGTTTCCAGTAGTCATGTATGGATGTTGAGTGTTGGGTCACAAAGAAGGCTGAGTGCCAGAGAATTGATGCTTTCGAACTGTGGTGCTGGAGAAGACTTTTGAGAATCCCTTGAAGAGCAAGGAGATCCAACCAGTCAATCCCAAAGAAAACCAACCCTGAATATTCACTGGAAGGATGGATGCTGAAGCTCCAATCCTTTGGCCACCTGATGTGAAGAGCTGATTCATTGGAAAAGACCCTGACGCTAGGAAAGATTGAAGGCATGAGAAGGGGGCAACAAAGGATGAGAATGGTCAGATGGCATCAGCAACTCAATGGACATGAGTTTGAGCAATCTCCAGGAGTTGCTAATGGACAGGGAAGCCTGGTGTGCTGCAGTCCATGGGGTCACAGTCGGACACGACTGAGCAACAATAACAGACATGAGCCCCTCTTGGTTAAGCTCTTAGCAGCTTTCTTGTTCAGATGACAGGGGTAAGCTGTTAGGGATAGATGCCCAGAACAATTTCTCCTATTGGTGTACCCACAAAATGTTTAAGAAGGGTCAGTGATTCTCAATGTAATTGAGGAAAAGAATCAATCAGCTGGGGTTTATTACAATCCCAGACTTCTTGGCCTATCCCTTAATTCCCAACTCTGGAGGTCTGGTGCAGGGTCCAAGAAGCTGTATTTTCCAGAAATACCCCATAAGTGGTCCAAGAACCACGCTCTCAGAGACCAATCCATCTATTCATGAGTCTTTACTAAGCGGCTATGATATGCCAGGTCAAGAATAATCTTCTTTGTAGGGACAGAGAAAGAATAAGAAAAGTCTGTGCCCTTGTGGAGTTTACTTTTTAGTGAGTGTAGAAAATATCAGGTACACAAGTAACTGTAGACAGCCAGTGACAGGTGTTGTAAAGAAAATAAAGCAAGTAGGCAGAGGACACGGAATGAGCTTGGGTGGCAGGGAGGGGCTCTGAGGTCACTGAGGAGCGACAGGAAGGAGCCAGCTAGTAAACGAGTATCCAGATGGATCATCATTTTTCCCTCAACCTCTCCCCTCAACCCAGGCCCTGCTCCAAGAGTATCTCCAAGGAAACCAACTCCAGAACAGTGACATCCCCTCCTTTATTATCAAGGCCTTCAGAGCCAGGACAGAGGAGATTGCAATGGGGATCTTGACGGCCCCTTTTCTCCCAGCCACGGTACCCACAGGCTTCCTCCAGCCAGAGGCAGAGGTCTGAATCCCTGCCTCTTGGGAATCCTGGCCCCTATCCCACCTCCCTTACTCAAATCCCTAAGATCTCAGGCCAAGCCACATCCCAGGGCTGAGCCAGGAGGTGTGACAATGCTCAGTCCTCAGCCAGCTCTCTTGGGGCCCCCGAAGCACTGCCCGTGTGGGTGGGGCCTTCTGAGCATCCTTCCTGATTTGAAGTCCAGGTCCTTGGCGATTACGGGGGTGGGAGGACTGGTCCCCAGGATTACGGAGAACGTCATATCACCAAAGAGGATGCCCACCCCCCGTTCCCAGCAGTTTGGATGACACAATTGGAAAGATGTGAGCCTGGGCCCTCCTCCTAGGAAGAGACTGGGGAGCCTCGTGGCACAGTGAGACTCCCAGGGCAGGTGGGCAGCCAGGGGCTGGAGGTTCCAGGGTCACTTCCTCTTGGCCCGATCTGCCGCGTCCAGGGCAGCCATGTTGCGGGCAGCTGTGATCAGGTGGATGACGCTGATGAGAGACTTGAGCAGGGCGATAGGGGCAGTGATCCAGAGGCCCATTCGGAAAAGACCCACCGAGCCAACTGTGGGAAGGGATCAAGGGTGATCCAGAGAAAATAGGATGCAGGTGAGGCAGGGTCTTGTCTCCCCGGGCAGGCCAGACCCCCTCCCCTCCTCCTGCCCAGCCCCTCATCTCCTACCTAAAGGTCCCTCGGAGAAATTAAACAGGTAGAGAAGGCAGTAGAAGAGCTCGTTTCCAGCACACAGGGTGAAGAGAGCAGGCTAAACAAACGGCAAAAAGGCTGCTTGAGCAGGAGGGCAGGGCAGTGGCTCCCATCCTCCAACTAAGGGCCAGGGGACCAGGAACTGGGAAAGAGGGGTGCAGGGTGGTGTGGAGAAGATGTGGGGACAGGGCAGATCAGTCTGCCCAAGGCTCCTCACCCTCCCCTTCAGCTTGGAGCCATGGGCAGCACTCACCATAAGGATACGCACAAACAGGAAGATATTCTTACCCGGCAATGCTTCTCACTCTCCTTGTCCTACCTGGAGGTACTAACACCATCCAGCCCACCCAGGAGGAAGACTACACTCCTGATTATGGCCTAAGGCCTTTAGAGAACTGGTTCTGCAGACCTCTCTGGCTTCTTCCTCCTTCCCTCACCCCTCAAGCCACTCAGTTCCTCCCTCCTGTGCACACCTGCTGCCTGAGCAGTTCCCACATACCCTCCCTACCAATCCTGCCCTGGGCCCAGGGCTGGGGCCAGGACTTGCCCTAAGCAAATAGGGAGGGGCGGCAAAGGCTCACTCTGGAGGTGTAGTAGATGCGAAGCACGGGGTTTCCAGACAGGTCAATCATCTTGTGACTTTCACTGCCTCGGACCACAGAACTTGGGGAGAAAGTAGAGGGGAAATCCATGAGCATGCATCACCAGGAATGCCCACCGAATCCTCAACGCAACCCCCATTACATAAGTACTGGGACTGCCTCTGCTGAACAGAGTGGGGACTGGGGCACAGCTGAGGACCATTGGGCCCAAAGTCACAGTCTAGATGGGTAGCTGAAGGAAGCCAAATCAGGATTCAAAAGCCCCATCCCCTTTCCGAAGAGATGTTATCTCTTTGGAATCCTCAAAAGAGTTTTAAAGATTACTGAGCCAACTGCAAAATAGGATGCTGAGTCAGAGAAGATCTGCCAGACTCCCTTAAGAAAGCACAGCTAAAAAGGAGACCTCCCTAGAAGCCTGAAGATACCCCCCTGAGAAGGTCTCATCCCTCCCCATGTAGCATCTTCTTCCACTGGTCCATATCCCCAGAATTGCATACCTGTGGAGGTGCAGCCAGTGGCTGGCCACGTCCAAGCTCATGCTGAGCTGAAACAGAAGGGTGGCGCGAGGGTACAGCAGGGCCAGGTTGACCAGCAGACACATCGTGGAGCACCGGTCTGTCAGCATGTCCAGCATGGCCCCAAACCGGGTCCCTGAGAAAAATGGTGGAAAGGGGCTGTCAGGGGACAGCGGAGCTGTGACAGGGGCCATATTTGGTGTATCACTCTGATGCAGAGTCTAAGAGTGAAAATGCCCACCATCCACTGGCGGGAGATGAAAGCAGACTGCTCTGGCTGGAGTTGAAAGGCCAAAGGGCAAAGGTCACCATATCATAAAAGGGGGAAGCCTGGTAGCATGGAGACAACATTGTAGAAGGGCGTGAGAAAGCTAGCTAGCTCTATAACTCATCAATCCATAATCAAAGGTCCAGGTCTCAAGACAAGAAGATTTGAAGTCTTAGGAAAGTCTTAGAGGTGGGTCTAAGAACAGATTATAAAAAATGAGGTCAACCCTCCAGAAACTATCTCCCTTCCTTCTCCATCCTCCCTCTAAACATGCCTTCTGGAATGCTGATCGCTTGTGTCTGGCACACAGCAGATGCCCAATAACCTGTTGAATGGCTTTTTATTCAGAAAAGCCTCTAGCACTGCCATTGCCATGCCCAGTCGCGCTCGTTTTCAACAGGGAGCTTCAATCCCTTCTGCTCCAAAACCAGGTCATTCTAGACTGCCTTCTACAGAGACGGGAATAACAGAGCCCTGGGATTCCCGAGTACTCGCCCACCCCGAGGTCCTGAGGCAGCAGGAAAAAGGGGGGAGAGGGTTGTGGGGCTGGCTGGAAGAGATGTCTGTCACCTTGATTAAGGACTCGAGCAGCGTGTCCATCGAAAGCGTCCAGAAGTCCGCTGAGCAGGTAAAAGGAGGAGGCCGTGAGGGGGCAGCAGGGCATGAAGTAGAAAGAAATGATGGCGAAGAGAATCCGAGCATAACCTTGGAATTGAGACAGGGTGAGACAGGGCAGATCTGGGAGCCTGCCCAAGGCCCCTGACCCTCCCGATACGCCCGGAGCCGCAGGTGGCACTCACCGATGAGGTTAGGCACAAACAGGAAGATATTTTCGCTTGCCATCGCGGAGGTCCCCCGGCCGCTCTGGGCCTTAATTGGAGGTGCCAACTCTGTCCCAGCCCCGGTGCAGATTCACTCTCCAGCCCGGCGCATCAGCCACGCCCACTGCGTGCAGGTCCCTGCCGGGTCCCAGACGTTCAAGCTCGCTGCAGGCCGGAGCATGGGCCGACCCAGCTGTGCGCCGGGCGCAGGGGGCGCGCACACCCCGCCCTTCCTATGGGCAGACGCTGGCCTCCGCCTGCCTCGCGGGAGCTCCCGCCTACGGTTGCGGCCCCTGCTTCTCCAGCTGCGCTCGGCTTCCGGAACCTACTTTTCTGCGTTTGTCCTTGCAAAATTAGAGAAAGGAACGAGACTTAAGAAATGGCTGCGTCCCCTTTAAGATCTGCCCGCTTCCTTTTCCTTTTCTTCCCTCCGCCCCTTTCCATCGTTTCGTACCAAAGTACAGAGGGAGGAGAGGGGGCAAAGAATCATCGACGCCGAGATAAGGAAGGAACTTAAAAGGAGAGATCAAAAGAGAACGAGGTCTAGGTAAATGTGTCTACTTTCTTTTCTGCGGAGGATATTACTCCTGGACATAATGGCAAAAAGATCCCGCCATCCAGAGTCTTTGCACCCCCAAAAGGCAAAGTTATTTGGTACAGCCCACATTTTCCCTTCCCCGCCCCCTCTCTCGGCCCTCATTTGCTGTCGAAGGCTCCAAGCAAAGAGATGACGGCCAGAGAGGCTGGAAGGCGGCCTGAGGAGGGGTTGTTTCTCGCCTGCCCCTAGTGGTGGGAGGATTAGGTGCCAAGGTCCACCGTCAGTGATCTTCCCAAGTTTCTCAAGCCACTGGCACTGGGGTCAGTGCCCGCAAGGAGGACCCAGAGAGGGTGGAGAAGCCGGGGAAGCGAATGCGACCAGCTGGGAAAATGCCCTCCCCCATTTGGTTCTAGAATCCTTAATTTCCTGGCAACGGGGCTGTGGAACGTCCTCAGACGCCAAGGTTTTTATAGCAACGGCGCCTTCCCGGGTTCCCCTCTTTCCAGCCTTCTCTCCATCTCCCAAATCCCCCGTCCCCACGGCCCGTAAAAGGGCTCGTTAGACCTCTCCGTCTCCCCTCCTGCCGAGTAGCCCAAGATTTCGACACATCTGCCAGGTTGGGGGCGGCAAGTGGGCTGCCTTGTCTTGGCAAGGGCCTTGGGTGGGAAGCAGGAAAGAGAGGGCCCCTTCTGGGCGAAGTAAGGGGTAGGAGAGGTGGGTGTTATGAGCGTCCCACCTCCTCCCTCCCCTAGGAAGATTTAAAGCAACTATTTCTCTCCCCCCGCCCCTTTTCTTTTTATTTCAGAGAGAGAGCTGACACAGTTCTCCAAGGCCCAGGGGAATGGTGGTGGGTTGGGGTTGGGAGAAGTGAGCTGGTTTTGCAGCCTAACTCGGGCTCCCACTGTCCCCAGGGGAATGTCATCCACTCTTGCCAGGAATGAGGAGAAAAAGGGCAGCCGGCCATCCCAACCCACAGCCCCTGCAACCTCACTGGGCTGCGATCTGGTGAGCACTGGAGAGGGGTTCTTGGGGTGGGGGTGAAGTGAGGTGGCGCGTGCTCAGGCTGAGGACACTGAGCCTGCCAGCCTTCAGACTCTGGCCTCAACCCTAAGCCCAGAGCCCCCAGCCTGGAAACCTCCAGACCTTGCACTTCCATGTGGGAACTCTGAGGCTGAACAACCCCCCCCCCCCCAACTTTCCCTTTTCTAGAAGGTTTCTCGCTCTGAGGAATTCCTGACACAGATCAGCACGGAACTCACTGACGAGGCCTTGTTTGTCGCTGCCTACCACATGAACCCTGTGCCCATCAAGGAAAAACAGACACAAGACCAAGGGACTCAGATGCCCAAACATGGTGACTCCCCACCTGAAGACCCCTGTGTCCAGAGACCCACTCATACCCCCAGTTCCAGTCCCTGAGCCCCCCAACCCACCTGCGGCTGACCTCTCCAGGAGTCTTTCCCCAGCTCCCCCATCTCACAGCAGCCCTGGGACCACACAGCGCCTCCCCACCCCCTAACCCAGTCCCCATACCCCACCCCTGACCACGAATCTCCTTAGCCCCTTCCTCACTAGTCACATCTCTCTCTGGCTATGGGGATAGTACTTTCTCTGACTGGGGCCTCTTATTTCCAGTATTCTTCACCAAGACCCGAGGCACTGATACCTGGTGAGTGAGGCTTCACAGGAGATGCCCCTTTGTCCTGGGAGAAAGATGAGGAGCCTGTAGAGGAGAGAGCCAGGGTATGACAACGTCCCAGCAGGGTAGGGGGATTTTACACCACATAGTCCTGTTCTGTTCTGCTCCAGTCCTTGGCTTGAGTTCTCACCTCTCTCCTTTCCCTTCCGCCATCTGTAGCTCCGACAGAAACCGTACCCGCACAAAGGCACATCTCCTGCCATCCCCTCGTGAGAAGGTATGCGCTGGGTCCAGGGATGACAAGGCCATTCAGAATAACCATACGGTTAGAGTTCACATGATATACCAGTCCCTGTTTTAGGAACTTGGGACGCAAATGAATGACAGTCTCTGCCCTTGAAAAGTTCATAGTTTAGTGTGGGGCCAGGCAAGTAAATGGCCAGTTACAACAAATATGGTTAAGTGCCCATAACAGAAATGGAAACAGTGAGAAGAGCACTTGCTCACAGCCGCAGTTGGGACAGGAAGGAAAAGAATCATGGAGCTTCCTGGAGGAGGTGACACTGAAAGAAAGAAATTTCTAGGGAAAAATGAGGTGGTCGGGGTATTCCAAGTGGTAGGACTTGTATGAACAAAGGCACAGAGGTGAGTCTCAGGAGGATGACCATGGGTATAAGTGTGTATTCCTTTTTGTTGAAATTAATTTATTTTTTGGCTGCACCAAGTCTTAGTTGCAGCATGTGAGATCTAGTTTGCTGACCAGGTGTATTGAACCTGGTCAGGGCCCCCTGAATTAGGAGCACAGAGTCTTAGCCACTGGACCACCAGGGAAGTCCCTCTGTGTGGGTCCTGTAGGGCAGGGGAGGCAGTAGGACCAGAAGCAGTTTTACTGCTGGACTGTGCAGGCATGGTACCCAGGGACTCATCAAGGGACTTTATGTGTGTTTTATTAAGATCCAGAGATGTTTCCTACAGGTGAGGAGTCATTGAAGAGTTTTGAGCAGGGGAAGTTGGCATTTTAGATCCATCACACTGGTGGTCAGTGGAGAGAGTGAACTGGAAAGGGAAAGATGAGAGGCTGGAAGGCCAGTTAGAAATTGGAGACCAAACTAGAGATGAGTAGGTCCTGAATATTCACAGTAATAATAGAGATGAGAGAAAGGGTAGATATGAGTAATAAAGACCAGGAAGAATGAGTTTGGTAATTGATTAAAAATGGTAGAGGAAAAAAGAAGGAATCAGAGGGCTTTTAGTTTTCTGACTTGGGAAACCTAAGTCTGATGATGCCATGCTTCTGCCCAAAACTCTACAGTAGGTCTCCATTTCAGAGTCAAAGCCAAAGGCCTTCAATGGCTTACAAAGTCCTACGTGATCTCTCTGTTCCCCAACCCTATTGTCTGTCTGACCTCATTGCCCATGACTGCTCCCCATTTCCCAGTCTCGCCAGCCTTCTCATTCTTCCTGGGGCATGGCAGGCATGATGCCACCTTTGGACAGATTGTGTTTGAGGGGCCCCTGGGAACTCCAGGTGGAAATACCCTGTAGACAGTTGGAAATGCAGCTTCAAAGCTCACTCGTGAGGTCTGGGCTGGTGCTAGAGATCTCATGTCAGAGAGGGTTGCCAATTAAAGAGTGTGCAGTTGCCCTGGGAGTGGGGTGGAAGGGTTTGTGCAAAGTGAGAAAGACAAGGGCACTGAGGATGGAGCCCTGGAGAATCTCTACAAGAGGTTGGCAGAGAAGAGAGGGGTTAATGAAGAAGGCAGAGAAGGAACTAGCAAATGTTTATTGAGTGTCTATTATGAATGGGCAATGATGGATAGATTTGTGGGTGGATAGATGGATGGAATGGATGGATGAATGGATGGATGGAAAGAGAATGGTGGGTGGATGATAAATGGGTAGGTGGGAAATGGTAGGTGGATAAATGATTGAGGGTAGGGATTGGATGGATAGGTGAAGGATGGAAGAATAAAAAGACATGAGCCTTGGATCCAAAATCAAGACTCGTATTCTTTTCTAGGGAGCTCTCCCTAGCAACTTGACGTCTGGAGGATGATCCCAACTTTGGTGCTGCTCTTGGCCTCTCATGCCCTCCCCCCACTCTGTCTCTCTGCAACATGTCAAAGCTCCTCTTTCACCGCTCATTCAACAGTTCGGTTATGGGGGCGTTCCTGGTCGTGAGCAACATCACCCCTGAAGCCTCCAAAGTGTTCCAGAACCATCACACACCTTGCCACCCTCAACTGGCAAGGACACCCCTAGCAATGAAAAGCTTTAATAAAGAGACAGAGATCCTCCCCTCCTCTCAACCTAGGCAGTGCCGTTGTGTGACTTCTCTGGGGTGATGTGAAAGGAGCACCCCTACCCCTTTTGCCAGATGTGTGGGCATATTATTAGAATGGCATATTCCATATTATGGGAATGGCTTTAATTCAGGCAGTTATCCACCTATTATCCATCAGCCTGTTGGCAGAGATGAGTTCAAAGGTTCAGATCCATCCTCCCAGCCAGACTCCAGCATCGTAAGGTCTAGGCCTGTGACATCTGAGAGACTCCGTCCCTGCCACCAGCGTCAGTGTTGAGGTCTCTCCTCTGCACTTTGGAGCCTCCTGGCTTTGGAACACATCATGGTGGAAGGCAGTGCTGAAGGCTTTGTGAAATTTGCATTTAAATCTCAGTCTGGCCACTTTTTGGTGCCTCCTGAGGAATTTCCTGTCAGTTCACATCTCTAAACCCCTGTTTCCTTATCTGAAAAATGGAAATAATTGTCCCTGACTCACAAGGACCTTGTGAGAGTTAAAAACATAATTGTATGCATAGTGCTCGTCACAATGCCTGGCCCAGAATAAATGCCCCAAACTTAAGCATTTATCAAGGTCAGTTTGCTTCGTGTTCTCCTAAAATTCAGTCCTCTTTTGAGTGTTCTAAAAATGTTTCATTATATTTAGTAATAAAATTTCAATTAAGGAAAATTCAGTTGATTTGGAGAAAGACTAAGACAAACTGGTTATAAATTCCCTATAATGCCCAAGAGTAAAGAAAAGGACACCCATAGGATACAAAATAAGCTCATTGTTTAGGAAAGGCTGCAAATCTAATACTTGGTATACACATAACAGCAGATATGCTTAAAATGCCAAGAAGATTGGGGGAAAAAAGAACGGTACACTTGGGTTTATTACAAGAATTCTCAAGAAGGGGCTGACTTTTAGGGCAACTGGCCGTGAAACAGATTGAGCACTGTTTTCCACCTGTCAGACAGTAAGAGGTGGGCTTCCCAGGTGGTGCTAGTGGTAAAGAACCCACCTGCCAACGCAGGAGACGTAAGGGACACAGGTTCAGTCCCTGGGTAGGGAAGATCCTCTGGAGGAGGGCATGGCAAGCCACTCCAGTATTCTTACCTGGAGAATCCCATGGACAGAGGAGCCTGGCAGACTACCGTCCATGGGGTCACAAAGAATCGGACACAACTGAAACAATTTAGCAAGCATGCATGCATGCAAACAGTGAGAGATGAGAGGCACCTACTGCCAGCTATGGCTCATCCTGAAGAGCCTGGAAATGCCACACCCAGTAGAGAGATAGCTGAGGCCAGGAGGGGACCCAGCTGATCCTCCAGAGGCTGAGCCTAGAGCCAGGCCAGCCTCTTCAATACTGCCCTGTTTGCAAACATAAACTGCCATCTTTTCCGCAAATTGCTCCTCTCTCCCCAGCCCTCTCTCCAGAGACAAGTATTGCCATCTCCAGTGCTCTGTGACCCACCTTCCCACACCCCACCAGCCCAGTTACAAATGGTGATTTTCTGTTTATTGCTCAAAACCAAAAATCCAGAAGCAAAGGCGGGGACACCATGAAGGGGGGGGGCATGGCAGGAAAGGGGTAGGGGTCTTGTCCTAGCTCTCCGCTTCATCCCTCTTCTTCTGACCCTCTAGGGTTAGAGGTTAGGCCAGGGCCAGAGCAACTGGGAAGGACAGAGCCTTTCTGGCCAAGGGAATAGCAGAGCTCTTGGATATAGTCCCTGTGGGGTGCCCTGGGCTGGAAGCGCCCCAGGAGTTGCAGCCGGGACTGAGTTCCCCTCCCACAGTCCAAAAGCAGGTAGAGTTGGTGGGGCAGGACCCTTGTTTGGCAACTGAGAAGAGGAGGCTTTGGGCACAGGATGCTGGTTTATTTACTGTAGGGTCCCCAGGGCCATCAAAGCCCCCTTGTGGGACCAGGAGACTATTTACACAGCAGGGAGGAAGGAAGCCAGAGACCAGGTCCTGTGCTCCTTCCTGCCCAGAATGAGGAGAGGAAGGGCGTCCTGCAGCCTTTGTCTTGGTGTTCAGATGGATACTTCATACTCGCGTGTATCCTGGAAACAGAGAGATGTATCAGCTGCTGGAGTGGGATGGAGTGGACGAGACAGCAAAATAGGTATCCACAAGGAAGGGGAAAGACCCTGTGTGTGTGTGTGTGTGTTGTTTTTTGGCCACAGAGTGCATGATCTTAGTTCCCCAACCAGGGATTGAACCATGGCCCCTGCATTAGAAGTATGGAGTTCCAGTTCACGCTGGAGCCAAATTCTCAGTCCCTTGGTACTAAATTTACCCTTGAAGTTCCCTTAAATTGCCCATTAAATATAGAATGGTGTGGTATCAGATGTAGATCAACACAGCCTGTTTTCTTCCAGCACAGGAGCAAATGGCTTTTCTTTGGTTGAATACCAAATAAATTAACTGATTTAAATACCCCTTGTATAAGAAAAATTTGCCTTTAAATAGCAAAAGACATTGTCTATCAAATGATAGAGTCTATACTACTAGACTTCTAGGGACATCCAAGACTGTGTTTTTCAAATAACATTGGTCACTGGGGAGTTTGGCAGCCATGGGATGTGAATGGGGCCGAATCTGGCCAATGGATATGTTTGGTTCACTCTACAGTATCTTAAAATCACATAAAAATGGAAATTTCTGGATCTTCTTGGACAATTGGAAGATCTGTCAATTGAGCCTAGGTTTCTACCAGAGGATGAGATGGTTGGGTGGCATCACTGAATCAGTGGACATGAACTTGGGCAAACTCCAGGAGATGGTGAAGGACAGGGAAGCCTGGTGAGCTGCAGACTGTGGGGTCACAGAGTCAGACACGACTTGGCAACTGAACAATTCCACCACAAACTGGATAGAGTACAAGTTTTCCAATTAGCCACAGTCCCCACCACTCCCTATTGACCCACTGACTTGCTATGTTCACTGATGTGGCCTTTGTAGGCAGCTGAGTTTGCAGTTCCCAAGACTGATATTACAGAGACCTTGAGAGAAGCTTATAGGGTCCTGGGGGAGCAGAGGAATGGGGCACTCTAGGATAGCGGAAAGGCTCACCCCAGCTTCATACAGTGGATTGCTGAAGTCTGACTCCACCGTGATGGGGCTGTAGGAATGGGAGCCCGAGAAGCCGAAGAGGGATTTTCCCTGTAGCCTGGGAAAGGAAGGAGATAGAGGGGCTTATCGAGAAGTGAGCCCCCAACCCCCCCTCACCCGGGCTTCTGTGCCAGGCAGGCAGGACGTCTGCCCTGGCCAGCAGCTCCCCAAGTCGGGTACTTACTTGGTGTAGTATATGTAAACACCACTCCCGAGGACGATGACCAAGCCCAGGGGCAGCAGAATGGCCAAGGCAAGGTTCCCACCCTCCAGCTGCCGTGACGGGTCAGTGGTCTGGGTCACTGGAGAGAGGAGGAGAGGCCAGTGAGCTGGCGCTGGGCCCACCCTGGGCTCTCCCAGCCTCCTGCCCTGGGCCTTGAACCCCTGGGCCCTCACCCCGCCGGGGATCTGGCCTCCTGCCCCCGGCCTCTGCCTTGCCCTCCCAGCTCGGCCAGGCCTGGGTCTCCACTGTGCCCTCACTGACCTTCCAGTTTTCGGTTGTCCAGGAGCTCCTCAAAGGCCACTGCAGGGAGAGGAGGGGGAGGGGACGGGGTCTGAGCCAGGGAGGGAAGGAGGCTGCGGAGAGGGCCGGGAGCCCGGTGGGGCTGGGTTGGACAGCTTGGTTTCTCTGCCCTCTGCTCAACCTAAGCTTGATCCTTCCCTTAGTGGGGGCAGGGCCTTGGTCCTCCTTGTCCAGACTTCTGGGGAGTCTAAACCCACCAGGTCTGTAGAATTTGTCAAAAATAAGGAAACTGAGACCAGTCCAGAGGGCAAGGGACTGCCAAACCAAAGCCCCCTGTCCTACTTCCCTTAGGATGAGTCCATGACCTTGAACTTCCCCAGGGCTTGTGGATCTCCCTCTGAGGATGAGAGCCCATGGGAGGTGAACAGGAAAACTCAGCAGTCTCAAGTGTGCTACCTGACTTTCCCCGCCCTGTCACATCCCAGACACTGCTATGCCCCTTCCTGCCCTGCATGCCCAGGCACCTTTGCAGAGTGGAGGCTGGCTGGTCCACTGGGAGGGGTGGCCGGGCACACAGGTGATGGTGACCTCGCCGATGAGCTCAAAGCCCTCATAGCAGAAGAAGCGCAGAGACTCGCCAGCCTGGTAGTGATGCTTGTATAGTGTCTGGTAGCCATTCTCTGGCACCCCAGGGTTCAGGCACGGCTCGTACTTCACTGTGGGGAAGAGGTCAGCCATGGACCAGCTGCACTGTGAGCAGGCCACCCAGCCACCTGTCCCAGGGTGTCCCCAGACTCACAGGCGCACTTGGGGACCCGGTCGCTCCACTTGGGCGTGCCCGTGTCCCGGCTGTAGCAAGTGAGCACAGCCGCCCCCTCCAGGCTGTACCCGGGCAGACAGCGGTACTGGACATGGGAGCCAACTGGGAAGCCAGCATCGGAGGTGGTGCGGTGCCCATTGGTGATCTCACCCGGGTCTGCACAAGTCATGACTGTTGACAAGAGGGCAAAGTCAAGGGGAGCCGGGGCCTTAAAAGATCTAAAAGCTGAGAGGTGGGGAAGCCCTGAGCCATAGGCCATCTCCTTGGGGCAGACCCCCACCCCCCACCACCTCCCACTCCTTCCTCAGAATGAAGAGAGCAGACATTGGGAAAACTTTAAAAATTCAATGCATTTTTACATATCAGGTTTCCCAGTATTGTTGCCTGGAGAATTCCATGGACAGAGGAGCCTGGTGGGCTAATGTCCATGGGATCACAAAGAGTCAGACATGACTGAGCAGAGCTGACACTTTTCTTCCAGAAGACCGACTGTGTGGGGCAACCTGGGACCCCATCCCAGGGTGAAATTTGAAATAGTGAACCACTTAGCCAGAGCAAACCAGCTAAATGCCTGCTGTGTCAGCCCTGCCTGGCAAATCATCAGCAGAAGAGGGGCCCAGCCCTCCTGCTTCCCTCATTCTCAGCCCAGTCTGCTCACTTATGTTGCCTGCCTGGCCCCTGTGGGCATCTGTTCACAGACATGCTATGAAAGAGTCCCAGGCAAAGCCGTTTCCTATATACAGACCTGTGCAAGGCACCTTGCTAGATGTTTTACAAACACAATATCATATACCCTAATGAGGGATCAAGGTCACTGTCATCTCCCTTGGGGCTCAGAGTTCAAGGCAGTCAAATGACTGGCCTATGGTCACTCAATCAGAAAGTGGCAGAGCTGGAACTGTTCAGGGTCACAGCCATGGAGCATTGGGCTGAGTTTCAGAGACCTGGGTCTCAGCTCAGCTGAAGGGTCAGTGTGAGGCCTGGGGCAGGTCCTCTCCTTAGACTTGGGCAGCTGGGCCAGGCCCTATCCCCTCTGGGCCCTGCTCTCATCTCTTCCTGTCCCTGCCCCGTCCTATCTGGTTTCTGGATTAGACATCCTGTGAATCCTTCGAGGAAAGGGGACCTGTGTCAACTAGAAAGTTTTCCTAGTTGACAGTGTCCAATTGAAATCTGGCTTCCTGAAACTTATCCTCATTGGTCCCACCGTTCCTCCTAGGCTCCAGATGAAAGACCTATAGCCCCACATCCTGGTGACCCAAAATTTGGTAAAAGTGACAAGATGCCACCCCTCTTTTCCATTCTAAAAGATAAACACTCCCAGCTCCTTTAAATGTCGCCTCCTCTGTGAAATCTCCAGCCCTATCTGTGGAGTAATGAACCCCCCTCTTCCCACAGCCCTTCTTCATACTTATAGCAGCTAGTACTTACTGTTTACTATCACCAGGTACTAATGTGAAAACCTTTCATTTGCTTTTCACAACATCCTATTCCTACTTCACGGATGAAAAAACTCAGAGATGTTAAGTACCTTGCCTGAAGTCACCCAGCACTTAGCACTGTAATATCTTGAGTTAAGTATCTGTCCCTCTCCTAGACTGTGAGCTGTGAGCTCTGTCTCCGTAGGCAGGGTTCCTGACTTCTCTGTACAACCCCAGCCCCAATCCAGCGCGGTACTTTATTGTCTGCATTAAAATTAACCAAGTTCTCTGAGGAGCTTAGGCCCCAGCAAGGTGGCTCCCCGTAATGTCAAGGGTTGGGGACTGAGAGACTGGAGAAGGGCCTAGAACAAGAAAAGAGATGATAGTGCGGGCCAGGTAAGGGGTGGAACTCAGACGGGGCAGAGACGGGTTTAAGAGACTGTGGGGGCGCGGCCACGAAAAGATAAGGCGGGTCCCAGAGGACCAGGGTCGTGACCCAGGACAGCGCAAGACGGAGGGATGTAGCCGTGGGAAGTTGAGACTGGGGAGCAGAGAGGACAGTTTCGGGACACCGAGGAGCAGAGGAGTGGTATACCCAGGGGACATATGGTCAGGGCCTGAAGAAGATCTGGGCAAGACCTAGAGCGAAGGGGTGGAGCCCAGGCAAAACAGGGGCGGGGACAAGATGGGACGAAGCAGGGAGCCGAGGGGATGAGCGGGGCCCAAGCAGAGCAGTGAAACACAGGTGGGCAGGGGCGGGGCCATGAGTGGCAGGGGCGGGGCCCGGGCTCACTTTTTTGGCAGGCGGGCGGCGCTGCGCTCCAGGACAGGTCCCATTGGCAGGTGAGAATGTCGGAGCCGAGCAGCTCATAACCAGGCTCGCATTGATAAGTAAGCACAGTGCCCCGGATCAGGTCCCCGTGGGAGGCCGTCCTCCAGCCCCACTCCGGAGGCGGCAGCTCGGGGCACGTGTCGTTCCTCGGGACTTCTGCAGGGGACAGACAGCGAGTTTGGAGGCTGTCCTGAGATTCAGGGCGCCCTTCCAGCTTCGGGGGCCTCTCTGACTTGCGGGACCCCTGCCCATCTCGGGACCCTAGGCCTTCGTACCTTTGAAGTGCAACACGAAACCCTGGCCCAGGCCCGGGTTGGGGGGTCCGGGCGGTGCCTGGAACTGCAGCGTGAGGTCGGACCCAGAGGAGAGGAGGCGGCGGCGCGGTTGAGGCCCTCTCAGCTGGGCCAGGACTCGTGCACTTGGACCGTCCCCATCGAACAGCGTCAGCATATCCCCTTCGCGCACATTCAAGCTGCAGAGTGGAGGATGGGTTATGATCAGCCCCTCCCGTCCAGTTCTGCCCAATCCTAACTCGGTTCGTTACTAACTTTACCTACTCTCCAGTTGCCTATCCTATGCCTCAGGTTTGGCTCAATTATGGGCTTCTCCATGCTAGCCGCTTCAGGTTCCATTTGTTTCTCCCGATTTCTGCTTCCCAGTACCCACCCCTGCTCACTGCTAAGGCCTTCTACTCCCCAGTCCCTTCTCTATCACCAGGTGATGCTCAACTCCAAAAGCCTGTGATTGGTCAGGCTCAACTCCAACTCTGACCAACCACAGGCCATGCTCATTACCACCCCGCCCAATTCTAGGCTCCCCCTGAGTACCTGCTTTTTGAGCTATGCCCACTCTAGTTTTGTCCAGGCACATGACCACCTCACATTAAATGAGCTCACTGGATTTCCCCCACACCTATGCTCATCTTGTGTGCTGCTGCTGCTGCAACAGTTGGGCCTGGGTCCCCTGAAATCACTCCACAGGTGGCCTTGGAAACAGTCAAACAGTGAGACTCCAGGCCAGAGCCCCCTTTTCACAATAGCCCCTGAGGAAGGCTGCATTACCCCCATTTGCTTCTCCAAGGTTTTCCAACCAATACATGATTTGTCCCTAGGTCTACTTGATGTCCCACACCCCCATTCTGAATCCTTATACACCTTTTTCATCTGAACATATATCCACCGAATTATGTGAAAAAGCTCAGGACAGCTGGGCTGAGAAAGCAGGGCAGTGCGGCTGAGCCCACACCCATCACACCCTCTGTGGTACCCAAACGTACATCTCAACTTGGAGCAAGATGCGTTTTTCTTCCTGGACATGCAGACCCCACACACAGTCTTGGCCAGGGCTATAGCTCTGGGGCCAATCCGGAGAGAGGACCACACCAGCTGGCTCTGACAGCTCCCCTCCACACATGGCTAGGGGAGAAATGGTGTCAGATTCAGGATCAGGTGGGCATGCAGTCTCCATTTCACCACCATTCTCACCACTCCCAACTCTGCGCACCATACCTCCTCCCGGATTTCTATTATCTATTACCCACCTGATTCTTGCCATGCTTAGTCCTGTTGTGTCCAATCCCCAGCCCCACTCTTAACTCACCCCGCCCACTCACCAGCCGATGCATCACCACCCAATCTCTGACTTAGCCCAAACCCAGCCCTAGCTCTTGAAGATATTTGTGTTATGATCCCCGAATTCTGTAACAAGCCCACCAACTACTTAGCTAAGAAAACTGAGCTGAGCCTCTGAAAAGGACAGGGATTGAGCCAAGGCCTGAGTTTACTAGGTTCTCCTTTCTGATGGCCTTCCTAGGTTCCCCAGGGTCAGGAGGTAGCCTGTGGACTGAAGGAAGTCTAGGGTGGTGGAGGGCTCACCCTTGCAGGCTGGCTCCGTGTCATTCCAGTGGGGTTCTGTAGGATCCACACATTCGATGACATTGGGGGGGCCAGGGGGCTCCAGGGCATATCCTGGGAGGCATGAGAAGGTGGCCAGTGCCCCTGGGCGGTACTCAGGGTCCGTGGTGGTGACGTTGCCATGTGCCAGGAAGGGGGCGAAGCAGCGATCTTCCTCAAAGGCTAGAGAGGAGTCAGTCACAGGAAGTAAACATTAGGACAGGGACTTCCCTGGCAGTCTGGGGGTTAAAACTCTGTGCATCCAATGCGAGGGGTGCAGGTTCAATCCCTGGTCAGGTAACTAAGATCCCACATGCCATGTAGCCAATAAATAAATACTTTTTAAAAATACACACACACACACACACAGACACACACACACTCACACATAATAGAACAGGCCTCTAGGGATCTCAGACTGGGGAACTGCGCTGAATTCCAGTGTGGTTTGGCCCCCCAGTGGGTTATTTAAAATCGAATGCCCTTGGGTTTAGCTTTCACTCTCCAGTTTCCCCCAAACCTTAACATTCCTCATAGGCACATTTATGTTAGCTCCTTGGCCTCTAGACAGAGGCTGAGACCAATCAAGTCCCAGCCACTATTCTATAGATGAGGACACCAAGTCCATAGACAAAAAGCCATTTGTCCCATGTCACAGGTTGGGGCAGTGGTGGAACCAGACCTTCTTAAGCCCAGACTCCTTGATTCCCAGCCAGAGACGCTTGGCTCTGGAAGCTGCAATGGACTGAGGGGGAAAGGCTGCCTTTGGAGACTCAAAAATAACAGTTGACTTCTGATCATCCCTGATAATCCATACTGTGGCTGGAATCCAAAAGTGAGGCAAACACAAAAAGCTACTTATTTAACTTTGGGCTAAGGCAGTGAAAATGAACATTTGTAGAGCATTTTAGTTTTTAACCCACCTGATCATATCTTAGCTGCAAAGACTCAGCTAAGATTCAGGTGCCTAGGATACAGAAAGTCTGAAGCCCATGGAGCAATAGTGACCCACAATTGTGCAGGCAGGCCTCAGACCTAGAAATTCTCTTTGCAGTCTCAGAATCTAATGTGCAATTTATTTATCAGATCCACTGTTCTATTTCACTGTTACTTAACCTAGTAAGGTGTGATGTCCAAATCCCATGCACCCATCAGGGCACAGTGCCAATTCCCTTTCGCCTTTGATTCATATCAGAAACGAGCCCCTTTCATCTCTGTACATTTCACTTTCTTTGTCTCTTTCCTGCTACTGTTTGCATAAATCTTCCACTTGAGACACAGTGAAACTCTCTGTATCCCAGATATATCAAGCTTTTCTCTACCTCTCTACTGTTGCTCACGCTGTTCTTTTATCTGAGATGCTCATTTCCAATCTTTGTCTTTTAAAGTTGTCTCTATCCTGTAAGTCCTAGTTAACTGACTCCTCCTATGATCACTGACCTCCTGGCTTCTACCTGTCTGGCATCCAGTCTTCCTTCCTCTGTTAAGAGTACTCCTATTTTCGTTTTGGGTCTCATGCTCTCCCCACTTCCAGTGCATGAGGTACAGCTGGGGCCAACTAGGAATGGACATGTGACGTGGATCTGCCAGTCATTATACCACCTGACAGTGATTGGCTCAGGCATAGACATCTGACCTAAGCTAGGACATTGAAAGCCTTTCCTGGCATCTTTGCTGAAGCTCTTAGAAAAGTGGTATGCTTCCTCTCTTTCTGATGGAGTTACTAAAGCTGGTGGTATGTAAATCTGAAACTGCTAGGTACACAGGCTGAGAGTCTGCCTAAGAATGAAGCCAGCCAAGAGGAAAGAAAAGAGAGATGAAAGCAATTGGCGTCTTGGCTGTGTACCTGAGACCAGCTGTACCTGGATCCAGCCATACCTGAAACTTAAGTAGAAAGGCCACCTCAAGAAATTAGACGGAATCTTTGTCACTTGGGGATCGGGAGGCAAGTCAGTTTTTAGGAATCCAAACATGGAGATGAGCAGAGATGGAATATGTGCTTGTGACCATGCCCAGGCATCAGAAGGAAGGCAAAGTGGGGGAGTTGGGGCACCAGGGGGAAGGCTGTTACCTTCAAATCGGAGGCTTAGCAGCAGGGGATTGGCAGGTGTCTCTGAAAGCAGCTCCACATAGAGGGATTGGGCGTCACTGATGAGACCCCGCTCTGGGACATCATCCATGTCCGAGTCATAGATCACTGGTGAGAGGGGACTGCCCCCTGAGCGTACCATCAGCCTGGGATGGACAGAGGTGGTCAGGAGCTTGGCTTCCCCTAGGAAGCTGCTTCACCTCTTGCCTGCTCTAACTTAATTTCATAGCTATTGCTTTCAAATATTAACTACATGCCATGGACTCTTCTAAGCCTGTACACATTTTATCTCATTGAATTCTCACAAGAACCCTCAAGTCAGATACTATTATTATTCCTCATTTCATCCATGAGAAAATTGAGGCACAGAAAGGGTAAGTAACCTGTCCAGCATCACATAGCAGCTAGTGACAGACTTGGGGTACCAGTTTATTAGATAAAGAGTGAGGATAATAATGATGATGGTAAACACATTTAGAGTGCTTACAGTGTGCTGGTCACTCTAAGAATTTTACGTATTTTTCATTCATTTGTCCTCACAGAAACATTAAGAGGGAGCTACTATTATCTCCATTCTACAGATGATGAAAATGAGGCACAGACAGGTTAAGTGTGTCTCAGTTTGCACAGCTACACTGCCTAAGAAAGGGGAAGGACTGACCTCCATTTAACATAGATCCCAACTGGGATGCCCCTAGTCTGCCTGCCTCCCTGCAGTAGCCTTCCTGTTTCCTTGAAGTGGGAACCTCTGACCCAAGGCTCAGACCCTCACCGGTCATTGTCCTCATCCAGCGAGACTCTCTCGAAGTGCAGGTGCAGCCGGCGTCCCTCGGCTGCTTCAATGACCCAGCGGCAGGTGAGGTTAGGTCCTGCAGCTCCCCCGGGCTCAGGGGACACGATGCGGCCAAGAGTAGCATTGTGGATGGTGCCCCCACAGGAGGCTGTGGGCAGAGGGGCAGCAGGTTAAGGTGACTTGTCCTTGTCCCATCTTCAGAGCTGTTGCACCCACACCTCTGCCTGGGTCCTGGCCTTGGGATGACCTCTGCCCTACAGGCTCACCCCAGGACCTTTTCCATGCCACTACCCAGGTAAGGAACCAGCTCTGGAATAGAAAGACCCCAGGATGGACACCCCACCCCCAGGATGGACACTCCCCAAATGTGGACACCCTGAGGTGGGGAGTTATGAGGGATTCCCCCCAGGTGGTACTAGTGGTTAAAAAAAAAAAAAAACAAACTGCCTGCCAATGCAGGAGATGTAAGAGATGCAGGTTCAATCCCTTGGTGGGGACGATCCCCACCAAGGAAGAGGGGCGCGGCAACCCACTCCAGTATTCTTGCCTGGAGAATCCCATGGACAGAGGAGCCAGGCAGGCTACAGTCCATAGGGAAGCAAAGAGTCGGACACGACTGAAGCAACTTAGTACACACGCACATGTATGTGCCCCGAAACTGATGCTCTCGGATGGCGAATACTCAGGATAGGCCCCCAGGATGAAGGCTCTCCAGTATAGAGACCCTCAAGATACAGACCCCAAAAGCGATTTCCTCTAGGATGAGGGTTATCCAAAACTGGGACCTCTAGAATGATGACTCCCCACGTGGGACCCTCCAGGAATTCCCTGGCAGTCCAGTGGTTAAGACTCCATGCTTCCACTGCTAGGGGCATGGATTCAATCAGTAATCCGGGAACTAAGATCTGGGAACCCTCTAGATGGGATTTCTCCAGATGGAGACCCTCCAAGAATGGAGACACCAAGGATGGAGACCCTTAGGGTGAAGAGCTCCAGAGGGAGACCCTAGGATAGGGAGTCTTCAGGATAAAAAAACCCCTTCAAGATGGGTGCTTCCCAAAGATAGAGATCCCCAAAGACAGGCCCCTCCAGCGGGGCTCCTGGGATGGGGAGGAGCAGGAGACTCACCCACGCAGCTGGGGGGCTCACTGCTCCAGGCTGGCCGGGTGCCGTTGAGGCAGACGAGGGTCTCCTCTCCCTGTAGCTGGTAACCCGAATCACAGTGGAAAGTGGCAGTGCCTCCAGGGTGAAGGTCTGTCACACTCACGTCCCCATGGGCTGGCTGGGGAGGGAAGCCGCAGCTCAAGAGGTAGGCTGGATCAGGCAGAGAAGGAGAAGACCTCAGTTTCCCATGCCACTCTCTCTCACTGGCCCCCCAGCACTTCCTCCTCTCTTTCCACCCCCCACCCCCAGGGGCACACACTGGCTTCATACTGGAGTCCTTACATGGACACATTTTCTCACGAGGAGGTAATTTCCACACCCCTGGTGTTCCCTAATCTTTGTAGACTACCCCCTCGGGCCCCCATTTTACAGATGAGATGATAACCTGAGACTCAGAGAAGTTCTGGACCCTAGCTAGCACTCATTGGCTATGTGACCTCAGGCAAATCAGTTGACCACTCTGAACCCCATCCAGCTCTAATAATAACACATGGTATTTGCAGAGCCCGCTCAGCTTTCAAAATGAGTTCACGCAGCACTTTTGAGGAAGAAGGCTGTGACCCACTTTCCAGATGTAGAAATTGAGGCTCCGAGTTATTAAGTGGCTCATATCATTTTCTCCCCTCCACACCCACAGACTTCCTTCTACTGGGGTGCACTGTGGTATTATATCCTCAGCTCTCATCCAAAGGAGTCACAATGAGCTCCTTTAGAAAGTATTTTGCCATTAAAGACTCTAATACTCAGCACCCTCTGAGTAAGTCTTCCACAGAAAGTAAAGTGCTAGGGAAAGCTCTGCTTTCCCTAAGCAACTGGTTTGTCTTCTTTCCTGTTGTGAGAGCTCTGGAATCTCTCTTTTTGCACTGGCTGCTGGGAAACTCAGAACCAGATGAAGTGAGACTTGCTCCCAGTAACAGTGGCTTGTCCATCCACATTCTTTTTTTTCCAGTCGTGCTACTTAGCCTGTGGGATCTTAGTTCCCCAACTAAGGATTGAACCCAGGCCCTCAGCAGACACAGCACAGAGTCCTAACCATTGGACCACCAGGGAATTTTCATCCACATTTTTTTTTTTCAAATTTAATAAGCATTACCTGGTGACAATTTTTTCTTACTTATTCTATTTAATTTTATTGCTTGTGGTCTTTTTTTGGAAAGCCTCCTGAAATTCTTGCAGTCATATGAGATAAAACAAATAAATAGAAAGTGCATTGGTAATCAATGATGGACTCTGAACTTGATCCTGACAGAGCTATGTATGTCTGGTTAAGCAGAGCTCATCAAGAAGGCCTTCCTGGGGACTTCCCCGGTGGTCCAGTGGTTAAGAATCCATCTTGCAATGCAGGGGAAGCTGGTTCCATCCCTGGTCAGGGAACTAAGATCCCACATGCCACTGCAGCTAGAGAGCCTGTGTACTGCAACAAAATGTCCTGTATGAGTCAGTGAGAATCACGTGTGCTGCAGCAATTAACACCTGACACAGCCAAATAAATAAATAAAATAAAGTGTAGGGATTTTAAAAAGCTGGCAGGGGTGCTTCCTGGAGGAAATACCTCAAAGCTGTATCTTGTAGGAGGGGCAGGCTGTGGTTAGCAGAGGGTCCAGCTTGTCTAGGCATTTGCTTTTTCTGACTCTCCAGTCCCGAGTGATTCTGTTAGAGACCCTAGTCTCTCCATGTTTCAAAATTCAACAAGCATCTCCTTGGCTGGGTCCAAAGGCCAGAGGTGAAACAGACTAAAGCCTTGCCTTCAGGAGTTCATGGTCTGCTAAGATCGACACAAATACGACCTTGTAGATCATAGCATCTGAGCATTTCCTGGTTGTCCAGGGGTTAGTGACACTGAGCAGGGCCCTGTGGGGCTTCTGAGAACAAAGTCTTTCTGTGTCCCCCATTTCTTTGGTTATAGGAAACAGCCTTCATTCAGCCTCTATGACCTTCCCTCAGTTCTAATGGGCAGTTTCTAGCAGCTATTAACTCGGGAAGGGAGGGGATACTGAGACCAGAGAGAATCAAGAGAAACAATAGTGGGACTTCCCTGGTGGTCCAGTGGCCAAGACTCTGATCTTCCAATGCAGGGGGCCCGTGTTCAATCCCTAGTCAGGGAACTAGATCCCATATGTGGCAACAAAGATCCCCAGTGCTAGAACTATTACTTAAACCCAGAGCAGCCAAATGAATAAGTATTTTCTTTAAAAAAAAGAAAAACAATAGTGCACCCTTGGGACACAGTCTTATTTCCCCATCAATGGATACACACAACAATATCTTTGAGCTATTTTGTAGATACTGAAACCCCTGACAGGTGGGAGAAGCTAACAAAAATTAACGATGGTGTGCTGCCCACAAGTTTATAGACCCCAGACCAGTTGGACTTGAAGGCTGATGATGCTGACTTCTACTGATCTCACCACCAACCCATCAGAAGAATATCCACGAGCTGATCACTCCCTCTTTGAACAATTACTATAAAACTTCTCATTATTTTCTCTAAGTTGGGACACATTATTTTGAGGTCATTGGTCAGCTCTGGGCCCCTTTGCCTGGCAAAGTAACAAAGCTCTTCTTTTCTACATCACCCCAAACTCTGTCTCTGAAATTCGATTCAGGACTGGTGTACAGAGAAGCCGGGCTTTCAGCATCCTTAGGGCTTGGCAGTTTCACTGCTGTGCCAGGGTTCAATACTTGGTAGGGGATCCTGCAAGTCACACAGTAAAAAAAAAAAAAAAAAAACAACCAACAACCCAAACACTGTGATTTTAATAGACTTTAGCTTCTGTGATGGCTCCCTATGACCGACAGACTCAAGCTTGAAAACTTTAGATTGAAGGGGCTTTCTGAAAGCCCCTTCCACAACTGGGTCTAGCCCACGACATAGTTTTGTGTCCCAATTCCATGTATTTCTCACATAATTTCCTCTACCTGCAAGGCTCTCTTCTTACTTTTCCTTATCTCTCAAGGAATAACTGAAGTACCACCTCCTCCAGGAAGTTTTCCTGACCCCCTTACTCCCCTTTTCAATAAAGTTAGTTTTTTTTTTTTGGTCTATACAGAATCCACATGCATATTTTTATCATCACATTAACACCTGCCTATTGCCACTGTGAGACTGAACCAAACCATTTTTATTTTGTCTCCTAAAAACCTAGCCTTGCTGATCAATTGATGCTACCAAGAGTCAATGTGGAGCAGTGCAAAGAGCACTGAATTTAGAGATGGGCACACCTAAGCTCCAATTCCAGCTGCACAACTTATTTGCTGTATGGTCTCAAACACGTGACTTTGCCTCTTGGGCCTTCCATCTGTAGATGACAATAACAATTCCTATCATTGAGGATTGGCTTTAAAGAAAATAAACACGCCAAGCACCTGGAACTAGGAAGTCCTCAGAAAATGTTAATCACTTGCCCCTCAGCCTCAATTAATAAATGGCTGGGGGTCAGGGACTTGGGGATCTGACTTCTGACTTTGCAATGCATTTGCTAGTGGCCAAACCATCCTTGTAAGCTTTGAGGATTTGTCTTCCTCTCAGAGACAGAGTTGACAAAGGCCACCCCCAGGGCTGCTGTGGGAAGGGGAGGATGGTTGGCCCTGGGGTGAGGGGTGATGGAGCCTTTGACCATCCGGAGAAGCTAATGAGGACCCTGTGGATCAGAAGGCCCAGTTAGTGGAGACTGGCAAGGGCTTAAACAAGGCCTCAGTCCCAAAGGGGCCAGGAGAAGCTGCAGAACAAGGAAGACTGAGGCAGGTGATGAAGGCCCGTTTGCACAGTAGCCCTGCTTCCCCAGATGTTCCATTTAGCCTAATGAGTCCTATTTTCAATGCACTAGGGATGTGGCTGCTTAAAGGAGCCAGTGGGGAGCCATTTTGCAATATCTGAGGCCTAGCCCTCAGCCCTGGGCCCTCGAGGCCTGCCCTTGCTCCCCAACAATCAGCCCCTGACCACCAACTACATGTACCCCGACTCACTGGTCTCTCTACAGGTAGGTTTGCTAACTCCACCTTGCTCACCTGACCCCGTGGGGCAGGTCCAGAAGAAAGATCGCAGGAGAGGGTGTGAGGAAGGGATAATGGTTGCCTGTGTCCTGGATAAAGTCACAAGGGATCCAGGGTCTGCAGAGCTCACAAGGGGGCAGCAAAGCCATGAGATGACATGAAGGGACACAATTCCCTCTCTGTTTCTTAGCCGAGGAAGGGACTTTGGAGATGGCAGCAATGTCCAGAAAAGGATCATGGGCTGGGCCCCTGGCCTCATGCATGCATGTATGCTAGAACATGCACTTGCATCGTGGGAAGGTTTCCATACACACAGGCAAATATGGATGAACACGTGTGTGTAGGCTGTCTGTGGGCGGGTGCTAGAGAATGCAAGCATGCGCAAACACGTCCCCTCTTTCCTGCCTGCTCCCCTGGAAGTCAGCAGGATCTTTTTAGGTCACAACTCTGAGGCTGTCACTATCTTGCTTAAAACATTTCGAAGTGGTTCCTCCTCCCCTGTAAGGATAATGTAGTCTGAGAACTCCTCACTGAAGCTAGTAAGGCCCTTTGTGATCCAAATCTGACCTACCTCCCAGTCTAGTCTTTTCGCCTATTTCCCTACCACTTTCTGGGCTTTTCCTGTAATAGCAATGATCAACTTTTTGAGCCCTCGCTGGGCACCAGACAGTTTTAAGCACTTGTATGGATTCATCTGACCTTCCTAATAATGTGATGAGGTAAGTATCATCATCCTCATTTTCCAGTTAAGATGATGCAGTCCAGAAAGGTTAAGTAACTCACCCCAGGTCACACAGGACAATTCTATATTCCAAGCTGAGTGACCTCAACTCCTCTGGGTGGGGTGTCACAATTTTTTTTTTCTCCTCTCTGGGTCTTGGGATATATTTTTTGATCCATCTAGACATCTGCATTTCTCTTTCTGTCCCTCCCACCCTTTCCCTAGTTAACTCATTTCAGGTGTCAACTTAGTCATCACCTCCTCCAAGGAGGTGTTCCTATATTCCTTACAGAGGAAATTTAGGTCCCTTTGACATTTTGCCCATTGTCCTTCCATCATAGAGATTGGGGTCCGTATCTCACTGGATTATAATCCTCTTGATTATTTGCCCATCTCCCTACCTAGATTCTGAGTTACCTTTACATTTGGCTTGTTTAGTCTTCTCCTCAAGGATAACCCAGGGCCAGTATGAAGTGGGCTCTGGATAAAGATTTGTTGAGGAAATGGATGAACTGTCCCTTGGATGGGTGCACACCCAGACACAGATCTGTGTGTGAGATAAGTGTGTATGGGTCTCCTCTGGGGCTTCCCTGGTGGCTCCTGGTAAAGAACACTCCTGTCAGTGCAGGAGATGTGGGTTTGATCTCAGCGTCGGGAAGATCCTCTGGAGGAGGAAACGGCAACCCACTTCAGTATTCTTGCCTGGAAAGTCCCATGGACAGAGGAGCCTGGCAAGCTATAGTCCATGGAATCACAAAAGAGTCAGACATGATTTAGCAACTAAACAATAAGAAGGTCTCCTCTTAGGATGCTGCCCCTCACCATCCTAGTCAAGAGGAAAAGGCTTTGACATCACCCTGAGGTTAGCAGGCCTATGAGATGTCCCCTGAGCCCAAAGTGGCCCCTGCCTTCCCACCAGGACCCCGAACTCCTCACCCTGATAGTGGATCCTGAAGCCAGCACCCCTGGGGACCCGTGGGCTCTGAAAGTGCAGGAGCAGCCGGTTGGTGGGACTCCGAAGGACCTGTCCTTCACCCAGCATGGAGGAGTTAGCCAGGAGTCGGGGGGCCAGACCTGGAGACCCCCCACCAGCCAGCACCAGAAGTTCCTCCTCCCGAGACAGGTTCAGCATCTGTACCTAAAGAAGCCAGATTCAGACCCACCAGGGCAAGTCAGCCAGGGTGGTAACCCCCTAAGCTCCCCACCCTTTTCCCTGTATGTACCAGCAGTGACACTGGCCAAGTTGTAGAACTCTAGGGGAGTTTGTGAGAGCCTCAGAAATCAGGCTTATCAGAGAAAACAAGTTCTCTGGTTCTTAGGCCAAACCTGCGCACACCCCTGGGCCCAGAGGAAAGGGTTAGGAGGTTTCACAACAGGATGCTTAATGCAGTTACCTGGATCTCAATGCCGTAGCCAGGGTAGACATGGATACTGTACGTGCAGTCCAGGAGCCCCAAGGTGCGGCTGGCTGCGCTCCCTAAATCTGGGGATTCAACGTGCCCTTCGCCTTCGGAGATGTTGTTATTACACAGAACTAAAGAGACAGAAGCGTCGGGACTGAGAGAATCTCTGCATTCGTGCCCTCCCAGCCAAGCAACTCCGGGGGTCCCCATCCATCATCTCCCCAGCAGCCTTCATAACTTAATCCAATGCTTACTTTCCCACTGGCGCCTAGAACTCCCTTCCCCAACTGTCATAATAGATAGAAACCTAGAACGGCGCTGGTACATAGTAAGCATAGATCAATGCTAGCCTTTATGATTACTCTTAAGCAGAAGACCCTCTTCTATCTGGATCCCTTCTTCCACACATATGCAGCAGCCTCTTCCCCATCCACGCCCTGCTCCTCTCCCATATCCCCCCGTCAATCATCTCACCTGGGCTGGTCACTGTTGTGGTGACAGTTGTCGTGGTGATAATGGTGGTCGTGGTCTCCTCTTCTCCTCCCTCGGGCCCCAGGGGTGGGCCTGGGGAGGCGGGACCGGGAAGGGGCGGGGCTGTGGTTCCTGGGGGCGGGGTCAGCAGCTCTGGCGCGGTGGGGCCTGCTTCCCTACCCCCTTTAGGGGTTACGGCAGTTGTCAGAGGCCCTGTGCCCGGCTCAGTGGCCCGAGGCAGAAAGGGTGCTGCAATAGTCTGGCCGACTGGAGGGGTTGCTAGTGTGGGGTCTGGATCAGATCCTGGGACAGGGCAAGGGAAATCAGGGAAAAGGAGGAGCAAATTGGTGGGCCTTGGTTGGGGAGCAGGGCTCAGGGAAACTGAGAGTTCCCCATTGAGACCAAAAGACTTCTCCCACAAGGCACAGATCCCCCACCTGTCCCTTCCCCACCCCAGCTTCCCACCGCCTCTCAAGCTTTCCACAGCCTGCCCTCCACCCTTTTTCTTCTCTGTGTCCAGGCCCTTCCACTCTGACAGTCTCATCGAGCATCTCTGTCTCTCCATTCAGATCTGGCTCCCTCTCCTGGTTACCCCTTTCTTGTTCCTCTGTCTTTTTCTTTTGCACTCTCTAGAACTCTTGATCTCTGTTTAATATCCTTACCCCTTTCTGATTTTATGATTCTAAATCTACTAATCCTTGCTTTTCTCTCTCTTTCTGTGTGCCCCCCCCCCCCCGACTCTATCTCTGATTCTGGTTCTCTGAGTTTCCATCTGTCTTTCTATTTGATTGTCTGCTTTTCCATCTGGCTCTGTTTCTTGATCATTCTGGCTCTCTGTCTATGTCCAGTTTTGATGCTCTCGAACCATCTCTGTCTCTCTCTGTATTTTACTGGCCTGGTTGCCCATCTCCCTGAGTTAATGTCCCTCCCTCTGCCTCTCAGCTTCTGCCACTCTGGGCTCCTCACCCGGCAGGTATCCCATCTCTGGGCCCTTTCTCAGCAGGGCCCCATGGAGCAGCTCCGCCAAGGCCTCAGAGGCTACTGTGGGGGTCTCACTTCCAGGCTCCGGCAATACCTCCTCCTCCTTCAGGGGCAGACCTAGGAGATGAAATCATCTGAGCACTTCCACTGCCCCACACGCCTTCCTTCTCCAGAAAGATCTTTTCCGGAGCTCTTCCTCCCCAGTCAGCTGGGCCAGCAGGAGCTCGGAGGGTCCCAGACTGGGTTGAGAGCCAAGACTGGAGGAGGGGCTCTCCGCTGCCCACCATACCTCCTAGCCCTTTCTTTCTCCCTTTTCCCCTAGGCCGTGTGGGCCCTCGGTAAGCACCTTGGACAGCGCCAGCAGGGCAGAGAAGCGGCGGGTTGCTACCTTCATTTTTCCCTCAGAGGTGCTCCCCGCAACCCCGGGGCTCTGCGAAGGGTCTGGCAGCATCTCCCAGCCCTTGCTTCTGCAGTGCTTAGCTTTCTCTCTGGGTTTCTGTCTGCAGTGTGGTTCTCTCTCTCTCCGCGCTACCCACCCCCCTTCCCTCTCATTCTCTGCAGTCTCTGCCCCTTTCACCGGAGTCTGGCTGGAGGGTCAGAGTGGGAGTGAATATCTGGCCTCTGAGCACTGCCTCTGTTCATCTGTCTTTGTCCATACGTCCAAGAATGTTTGTGTGTGCAGTGCCTGGCATCTCTCCCATCACATCCATCTCCCACCCAGGTACCCTGCCTGCTTCTGCCGCCTCCGCAGATAACCCCCCCCCCCACCCGCAACTTCCCCAGCCCTTCTTCCTGGATTTAACCCCTGAGACGCTGCTAAAAGCTCCCCTCATTCGTTTCCCAACTCCTCAATATATGGGGTTAGGAGCTCCAGGTGCAAGCCAGAAAGCCCTGGCTTTCTGGGTCCGTCAGCTGTGCCCCTCCCCTCCCCCAGGAGCTCAGAAGACGCAGGATGTTCTGAGGAAGAAAGGTATAGAACCACCCCAGGGGGACATTCCCGGGGGCCCACCGCCACGCACCCATGTCCTTACCCTGAATCCAGGGACAGCTCAGCAGAAATAGGAACAGCAGCTGGAGAGGCGGCGGATGCTGGGCCTTGGGAGTCCCCATGGCGACTCACACCAATTTCTCTCCTCTGCGACTCTCCTAAATAATCTAGCTGTCACCTTTCCTCCGTCTCCTTTTATCTTTCTTTTTAATTTTTACCCCTTACTAGCAGTTAGTAAGGGAGACAATTTTTCTGCCCTTTGGGATGGAGAGGTAGAACTAGGTAGGGGGGGTCGCCTGGAGCCCACCCCTCTTTGCCCAATCTCTTCTGTCCTCTGCTGTCGAGTGTGTGGGAGAGGGGGCGCGGCTCCGGCTGCAGGGGGTGGGGCCGAGAAGGGCGAAGGAGCCAGGTCGCCTGGATTACCCTCTGGCTCAGGCGCCTGGGTCCCCCGGGTTGGCTGGATTCTAAGCTGGGGGAGTGGGTCGAGGCAAAACAGGTCCTGGGGACCTAAGGTGGGGTCGAAAATAGGGAGGGTCCCTACTGTGCTCTAGTGGGGCTTGGTGGGGAGGGGAGGAGAAGGGGTTGCAGAACCTGGAGAGCTGAGGCTCGGGCACTGGAGCTGCGGGAGGGAGAAGCTGAGAAAGGTGTCGAGCCCACGTCAGATCCTGGGGACGGGCGAAGGGAGGGGCCTGGGATTTATTTGGGGGCGGTGGGGGGAGGGAGGAGGAGGAAGTGCAGATGGAGGAAGTGCAGATGGAGGAAGGAGGGACCACATGAGCCAGGGTCGTAATCCTCACTCCCGCGGCCCCTAGGGGAAGCGAAGGAAACTCTGGTCCCAGCAGTAATTATACCTCCTCCCCCAACCATTCCAGCATATTTGAAAGCTGAATCTTCTCTTACTGGAGTACCCAGTGGGGCAGCGTAGCTGGATTCGCGCTTGCTCAGCCTCCCAGTATGCCCCCGGCTTACTTCCAGACCCTTTCAGAGGAGCTCATGTGGAATGGGCTTTCTCTTCCTCCAGAAGAATGACAGGTTCCTACGTTTGTGAGAAGTCTAAGGGGTGACAGGGTGGGACCTGGGGAGAGGAGACCACAACAACACCCCCCCCCCCACCTTCTAACGTACAACAGGACCCCAGCCAGCTGTCTGGCGGCTTCAACTTTGATTTTTTTTTTTTTTTCTCCTGATCGCCTCACAAGAGGCCTCCGGAGCGCCCTTTTCAGCACCACTAGGAAGGACAGCTCTTCTCAGCCCCGCCCGAGCTGGCCTGGCCCGCGGCGCGGCGGGTGATTGGCTGCGGCCACCTTCAGTATTAATCTGGCTCCCGCCGGGGGCTGGCTCTCGTGAAGGCGAAGGGGGAGGTGGAGTAACAGGCCGACTGGTCTGGGGATCGGCTGACCCATCGACAGGCCGCAGTATCCCTGTCCGCAGACCGCGAGCGCCGGCCTTGTCGATCAGTCCTCGCCCTCGCCCCGCCCCTTAGCTTGCCACACCCCTCTCAGGCCCCGCCCTTTCTTTTCGCATTGCGGGGCGCTGGAGGTTGGCGCTGTGCCCCCGGCGCCCCACGTGGCGGCCCGTAGGGGCCGGGGGAGGCAAATCAGGAGACGGACCCCCACTAGCCCCCCGACCCCAACCCGGCTGAGTTGCGGTTGCCACTGGGCGAGGGCGGGGGTCGCCAAGCTGAGAGGACTGTGGGGAGGGGTGACGTCAGGGTGAGTGGGAGCCAAGAAAGGAGCGAGTAGGAGAGAGGTGGGGAGGGGGTAGCGGGCGAGAGAGAGAGAAGCCGTGGGTCGGGTCGAATGAGAAGCGAGGGCAGGCAGGAGAGAAGGGGGAGGAAGGAGAGAGAAGTCGCTGCAGAGGACGGCTGACTGCGTTCCCTTCCCGGGGCTGCGGGTCCAAGTGGGGTAGGAAGTGCTGTCTGGGGAAGCTGGAAGGAAAGCGGGCAGGGGGAGGAAAAGAGAGAGCGAAAAGAGGTGGGGTGGGGGCGGTGGTGGAGGAGGAGAGAGGAAAGGAGAAGGGGAGAAAGGAGAGACTGACCGGAGAGAGGAAACTGCCGGAAGGAGAAAGAAGAGGAGAGAGGCAAAATAGAAAGAAGAGAGTTGAAAAGAAGGGTTAGAGGTACATGAAGGGAGGGAGAAAGGAGGAGGTACACGGTGACAACAAGACCTCAGAAGGACAGAGAATCGCGAGTAGGAATGTGGCGAGGAAGCAGCCCAGGGGGTAGCCAGGGAGCAGCCATGGAGGGAACCGGTGGAGAACTGGGGGGACAGGGGAACTGGGGTCTGGAGGATGCCCCAGGCCTCTTGGCCAGGGCCTCCCTGCCCATCATGCCTGCATGGCCATTGCCTCTGGCCTCTTCTGCCCTTACCCTGCTCCTTGGAGCCCTCACTTCCCTTTTCCTCTGGTATTGCTACCGCCTGGGCTCCCAAGACATGCAGGCCCTGGGGGCTGGAAGTCGGGCTGGGGCTGTCGGTGGTAGGCCTGGAGGGTGCTCTGAAGCAGGCAGGCCAAGTCCAGGCCGCTCTGGAGAGTCCGGAGAAGGACCCAGGACGGAAGGCCTAATGAGCCGTCGCCTTCGGGCCTATGCCAGGCGCTACTCTTGGGCAGGGATGGGTAGGGTGAGGCGGGCAGCTCAGGGTGCCCCCAGCCTGGGGGGAGGGCCAGGGGTCCTGGGCATCCAGCGCCCAGGCCTGCTTTTCCTGCCAGACTTGCCCTCTGCCCCCTTCATGCCTCGGGAGGCCCAGAGGCATGATGTGGAGCTCCTGGAGAGCAGCTTCCCAGCTATCCTGAGGGACTTTGGGGCTGTGAGCTGGGACTTCTCAGGGACGACTCCTCCGCCTCGGGGCTGGTCCCCACCCCTGGCCCCTGGGTGCTACCAGCTCCTGCTATACCAAGCAGGCCGCTGCCAACCCAGCAACTGCCGCCGGTGCCCAGGGGCCTATCGGGCACTGAGGGGGCTGCGAAGCTTTATGAGTGCCAACACCTTCGGCAATGCTGGCTTCTCCGTCCTCCTGCCTGGCGCCCGGCTTGATGGCCGCTGTGGGCCCACCAATGCCCGCGTCAGATGTCATCTGGGTAAGTGGATGCTGCTTACAGACCACCTCCTTGCCTCCACGATTTCCCCTCCAGACTCTCTCCTTTGCCATCATAGCTTTCTACACTTTGATTCTGATCATGCCTTTCTTCTCAGAAACCTTCCATGACTCCCTATTGCCTACAGTAGCATTTCCTGAGTTTCAATGATCAGAAAGCCATCTTCACAAGGTTCCCACAGTCATTTACCACCTGTCCTGTTTCTTCATATTGACTCCCCCTCGTTTTATTTATTAGAAGGCATCTGTATAGAACAATGATGATCAGTATTACTTGCCCTAAATAGAAGTTATTCATAAGACAAGTTTAAACTTAAAAAAAAAAAAAGCTTGAAAACTTCTAGCAAAATATTCTAGTCCGAGACTGAAGCCTACATTCTCCTCTTTTAAAAAGGAGCAATGTTGGGAATTCCCCAGCAGTCTAGTGGTTGTAAATGTTGCTAAGTTGTGTCCTACTCTTTTGCGACCTCGTGGACTGTAGCCTGCCAGGCTCTTCTGTCAATGGGGTTTCCCAGGCAAGAATACTGGAGTGAGTTGCCGTTTCCTTCTCCAGGGAATAAAGCCCAGGGGTAAAACTCACGTCTCCTGCATTGGTAGGCAGAAGCTTTACCACTGAGCCACCAGGGACTTTGTATTTTCACTGCTGAGGGCCTGGTTTCGATCCCTGGTCAAGGAACTAAGACCCCACAAGCCATATGGTGCAGTCCAAAATAAAAAAATAAAAAGCAGCAATGTTAGTAGGGGTGTTAAAGTTATGGTAGCATCAAACTGAGATTTTCTTTTCAATGTTTTAAAGGTTGAAAGAAAATGAGAAAAAAAACAATCCCTCATTTTCTGATTGATAAGTTATTTAATGCTATGACCTTGTTTTGCCTACTCCTGTGCTACCAGTTGAATGTGTTCTATACTTTAAAGCACATTGGCTTTGAAGAGCCTGGATCAAATTCAGCTCTTTTCTCTCTTCTCCCACCTGTTCCCTTCTTTCCCTTCCCTTCCACCATGCCCTAAATTATGACGGCCTTCTGGCTGGTCCTGGCAGATGCCACGTGCATGCTCTTAACCTAGGATGTCTTTCCCCCTTTACCACCTCCTGGAAAACTCCTAATTAGCCTTCACAATTCACACTTTCAAATGTCACACCTCCTCCAGGATGTCCTCCTATTCCCCATTACTTGAGTTGGCTCCTCAGTTTTCTGCACCCCACTGTGTGGTACTCGGCAGGACGGAGCCCTTTGCTTTATACTTTTTGGGGAGAGAGGACCTAACACAAGAGAGGGTTCTTGAGTTAAACTGACAGAAGCTCAAGAAGGGAGGCTGGATCCTTTAGAAACCCTTCCCTTTTCTCTGAACCAGAACAGATTGTGCTTTGCACTGTTTCCCATCTCCTAGCATTTCTTCTCATCCACTACTGTACTGTAATTTTACACGGGTCACCTTCTAGAGAGCTAGGGAACACCATTTGTTGTCGTGTTGTCCAGTTGCTAAGTCGTGTCCGACCCTGCGACCCCACGGACTACAGCCTGCCAGGCTCCCGTCTTTCACTATCTCCCAGAGTTTGCTCAGATTCATGTCCACTGAGCCAGTGATGCTATTTAACCATCTCATCCTCTGCTACCCCCTTCTCCTTTTGCCTTTCGGGGTCTTTTCCAGTGAGTCAGCTCTTTGCATCAGGTGGTCATAAAACCATAGAACCTGGCATGTAAAATTCTCAGAGTCTGGTTTTAACTCAAGGGGGTGGGCCTCTTCAGCGGAGGCAGGAACTTGGAGGTCTGCGCCTCTTTCTGCAGGCCTGAAGACTCCCCCTGGCTGTGAGCTGGTGGTCGGAGGCGAGCCCCAGTGCTGGGCTGAGGGGCACTGTCTCCTGGTGGATGACTCCTTCCTACACACAGTGGCTCATAACGGTAATGGGGCTCCCGTTCTGCCAGGAGGGAGAGGGACTGAAGAGTGAACGGGATGAGACTATAGAGGCTACAGAACTGGACCCAGCTGGCTTCCTGTCCTACACCACTATTCCCGTTGCATGACCTTGAACAAGTCACATGATTTCTCCAATCACCTGGAAAACAGGGCAACCCCCTTCTTTGTCAAGTGACTGTAAGGATTAAATAAGCTAATGTAGGTGCACAGCCAAGTGGTTCGTGGCACCAGACCCTCGACCTGACCACCTGGTTTCCTGTCCTCCCTCTGGCACTTACTAGCAGTGTGACCTCAGGCAAGTTACTTAACCTCTTTGTGCCTCAGTTACTTTGTATAAAATGGGAATGCTTATGGTACTATCTCCTAGTTTTGATGATTAAGAGCTAATACACGTAAGGGATTAGAACAGTGACTGGCACTTATTTGCATAGTGTCTGCCTTTCTGAGTATTTGGTAAGGGCTCTGGCCTGTAAGTACTTAATGTCAGCTGCTCTGCTGTCTCCACCCCACGTGCCCTAGGCTCTCCTGAAGATGGGCCTCGAGTGGTCTTCATCGTGGACCTCTGGCATCCCAATGTGGCTGGGGCCGAACGCCAGGCTCTCGACTTTGTCTTCGCACCAGACCCTTGAAGGAAGATGCTCCTTTCAGACATCCGGGCTGGAGAGAGGCTGCACTCAGGGATGGCTTGAGTGGTAGCCAAGACCGCCTCTCCACTGCAGGGGGTGGGGTGGGGCTGAGGGTGGGAACTGGCTGAAATATAGATTTTAAATCCTCTCCTGACTACTTTCTTCCCAGCTGCCAGCCCAGGGAAAGGCTGGGGGCAAAGGTCTGTTATCCAGGTGTCTCCCTAACAAGCCATTTCCCCGGGAGCCAGCACCAGACCCTCAACTCAACTTTATTCCAATAATTTAATAGAAAATTAAAATAATAAATAATATGAAACAAATTGGGAAGATGCTGAGCTGGTGCAGGCCCAGGTCAGCCTAGTATTACGGAAGTAGGGAGTGGGGAGGAGGAGGGAGCAAACAAGCCTGTGCAACGGTGAGGAGGCGGCTCAGAACGCGGTGGGTGTTATTACGGGCTGGCTTGACACTTTGGCGTGTTAAGATGTACTAAAAAAAGAGAAAGGGAATTCTAAATCCTTCTAAACCGGCTGGTGAGGGGAGAGGGCAGGACAAGGATGGGGATGAAGGATGGAACATAGGCCTTCTGAAGGCCTCTGAGGGGAGGGGCTGGAATGTACCGTGTGGTTAGCAATGAGGCGGGAATGGATGGAAAAGGGCCAAAGTGAACTGTACCATGTGATGAAGGGACAGAAGGGAGACCCACGACTTGGCCAGCAAAGCCGGGGTAAAGATCTGGGAAGGGGAGGAGGAAAAGAGAGAGGGACTTGGGTCCCAGTGGCTAGAGGAAAATTCAGGGCAAAATTCAGTCCTTGAAGACAATCTGTTGGCCGTGAGGACGCTCATCGTGGGTGATGTGGCGCCGGACGTGGATCCTGCGGACACGGTGCTCTCGGTTCTCCTCATCCTCCCCTCGGCTGGCCCCACCACCTCCAGCTGCACCCCCTGTGGCCTCCAGGAGGGCTGGGTCTGGGCCTCGGGGAGTCTCGTAGATCAGGATGTTCAAGGTCTCCTCAAAGATCCGGGCTTCTGGGAATTCCACCTGCAAAGGCCAGCAACCCCCAGCTCCCTCTTTCTGGCCTGACTATACAGCCATCCCCTCCCCCAGACTGCTCTTGCATTGGCAGGCCTCCTAGCCTGTGCAGTCGCCTAGCCTCCACAGTCACAGGTTCCTTGAGCCTGGACTGTCCTCTTTGCAATGTCTTTACTCAGCAAAGTCATGCTTATGCTGTGAAGTCCAGCTCTGAAGTCAGGCAGAGTTATTTGCTTTGTCCTTTGTTGCTAGATCTCTTGTATTTTTTTTTTTTTTCATTTGACAAATATTTACTGAGTGACTGCACAGTGCCAGGCATTATTCAAGGCACTGGGGAATATAGCTGTGAATAAGACAGGCAAGCTTCCTGTCTGCAGGAAGTTTACATTCTAGGATGAGGACCCAGACATGTAATAAGATATAAAATGTCAGATGATGATAAATGTTATGGAAAAGTTATAGCAGGAAAAGGGGAGGAATTCTACAACTTTAAAGACAGAGCTCAGAGAAGGCCTCACTGAGGTGACATCTGACCAACAGCCAAAGGAAGGGAGGGAAGGAACCAGACAGAGAACTAGAGAAAGATCAGTCTGAGAACAGCAAGTTTAAGAATTCTGGGGCAGGAGTGTGCTTAGTGTATCTTTAGATCAGCAGCAAGGCCAAGCAATGAGGCAGAGTGAAGAAGAGTAGAAAGGGATGAAGAGGTAGTTAAGGGTTCCCTTTGTGTGACTTGGAGAGAGATAAACAACAAAACTTTAACGAGCTGCATTCTCATTACTGGTTTATCTTCCTGTCTTCCCAACTACAGAGGAAGCTACTTGGAAACTGGGTTATTCATTCATTCATGCATTCAATAAATGTTTCCTAGCTTCTGTAGTGTGATAAAAGCCTGGCTAGTGCTAGAGAGAGAGGGGAAAAAAAGATATAGCTCTGTTCTCAAGAAGCTAACCCCTTGCTGTTGAAGTAAACACCCTCCACAGTCCCATCCCCAGCAGACTACAATCGATGCTGTGTTTAGCTACAAGGGGCTAGGACCAACTTTTCTGGGGTGGTTGTCTTGAAAATTCTTGGGCTAAGTTGTCCCAAAGAAAGTGATGCTTGGCTTAGGTCTTAAAGATTAAGCACAAGTTCACAAGCAGACAGGAATGAGGAAATATAATCCTAAGAGGGAATGGTGTGTGCAAAGGCCGCGAGGTGTGAAATAGCACTGGGTGCTTAGAGACTTCCAAGATCTCCTGTGTATCTGAGGCACACCCTTCTTGTCAAGGTCAGAGGGACCAGGGTGATAAGATCTTCAGGGACAGATGTCATGACACAGGGCTTGTCTTTCACTCAGCATCTCATTTACCTTGGTTTCAAGCCTCTTGCAGTGCTTAGAAAGTCTCTGATGTTGGTTGCCATGGAAATAACTCAAGGCCTACAATCTCAGTGTGCTCCAAATACTTGAAGTTTTAAGAACCTACTCTGGGTCATTAGATCCTTCTGAAAGTCTAATGACAGGTACAGTCCTTCTACACAGAAAAATGCACACACAAAACCCCAAACCACATATTCTTTCAAGATAGCCTTGAAACTCAACTGGCCTACATTAAGAATCCCATTCTAATCCAACACCCTCCTTTCACAGATAGAGAAGCAGAGACCCACAGAAAGTTAAGATGACTTACCCAAGGTTACAGAGCTATGACCCCCAAAACTTGAAACTCCAGCTCCTGACTGCCACTGTTGGAATTCCCAGGCCTGACTGGACGAGTTGCCTCTGTCCAGGGTGCTGATCCTGCCCACCGCCACAGCCCTCCCTGACCAGGCCCCGAATCCCATCTGACCTTGGTCTGCTTCTTTTCCGTGGCATAGACAATGGAGGTGCAGCACACCTCGGCGATTTTGCGGCCCTGCCCGTAGAAAGACCAGCAGCAGATCTCGTCCCCCAGAACATCCTTGAGGAAAAGCAGCCGCCCGTGGAAGCGCAGGGCCAGTTTGTCAAACAGCTCGATGTTCTTAAGTAGGTTGTCATCTGAAGTGCTGAGGACCAGGGGGGCCAGGAGGCCTCAGCACGACAGGCTTCCTTCCCTCTGTTCTGCAACCCACCCCCCTTACCTCAGCTTTAGGGGCCCTGAGACCCAGCACTCTAGTCCTGCCTAGGAGGTTGGTGCCCAGCAGGCCTTGGAAAGGAAGCAGCATTTGTTCAGCAAGTTCTAGCACAGCAGAGGGATCTACCTGTGCAGGTTCCGGAGGCAAGTGGCCTCACCAGACGTTCTCACTCCACCCCCTTTTAACTGAGTGACACTGAGCAAATTACTTCACCTCTTGCTCCCTCAATTGCCTCATCTGTAAAATGGAGATCACAACAATAACTACTTCCAACGACTGTGAGGTTCATGTGAGTAAATATATGTAAAGCGCTTAGAGCCATGCCTCTTACAAAGCAAGCACTTAGGAAATGCTACTCATTATCATCTAATCCTCATTGGGACCCTAGTTTACTGATAAAACTGAAGCTCAAAAAAAAACCAACCCAAAACCTGAAGCTCACAAGTGAAAATGACCTCTCCAAAGTCCCCAGGGGATAAGTGGCAAAGCTGGAATTTGCATCCAGGCAGGATTCTTTCCACACCCTCGGTGTGGCCATAACCCTCCCTGTGGGTTATTCTGGAGCCCAGGGTTCCACCCACTGCACTTCCCCACCTCCGAGGGGGTCACCTGGTGTAGGAGTACTTGTTGTTACTGCGGTTGTGCAGGAGCTTCACCACGGGCTGTTGGGGAAAAGAGGGTCGAGAAGGGTGGGGGTCAGGCTGCCGGGACAGGCGCCCAGCCTCCACCCTACAGGACTCAGGGACCTCACCTTGGAGGTGCTGGCCAGGAGCTGCTGCTCCTCCCGGGGAGATGTCACCATGGGGATGAGGCACAGCGGGGACACGTTCTCCCTTTTTTGCTGGAGAAGAAGCGGAAGGTGATTAACAGCACAACCAAAGGTCACTCGCTCCCCTAAGAACCTTCCAACACTGCTTGTTGATTCTGGGGAAAAAATCCAGACTCCTCAGGGTCCACGTGTGAGCCCTCTGACCTCGGCTCTGCCACTCTCCCCTGCCTGCCGGGCTGAGCCCCACTTGCTCCTTTCTGCATCCAGCTTGTGCCCCCTTTGCTGCTGCCACTTCCAGCAACGGCCAGCACGCAGTTGTCTGCGTGGCTGGCCCCTTCATGCCATTCAGGTATCAATGCAACTAGTGCCCTTAGGAGGATACCAGTCCTCCTCCCTGGGCTCCCTGGCTAATTAGCCCCCTCTACTTCTTCCTTTTCACACTCTCCATTCACTTTCTTCATGGCACTCAGGTCCTCACATTTTCTCATTTTTTGGTATATTTGCTCATAGTCTCTTTCTAGAGAATAAATACCTAGTACACAGTAGATGCTCAATAAATATCTGTTGAATGAATGAACTGGGCTGGGTGGGAGGTTGGAGGGAGAATTAGAGCCAGACACAGAGGTTTCTTTTCTCTTCTCTGCCTTTGAGAATCTTCATGCCAAAACCCCTCTCACCTCCCCCAACCTAAAAACTAGGTGTGCGATTCTAATACAAATTCCAGAATTTTTTTTTTTAGAAACACCTAAGACTTCTACTAAAATTAACATGGAAGAACAATTCTACTATTACTTAGGTCAATTTTTAAAAAGAGTCAAGAAAGAGGAGATTGACCCTCCAGATATTAAAATATCTTACAAAGCCACAATAATGAAAACAGTGTAGGTCTTGTGTGGAAACAAACAAAAACAATGAAATACAATAGAGAACTTGGAAACAGACTGATATATCTATATATATATATAAAATGAAAACTGACATTTACAGAGAGAACATCACAAATCAGTGAGGGCAAGTGTGTATTAGTTATTGCTGTGTAACATTGCTCCAAAACCAAACAGCTTAAATCAACAACAAATACTTATTATCCATTTCTGTGGGTCAGGAATTCAGGAATGGCTTAGCTGAATGCTTTTGGCACGGGGTCTCTCATGAGGTTACAGTCAAGTCAGCTGGGGTTGCAGTAATCTGAGGCTGTCTTCATCTGGAGGATTTGTTTTTCACAAAGCTTATTCATATGGCTGGCAAGTTCCTGCTGGCTATTGGCAGGAAATATTTGATCCCTGTCATTCGGACCTCTGTGATGGGTTACTTGAGTGTCCTCACAATATGGCTGCTGGCTTCTCCAGAGCAAATAATCCAAAAGAGAGCAAAGTAGAGGTCTTTTTTTTTTTTTTAATATTTATTTATCTGGCTGCATTGGTCTTAGTTGCAGCACATGGGATCTTTCATTCTGGCACACAGGCTCAGGAGCTGTGACACTCGGGTTCAGTAATTGCCCTGCAGCATGTGGGATCTTAGTTCCCTGACCAGGGATTGAAACTGTGTTCCCTGCATTCCAAGGTGGATTCTTAACCACTGGGTCACCAGAGAAGTCCCCTCACAGTCTTTTATGATATAGTTTTGTTAGCCCTATTCAACGTGGAAGGGAACACCACAAGGGAATGAATGCTAGGGAATAAGGATCACTGAGGATTGCCTTGGAGGATGACTCCACAATCCATCTTTTGGCCCCCATAGATTCAAATCCCTCCCATATGCAAAACATACTCACCACCTCCTCCTAAGATTGCCCCAAAGTCCCATTCCATTACAGTGCTGATGCACAGAAGTTGGTGATTCTTCTTTACGGCTCTTGGCTCTGACCTGAATCATCCTTCCTTTTCCATGAAAGACAATCCATGCTTGCAGCTCCATAGTTAATTTTTTTTTTAACTTTTTCTTGTATATTGGAGTATAGACAATTAACAATGTTGTGATCATTTCAGTGCAGCTCTATAGTTTCTTTAGCCTGCTTTTTGCCCATACAACTTTTGGAGGTCCAAAGGTTTCTTTTCCTCTTGTGTTGTCTCTGTCCCTTTAAGTCTAAGCTGGCAGTGTTTATGCCAATATAATTCCCTTAAAAACTTAATGGATGTCTTGTGACTCATTGGAAAAGATCCTGATGCTGGGAAAGATTGAAGGCAGGAGGCGAAGGGGACAACAGAGGATGAGAGGACCAGATGGCATCACCAACTTGATGGACATGAGTTTGAGCAAGCTCCTGGAGTTGGTGATGGACAGGGCAGCCTGGTGTGCTGCAGTCCATGGGGTCACAAAGAGTCGGACATGACTGAGTGGCTGAACTGAACTGTGAGTCCGGGGTTCAGTTCATTAGACAAAAACCACACCCACACAACTTTGTGAGATGAGCTCTTCTCTACTTTGAGCTTATGCTGAGACTGCTGCCTGACAATAGCTTTAAGCTTCTTAGAAGAGCTATCATTTGAATGAATGATTCTGAGGCATCTTCTTGGATATTCTGAGGTCTTTTAACAAAGAATTTTACAATCGCATCCTCAGCTTCATCTTTCAGTTCAGTTCAGTTCAGTTGCTCAGTCATGTCTGACTCTTTGCAACCCCAAGAATCGCAGCAGGCCAGGCCTCCCTGTCCATCACCAACTCCCAGAGTTCACTCAAACTGAAATCCATCAAGTTGGTGATGCCATCCAGCCATCTCATCCTCTGTCGTCCCCTTCTCCTCCTGCCCCCAATCCCTCCCAGCATCAGAGTCTTTTCCAATGAGTCAACTCTTCGCATGAGGTGGCCAAAGTACTGGAGTTTCAGCTTTAGCATCATTCCTTCCAAAGAATACCCAGGGCTGATCTCCTTCAGAATGGACTAGTTGGATCTCCTTGCAGTCCAAAGGACTCTCAAGAGTCTTCTCCAACACCACAGTTCAAAAGCATCAATTCTTCGGTGCTCAGCCTTCTTCACAGTCCAACTCTCACATCCATACATGATTACTGGAAAAACCATAGCCTTGACTAGACGGACCTTTGTTGGCAAAGTAATGTCTCTGCTTTTGAATATGCTATCTAGGTTGGTCATAACTTTTCTTCCAAGGAGTAAGCGTCTTTTAATTTCATGGCTACAATCACCATCTGCAGTGATTTTGGAGCCCCCCAAAATAAAGTCTGACACTGTTTCCCCATCTATTTCCCATGAAGTGATGGCTTCATCTTTAGACCATATTATATTGAGAATGCCCTGTATTTTTTCTTTGCCTGGAAGCCATTTGTTAATTTTAACATCAGTTGTTATTTGAAAGGCTGGGAATGTTCAAGAACCACTCCCCACCCCCCGCGCCAAATTACTGGCTCCTTTGTGTTCAATTTCCTTTTGCTTACCCACTCTTCTTTTGTTTTAGTATAAGCAATAAGAAACCTGTGGCACCTAACATTCTGTCTGGAAATTTCTTTGCTAGATCACCCAGTTCATTAGGTATGTTTTCTACTTTCTATTAATATATTACCATCAGAGACAATGTTGCTACTTCTGCCACTACATAACAAGGATCCCCTTTTCCACCACTTTCCAGGAAACACATTCCACACTGCAGCCTCCTCAAAGGTCACCAGACTTCTATGAATACTCTAAAGCTTTTTAGGCTTTTTTTAATACTTTTCTCAAAGTCCTTCCAATTTCTGCCCACTCTGCAGTTCTAAAGCCACTCCCACATTTTAGGTTTTGTTTTGGCAGAATTGCATTCCAGATACCACAATCTGTTATCTGTTACTAGGTAATAAATTAGTACAAACTTAGCGGCTTAAAACAATAAACATTTATTATCTCACAGTTTCTGTGGGTTGGGAACTTGAGCTCAGCTTAGTTAGGTGGTCCTGGCCCAGGGTCTCTCGTAAAGTTTGAGTCCATTGTTGACCAGGGTTGTAGTTATCTAAAAACTTGAATGGGCTTAGAGGATCCAATTCTGGGATAGTTCAACCCTTTGGCTGAGAGTTCATGCTGGCCATGAGCAGGAGGCTTCAATTCCTCACCAAGTGGATGTCTCCCTAGGGCTGCTTGAATATGCTCACAAGGCATCTGGCTTCCCCACAGTGAGTGATCTGAGAGAGGCAGAAGCTGATATGTCTTTTATGACCTAGCTTTAGAAGTCACACACTATCACCTCTGCAATCTCCAACTGGTTACACAGGTCAGCCCTATCCAGTGTGGGAAGGGACTAAACAAGAACCTGAATAAAAGCAATAGGCAAAAAAAATTGCTGGTGGCTCTCTCGGACACTGGCTACCACAGTTTGTGTAGTAGATGGCACTGTCTGCTCCACGGAGGACAAAAAAGTTAAATCCCTTCATAATTCACATTACTACAGTGAATTCCATATACAAAAGATAAAACTATAAAGCTAATAAAAAATACAGAATAAACTTAAGATCCCACAAGGATCTTGTGGGGGAAAAAAAAAAAGAGGAATTTGAATATATTAAACTCAAGAGTCTCCCCAGTTGACAATGAAAAGCATTTTATAAATAATTCCATGTAATGTTGAATGAATTATAATTATTCTACAACACTAATGAAATTATTGATTCTGGTGAGAATTAACAATTGTGCGGTTGATAGATAACTGCCATTCATAAAGTACCTGAATTACTTTATAGTTGGCAACAAAGGAATGGAACTACAATGAAGGATCAAACCATCACCACCTGAATCTGGTGGCCAATTCTGAGCATCAATAATGATGGGTCATACTAACAATACTGTATGTCTTTATATAACACAGTATGAAACATGCAACATTACTTAAAATGTTTTCTAATCAAAATTTTCATATCAAGCCTTTGAATCTACCATCTAGTTTAGAGAAACTCAAGATAGGATGAGGGTTAACAAACCAAATCAGGCAAATCTGGAAAGTAGGTCATTGTCCAGGACAACTGGTGGTCAGTATTATGAGAAAAGAAGAACTGCTTTGGGTTGGAAAAATAACATAATAACCAGATGTAATGCAAGGATCTCGACTGGATTGGTTTAGATGTGAACCAGCTATGACAGACATTTCTGGAACAAATGGAGAAATTTGTACATGCCCTTGATGTCAGATAAAATTTCACTGACATGGAAAGATGGCAATTATTAACAAACAAAAAAAGCAGATTACAAAGCAGTACATACACCATAATCATATTTTGATAAACACACTCACACAGGAAAAGACCTGGAAGAGTATTTGGTGCTTTTATTTTTTTTAATCTGTGTTTTCTAAATTTCTACAATACTTACATATGCTTTAAAAATAATAAATGCTTATGTATAATTTTTTTTTAAATCAACAATTTCTGTTCGACAACAGACGTCACAGATAGACGACATTCTAAGTGAAATGATTGGCAACATCTAAAACTGACTAGAAATTATTACCTGAAACAGACTTTCTCAACTGGGGTTCCTTATTGAATATCAAAACCCAGCAAATAATCTGAGTAACTATTTTCTCAACTCTTCCGAAAATGTCAGATAAATAGTACCATTCTACATGCACAGGAGAAGTTAATTTATTATGTAAAGTATATGCCCTAGAATAATAGGGCTTAATTCTCTCTAGGAACTAAGCTATGTAAGAATCTCCAGCAAAACAACAAGAAAAAGGAAATTCAATAGAAAATTTGGTAAAGAATAAGACTTGGCAACTCACAGAAGGGGAAACCAAAAACGCTAGTGTGAATATATGAAAAGATGCTTAATCTACTTAGTAATTAGAAGCATGCATATTAAAATTAGATCACTCTATACCAATCAGATGGGCAAAATTAGAATGCTGGGTGATGCCATGAGCTGTTGAAGATATGCAGAAATGGGATTCCTTATGCACTGCTCATCAACAAGATAAAATGCTACAGCCATTCGGGAGAGTAATCAGACGATACTTGCTGAAATTCATCTGTATGTGTCCTGTGGCCCAGCAATTCCAATCCCAGCTACAATCATGCGAAACATTGGTCTGGGACCCATGAGGGCACAGGTACAAAGATGCTCATTGTGGCATCGTCTGTGGGGGCAGGAAGCAGGAGGCAATCTAGGTCTCCAACCTCAGAGGAATGTATAAACAAAATATTACGAATGCACATCAGATTCCTGTGCAGCAGTTGGAAGCAAAGAACTAAATGTATGTACAGCAGCATGAACGGAACTTGGAAAAAGTGCTGAATTAAGAAACAGAACACACAATCCATAGCTCAAAGCAATTTATGGAAATTTTAAATGCTTATGTATACAAAGCAACACTTTATAGATTTTCAAGGGTACAAACATAATCCAAGCAAACATATTAAAATGTTAGAACTGGAGGGGTACTTAAGAGGACAAGGGAAGTGGGCAGGGGATCGGGAATGAAGAAAAAATGAAAAGTGAAAAGATCTGCAGAGACTAAAGATGTTTAAGTGCACACTGAGAAGTATGATGAACTCAATACTCTGAACCTGAATCTTAAAAACAAAACTCCAAACCTCCAAACACACACACATATTCTAGCTGAGTGGGTTGGGGATGGAACAGCCTTGAGAAAACTTTGAAAGAAGGCAGCTGGAGCACAGAAGAAAAAGTACTATACTTGAGAGTCAGATAAACTGGGGTTGACTTGGAGCTCTGCTGCTTAAATAGTTCTTTGAGCCTGGATATATCCCCAGCTTCCCTCATGTTTCTTTTTGTCAAACAAACGTACAAGGAGGTAACAGACCCTAACCACAGTGGATATGAGATAACATTAGATACATGTAAAGCTACCAAACAGGAATGCACTTCCAAAGTCATCTAGTTTAATGTTTTTTCAACTGCAAGTGGTGACCCATAATGGCCATGAAATAAATTAATGGGTCGCAAATAGCATCAGAAAGAAAGAAAACATAATATATCAGAGTGTATTTCACTAAAAGTATCATTTTATAGAACTCTTACTTCAGTTACATAAGTGAGTGAAAGTCACTCAGTCATGTTCGACTCTTTGCGACCCCATGGACTATCCATGGGATTATCCAGGCCAGAATACTGGAGTGGGTAGCCTTTCCCTTCTCCAGGGGATCTTCCCAACCCGGGGATTGAATCCAGGTCTCCTGCATTGCAGGTGGATTCTTTACCAGCTGAGCCACCTGGGAAGCCCTCAGTTATATAAAGATGAATATAAAAATGCATTTTTCTCTATGAGATGCAGTCAAAAAACTTGAAAAACAAACACAGCTATTGCCCAAAGGAATTTTATATTTTGGATTTCAAGGACTAATAAGTATTCCCCAAGACAACAAAAAGTTGTTCATAGTTGCCACTTTTTAATATATAAAGGGCATCAAAAAAGAAACTCTTATAAGCTACTAATATTATATCGTAAAAGAAAGAACACTTTTAACATTGTAAAAATAGAACAGAATAAAAGGTTCTGTGAAACTCACTACATCGCACATAGTTTTCTCATTTCCTTATCTTCTGGAACATGAGAACAGAATGCCAGAGGTAGAATTGACTCACTCAAGGTCAGTCAGTCAGCAGTAGGGGAGGTAACATTAACCCATATATCCTGGCTGTCCTTTCCAACCTCTTTTTCTCAGAATTCTAAGAGATCCCCAGAAGAGAAGCCCAGCAGATGGGGCTCTGGAACCCCCAACACTGTTTTATCAGGAGGGGCTGCTTCTACAGTATTTCATTGCTAAAAGAAAGTTACTTAAAGCCATGGAAGTGATGGAATGCTACCTCCCAGGTTAGGACCAGATCATGGAGGTCATTATATTACAATTTAGATTTAGAATTTTTTTTTAACTTAGTGAGACAAGGGCATTACTTGGGATTGCTGAGCAAAGGAGAGAATAAATTGGGATTGTGTTTAAGGATCATTATTGCGGTGGCAGTGTAACAGTTAGACTAGCTGGGTAGAAACAGCAAGATACAGAGAAAGAAGTTATTCAAACAACGCAGCAGTCTTGGCATGAAGTGGTGGTGGGATAGCAGAAATGCAGAGGACCCCCGAAATCGCTGGGGTCACAGCCAGTCAGAGTCAGGCCAGAGGCAACATTCCAGTCACTGCGTCATATTTCCTTTTGTTTTTCTTTAATATCTTAACAGCTAACTGCTTGGGCAGCTCTCCCAGGGACATAGGCATCAGGGTGGGACTCAGGAGGTGGGGAAGGGATGCTCACCTGCAGTGCCAGCTGGCAGTCCTCAATCAGTCCCTGCACCAGGTAGTAGCGGGCTTCGCTCAGCAGCTCCCCCAGTTCTCTGGTGCTCTCAGGCAGTGGCACAGACCCGTCCCGCAGGTAGTTGAGGATTGTACCAAAATGGCGGCCACTCCGGTCAATCAGCACCCAACCTGGTGGGGTGGGGAGAGGCAGGAGAAAAGGATGGCTTTGCTGAAGGCCACAGAACTACTATATTTATGAAAAAAGGATTCCAAAGCCACAAATCTGAATACCAATCTGTCTCAGGCCTCTGCCATATCCAAGAAAATCCCTTTAAAACATCTCCAGTGAGTTCTCCCATGGGCCTTTTATTTATTTATTTTTAAAACACATCCAGCCAGAGAATTAATTCCCTCCCAAGTCTGGTCTACACTGCGAAGGTTTTCATCATGAGAAAGTACCTACAGATAACCTTATCAATAAACCCCTAACCTCTTGTGCTAACTCTGACCACCCTGTTAAGAATGTCTACCGCACCCACCAGTTCACTACTTTATAAACTTCATAGAACTTATTACTATCTGAAATCACATGCTTTGCTCTCGTTCCTGTGTTTGTTTATTCTCCCCCCACCCGCCCCGCCCCCCACCACACACACAGAAAAAAAGCAAAACTCTGAAAGACTTATCTTACCAGATTTGTTTACCAAACTATTTCTATCACTAACTGGCATTTTACAAATACTTATTCAATAAAAAAAATTATTCACCTTCAGGCATATGAAGGCTGAGCGATACCTCCCCAATTTTTATTTGCCGGCTTTCATAATTCTTAACCCCTTCCGAATCACCTCCCCCTCCCCCCATCAAACTTTAAAGTTCCACTTGGGCATATGGGGGACAGAGCTGAATGCAACACTTCCAGAGGGTAAGGTTCACCTGGTGAGGAGAACTGTCCACTCTCCATTCTGGCGTCCCTGGCAAAGCAAAAGCAGCCCCCTCCTTCTACAGTCTGTATAGATAGATTCCTAGAGTGTACAGGGACCTGCGTTAGAGGAACAGAGACAGACAAAATCCTCTAACACTCCGGGATGGTTGTTGGCAGCGCTGAGGAAGAGAGCGGAACAAAAGGCTCGGCAAGTGGAAGAAACTGATGAAAATTGCCTGGAAGGATGCTGTTGCCAGCATGGCAGGTTCCCAAGTCTTTTGAGCTGAGGGGTGAAGGGTGGGTGTGTCGGTGGGACGCAGTAATGAACATTCTCAGCTGACATGTTTAATCACTTACCACTGCGCCCGGCAGAGTAGCTGGAAGGGCGGGGGGTGGCGGGTGGTCCATGAATGTTGGTTACTACTGCTGGGGGTAAAGACCGGGGGAGGAGGGAGATAATGAATGAGAAAGGGGAGATGAGATGGGATGTGGGCGCCGGAGGAGGTGAGAACGAGCTGACTGGACGGTAGGAGCAAAGGGGCTTGAGAAGACTGGACGACGACAGACTAGGGGAAAGGGAGGCGGGATCTTGAGGGATGCAGAAGAGTAAGCAAGGGCAGCCCGCGTACCTCCGGCGTCAGTGAGCACCTCCGCGCGGCCGCTGAACATGGCCTTGAGCCTGGTGTCCTGTCCGGTGAGGGTGCGCAGCGTGGTGTAGTGCAACGAGCCGCCCACGTTCAGCTTCACGTACTTGCTATTCGTGGTCAGTGGCTTGAGACCGTAGGCGGCGGAGCCAGGCTCGAGACCCGAGGGCTTAGCGACCTCCAGGGACGGCGCCTCGGCCGCCGCCGGGCCCGAGGCCTCGGCAGACATGCCTGGTGGGGGCGGCGGGCAGCGACCCTAGTTTCTCTTCGCGCTCCCTGGCCGCTCCAGAGACCGAGACCTGAGCCCTCGGACCGGACCGCTGGCCCGCACGCCCCTACGCCGCCGCTACTCGGCGACACTGGCCTTCTGTCCCATCGCGCCCGTACCTCCCGGAAGCCGGGCGAGCACCTGCGCAGGCGCGTCAAGGCCCCGCCCCCGGCTACGCGTGGCCTGGAGTGAGGAGCATGCGTAGTAGCCTTGGGCTGTTGGGTTAGGCTGTGGCTGAGTGGGGTGCCGCGCTACGTGCCCTCTGGTCGCCACTTTTGGGGTCCCGAAGTAAGAGCCTCTTGCCCACCTGCCTGTTGAGGAAAGCGTCGTCCCTGCCACGTGTTTCTGCTCTCAGAGCGCTTCGTGGGAATAAAGGGAACACTGGCCCAGAGAGGCAGGGGATTGGAAAAAGTTCGCCGCCTCCCAGCCCGCGCGCATTTGACAAGAGAAGAGCTTCGAGCAAAGCGCCATAGAAGCTCTTAAAGGAGATAGAGGGGGTGGCCTCACAGAGGAGGTGGCAGTACTGCTAGAGCAGGCAGGGTGTGAGGAGGTAAGTCGCCATGGAGGGCTTCTCTGAGGAGGTGATACTGAGCTGAAGCTCAGAAGAAGCGGCCATGAGCAGGTGTGAGAGGGGACAGTTCCAGAAAGAGCCACAGGCAAATACAGAGACCCTCAGGAGTGAACTCCCTGGACATAGTTGAGAAGCAGAAAAGGTCAGAGGTGGCTGGAGCAAAGGTCTTAGAATCCTAGCCGATGTCATAAGACTCCCAACCTCTGAGGGGAAAAAGTAAGCTGGAAACATGTTGATAAAGCGTGGTGAGAAGTGTTCTTATGGGACCCCATCTGTGTTCAGTTGATGGGCTGACACCTCAGAGATTTAGCAGTCTACCTGAATGTCTAGCTGGGGGCCTGCTGGAGGGAAAATGAGAAAGTTGAATAGTTCCTGCCCTTCCACCAGTTCACTGGGTGATCCTAGGCAAGTCACTTTTCTCTGGGCTTTATTTGGTTCCTTTTCTGCTTAATGAGGGGTGCAAATTTAAATGCCAGGGAACAGGTAGGAATGTAAAGGAGTGGAGTGGACCAGTTACAAGGTACTAGGGAGTCCTGGGGCTGGTGGTGACCTGCAAAGTCCATGCTTTATGAAAGGACTGCCAATTCTGGTTTTTCAAATGTAGCTGATGAAAAAGAGAAAAAGGTGTGGCTGGGAGCTAGTTTTCACTCTTCCTTCAGAAACCTCAGTATTGCTAGGAAGAGACCTGGCTCTGTTAACTAGGCTATGGTGTTGCCCTGTTGAGCATAAACAATTTTACAGAACCCCAACATCAGACAAAGCCAGTCTCTTATGAGTTGAAAAACCATTCCATGATCATATCTGAACCCAAAACATTGCTCAGACCACAAAAATGATCAAACATAACCCTTCTCCACAGCTTGAGTGACTGCTATTCCTTCATTGAGTACAGTTTTAGCCCTGATCCATTTCTCCTAATTTCTAGATAAGAATTACTAAGATGAGACTTCCCAGTGGCTAAGACTCCATGCTCCAAATGCAGGAGGCCTGGGTGCAATCCCTAGTTAGGGAGCTAGATCCCACATGCTACAACGAAGAGTTTGTATGCCACAACTAAAGATTCTGCATGCTGCAGCTAAGACCTGGTGTGTCCAAATAAATATTTTTAAAAATGAAAAAAACGATTAAGATAACCAAAAAGAACTATCCCCACTTCCTGACACCATCCAACCTAGAGTATATAAGAATTAAGTTTGCACTGTCAAAGTGAAGTTAGTCATGTCCGACTCTTTGCGACCCCGTGGGCTGCAGCCTTCCAGGCTCCTCTGTCTATGGGATTTTCCAGGCAAGAGTACTGGAGTGGGTTGCCATTTCCTTCTCCAGAGGATCTTCCCAACTCAGGGATTGAACCCAGGTCTCCTGCATTGCAGGCGGATGCTTTACCCTCTAAGCCACCAGGGAAGCCCCAAACCTAGAGTGAAGTCGCTCAGTCGTGTCCAACTCTTTTCGACCCCTTGGACACCAGGCTCCTCCGTCCATGGGATTTTCTAGGCAAGAGTACTGGAGTGGGTTGCTGTTTGTAAACCTTCCCTTTTCTCAAGCCCTCCAAGAAAATCATCTAACATAAGTTCCTATCCTGAAATACCAAGTGAGTGAAAGTTGCTCAGTTGTGTCCAACTCTTTGTGATCCCGTGGACTGTAGCCTGCCAGGCTCCTCTGTCCATGGAATTCTCCAGGCAAGAATACTGGAGTGGGTAGACATTCCCTTCTCCAGGGGATCTTCCCGACCCAGGAATCGAACCCAGGTCTCCCACATTACAGGCAGATTCTATATGGTATGAGCTACCAGGGAAGCCCAATCCTGTAATAAGCGATTTTTATTATGCACTTGCTGAGATGCCCAGCATGGGTTCCCCATGATATGCAGGCTCCCTTGTTCAACTACAGGGGTGTTCCTGGTGGTCTTTGCCTGGAGGGCATTGCCAGAAATGGAGGTTCCATGGTGATTCCATCCTTGACTCTAGTAATAATGTGCACATCTGAGACCGGGTGTCTAACTGTTTGAGGTGCCATCCTGCCCATGGCTGGGAGGTAAGTTCTTGCTGTACTGAGCTCTGATGTTTTGTTGAGACCCTTGAGCTTGGGAATTATTTTGTTTGTTTTCCTTGGAATAAGATCCTCTTCAGGGACTTCCCTGGTGGTCCAAGTGGTTAGGATTCTGCACTGCCAATGCAGGCGGTACAGGTTCTATCCATGGTCAGGGAACTATGATTCCACATGCCACAACTAAGACCTGATGCAGCCAAGAAAAGAGATCCTCTTCAGTTTTTGGGTTATCCAATCAGATTTTATTTTTCCTTGGGGAATTTATTTTCTGATGTTCTGCATCTGTCTGCTCCAAAGGTCCCCTCATTGGATATTGTCTGTCTGTCAGAGGAAAAGTATATAGGAACAAGATGGGTATGCAGCCCTGGGTGTCTAAGAACATTACAAAGACTTTCTTGCACAGTATCTGGTGGCTGAACACCATTTGTCCCTCTAAGAAGTTGGGCATGCCAACCACTTGGGGGTCAGTTAGCATGCTGGAGTGTCATTTGTTATCCAAATTAACCAGACAAATCACTTCATCAACCGAGGCCCAATAAGCTGGTCCTACAGCCAGCCCAGGGACTGTGGCTTTTAGACCCTCAAACAAGGGTGCTTTGAATAAACTTTGCCTCAGGTCGTCATTCCAAACCTTTGTAAGGAGTTCTGCCTCAGTTCTGTGTGTGTCCGTGAGAACCACTTTGTTTCATTTCTGCCCAGAATCAGGTCATTTGCTCTGGCTTCTGATCAATGATGATTGGTCTTTGGCCAAGTTCTGGAGATACAAGTTTGCACAGCACTGTTTTATGAACTCTTGTCTCAAGTAAAACTGGGCCAAATTCCTGATTCCTTCATGTTTTCTTACAGTTACATTAGCTTGTATCCTTATCTTTCCGACATAATTTCATTAGGGACCATTTAGAATTGCAGTGGCCATTTTGGGGAACTTGGGACAAGATTCTTTATTTGAAAGGTACAAAAAGAAGAGACTCTCATGAGGGGATTGTCATGTTAGTCAAAAAGAGATTGTGTTGTTTAACATAGGTGATATTTCATATCTGTACTTTGGAGACTAATAAATACTGATTTTTAAATTATATAGCTCTATTGTCAAGCGCCTAAGATATGTTTTAAAATTAGGAGGAATATGACTCCTTTTGTGTGTATGTATTAATATATATCCAAATCTGGGGGGGAGGGGAGGGGATTTGCATTTAAAGCTTCTGTTTTGGACATAAACTATTTTATCTTTTCCTGCAGAGGGAATACAGATTAGCTTTTTTTTTTTGGTAATAGTTTCATTTACTATTACCATAGTAATAGTTTCATGTTTGTCTGAAGTAGCTTTCTCTCATTTTTTCCTGTCCATTTTTCTCTCTTGGAAAAGTTTAAAGCTTAATCAAAACAACATTTTGTTGAGTGTGCACAATTCAGTTAAGTACAGTTGGCCTTCAGACAATATGGGTTTGAACTCCAAATATATTGGAAAAATTGGAGGGGAAATTTGTAAAAATTTGAAAAAATGTGTAGCCTAAAAATATCAAAAAATTAAAAAAAGGTATATTATGAATGCATAAAATATAAATAGATGCTAGTGTGTTTTGTCATTTGTTAACCATAAAATATACACAGATCTATTATAAAAAGTGAAAATTTATCAAAACTTGTATACACAAACATTTACAGACTCTTCATGACACTGTTGATTACACAAGGTTACCAGAAGGTGATCATATTGCTGCTTCTTCATTATCAATATATGTATCACTTTATCTGTAAATAAACATGAATTTCTTTTTCACACTATTTTTTTTCCATGTGTAGCACGGCATGCAGGATCTTAAGTTTCCTGACCAGGGATGGAACCTATGCCCCCTGTGGTGGAAGCGTGGAGCCCTAACCTCTAGACGGCTAGAGAATTCCCTATCTTTTCATTCTTGATGGTCAGTGTTGGTAGTACTCAGGCTTCCCAGGTGGTGCTAGTGGTAAAGAACTTGCCTGCCAATGTATGAGACCTAGGTTTGATCCCTGGGTGGGTCAGGAAGATCCCCTGGAGAAGGAAATGGCTATCCACTCCTGTATTCTTGCATGGAAAATCCCAGAGCCAGAGGAGCCTGGTGGGCTACACTCTGTGGGGTTCCAAAGAGTCTGACACGACTGAGTGACTGATACACACAATGTTATATTAGTAGCACATTTACTAACTACAATGCTTTGTGTAACATAAGACAGTATTGACGTAGATACTGACAAATGATTCATCATGTTAACATATGGTATCAGTATCAACAAATACAATCAGTATCTTAAGTGTATTTTCTCTTTCTTAATAGCATTTTCTCTAGCTTACTTTATTGTAAGTATATAATACATATAAAAAGCATGTTTTAATCAACTATTTATATTCTCAGTAAGGCTTTTAGTAGCTAAGTTTGAGGAGGGAGTCAGTTGTGCCCTAGAGGGTGAGGTTTTGAGGAGTGTTATTTTCTTAAGTTCCCTAACTCCCACATTGTTCAAGGGTCAACAGTAATCAAAAATGTCTGAAAGGACTGCTAAACTATATATGTTTCCTTTGTGAGCACTGAAAAGTAATACTTATGTAATAGGTTTTGTATAGTTACAGATAAGATACAAATGGGCTGAATTCCAAAATAAAAGGAGCTTTTAGCATGATCCAGTGTTTTTACATTTTAATTTGCTATGTAAAAATAATGCCAGCACAATATTTTGGTTTATACAAGGGTCAGTTTTCTCATGATTATATATTTTATAAGTAAATTATCTTAAGTTTTCATATATGATTTCTTTTGAAATTTTAAAAAATACTCACCATGCTGTCCATTATATCACCAGAACTTATTTATCTTATAATTGGAAGTTGTACCTTTTGATCACCTTCATCCACTTCCCCAACTCCTACCTCTAGCCTCTGGCAGCCACCAATCTGTTCTCTGTTTCTCTGTTTGAATTTTTTAGATTCTACCTATAAGTGATACAATATCTGTCTTTCTCTGTCTACCCTGGTGGCTCAGCTGGTAAAGAAACTGCCTGCAATCTGGGAGACCTGTGTTTGATCCCTGGATTGGAAAGATCCCCTGGAGAAGGGAACGGCTACCCACTTCAGTATTCTGGCCTGGAGAATTCAGTCTATGGGGTTGCAAAGAGTAGGACATGACTGAGCGACTTTCACTTCTATGTCTGTTAGCATTAGCATAATAGTCTCAAGGTCCATTCAAGTTGTCACGAATGACAGGATTTTTTTCTTCTTTATGGCTGCAATAAACAAATATTACATTTTCTTTATTCATTCATCTGTCAGTGGATACTTAGGATGTTTCCATATCATGACTATTTTAACTAATGCTGCAATGAACATAAGGGTGCAAATATCTCTTCTAAACATTGTGGTTTCATTTCCTTTGTCTGTATATCTTAGAAGTGGAATTACTGGATCATAGGCTAGTTCTATTTTTAATTTTTTTGAAGACCCTCCATTCTGTTTTCCAAAGTGGCTATACCCGGTTACATTCCCACCAGTAGTGCACAGGCTTCCCTTTTCTCCACATCCTCTCCAATACTTATCTCTTGTCTTTTTGATGACAGCCGTTCTGTTGGAAGGTGATATTTCATTGTGGTTTTGATTTGTATTTCCCTGATGATTAGTAATATTGCATGCTTTTTTATGCACCTGTTGGCCATTTGTATGTCTTCTCTGGAAAATTATCTAATCAGATTCTCAGTCCATTTTTAAATTGGATCTTTTTTTTTTGCTATTGAGTTGTATGATTTCTTTATATATTTTGGATGTTAATCCTTTATCAACTGTATGATTTGCAAATATTTTCTCCTATGTCATAGGTTGCCTTTTCTTTTTGTTGGTTTCCTTTGCTGTGTAGAAGCTTTTTAGTTTGATGTAGTTCTACTTGTTTATTTTTGCTTTTGTTGCCTTTGTTTTTGGTATCAAACCCAAAATATCATTGGCAAGACTAATATCAAAGAACTTACCTTCCCTCTATGTTTTCTTCTGGAACTTTAATTGTTTTAGGGCTTACATTCAAGACTTTAATTCATTTTGAGTTCATTTTTGTTGTGGTGTAAGACAGCAGTTCAGTTTCATTCTTTTGCATGTGGGTCTCTAATTTTTCCAACACCATTTATTGTAGAGACTGTCCTCTTCCTGTTGTATATTCTTGGCTCCTTTGTTGTAAATTAATTGACCATATATGCATGGGTTTATTTCTGAGCTCTCTTTTTTGTTCTGTTGATCTCTGTGTCTGTTTTTCCTTTGTCCCTAATTTTTTTTAAAAAGCAAATGGAAGTTTTACTCTTTATTTTTATTTTATTAACATTTAGAAATTTATTTTTGGCTGCACTGGGTCTTCGCTGCTGTGTTCAGGCTTTCTCTACTTGTGGCAAATAGGGGCTACTCTTCTTTGTGGTGTGTGGTCTTCTCATTGTGGTGGCTTCTCTTGTTGTGGAGCACAGGCTCTTGACATGCAGGCCTCAGCAGCTGTGGCACACGGGCTTAGTAGTTGCTACTTTCAGGGTCTAGAGTGCAGGCTTAGTAGTTGTGGTGTGCAGGACTTAGTTGCTCTGTGACATGTGGAATCCTCTCAGACCAGGGATTGAACCCATGTCCCCTGCATTGGCAGGTGGATTCCTATCCACTGTACCACTAAAGAAGTCTGCCCCTAATTTTTAAATTGAAGTTTAACTGACATATAACATTATATTAGTTTCATTATGTTGTAAATGTGATTCAATATTGTATATTGTGAAATGATCATCATAATAAGTCTAGTTAATATCTGTAACCACACATAATTACAAAACATTTTCTTGATAAGCCTTTTAAGATACACTCTTTTTTTTTAATATACTCTCTCTTTTTTCCCTCAGTACCATACTGTTTTGATTACTATAGCTTTGCAATGTAGTTTGGAATCAGGAAGTGTGATGCCTCAAGCTTTGTTCTTCTTTCTCAAGATTGCTTTTGCTATTTGGGATCGTTTGTGGTATCATACAAAATTTATTTATTTATTTTGGGCTCTGTTTTGGCATGTGTGATCTTAGTTCCCCAACCAGGGGTTGAACCCATGTCCCCTGCATTGGAAGCATGGAGTCCTAATCACTGGACCACCAGAGAATTCCCCCATACAAATTTTAGGATTGTTCTATCGCTGTGAAAAATGACAGTGGGATTTTTGATTAGGGTTCATTGAATCTTTAGATTGCTTTGGATAGCATGGACATTTTAACAATATTAATTCTTCCAATCCAGGAGCACAAATATCTTTCCATTTATTTGTGACTTTAATTTGCACTGGGAGTGAGATGGTTGGATGCCATCATTGACTCAGTTCAGTTCAGTTCAGTTCAGTTCAGTCGCTCAGTCAAGTCCGACTCTTTGCAACCCCAAGAATCGCAGCATGCCAGGCCTCCCTGTCCATCACCAACTCCCTGAGTTCACTCAGACTCATGTCCATCGAGTCAGTGATGCCATCCAGCCATCTCATCCTCTGTCATCCCCTTCTTCTCCTGCCCCCAATCCCTCCCAGCATCAGAGTCTTTTCCAATGAGTCAACTCTTTGCATTAGGTGGCCAAAGTACTGGAGTTTCAGCTTTAGCATCATTCCTTCCAGAGAAATCCCAGGGCTGATCTCCTTCAGAATGGACTAGTTGCATCTCCTTACAGTCCAAGGGACTCTCAAGAGTCTTCTCCAACACCACAGTTCAAAAGCATCAATTCTTTGGTGCTCAGCCTTCTTCACAGTCCAACTCTCACATCCATACATGACCACAAGAAAAACCATAGCCTTGACTAGACGGACCTTTGTTGGCAAAGTAATGTCTCTGCTTTTGAATATGCTATCTAGGTTGGTCATAACTTTTCTTCCAAGGAGTAAGCGTCTTTTAATTTCATGGCTGCAGTCTCAATGGACCTGAATTTGACCAAACCCTGGGAGATAGTGAAGGACACAGAAGCCTGGTGTGCTGCAGTCCGTGGGGTCTCAGAGTCAAATATGACTTAGCGACTGAACAACAAGACATAGTAGAAATGGAGTATAGCAAGAATGCTCCTTTTTTTTTTCTCTCTCTCTCTTTTTTTAAATTTGTTTGGGTGTGTTGAGTCTTAGTTGTGGCATGTGGGATCTTTAGTTGCAGCACACAGGCGTAGTTGTTCAGTGGCATGTGGGATCTTAGTTTAGCGACCAGGGATCAAATCTACATCTCCTGCATTGTAAGGCAGATTCTTAACCACTGGACTATCAGGGAAGTCCCAAGAATGCGTCTTGATATTGCCCAAATAGCAGAGACATGTTGACAACATTGAACCAATATAGGTGGATGTAATTTTAAGGTTATTGCTGAGGGTTTTTCAATGCATGTCTTACCAGCCAGTGACATATTCCTGGCAAGTCTACAAAGGTGGAACATGGACAAGAACCAAGGCCTTGAGGCCTTTTGAATACCTCCATATGAACTATAAGTACATTTTAGATATTCTTCTTTATTCTTAGGGTAGATTGAGACTTTTTCCTACTGGAGAGTTATGGATATATTGGTGGCAGGAAAATCGCTTGATTTTTAAATTCCCAGCACTGAGCAAAGAAGTCTCAATTTATCTCGCCAGTTACAAAGACGTTTCAGTTTATTTTTTCCATACCATCATTTAAAAAAAATTCTGTATAGCTTTACCTTTTACTTGGAAAGTACACTGTTCATATCATCTACTATCTTCAGCAAAAATAGAACTAAAAGAATGAAAAAAAAAAAAAAACTCGTAGAAAGGGACTTCCCTGGTTGTCCAGTGGTTAAGAATCCACGTGTTAATGTTGGGGATACAGGTTTGATCCCTGGTCCAGGAAGATTCCACATGTTGTGGAGCAACTAAGCCTGGGCACCACAACTACTGAGCCTGCATGCTCTCGAGCCTGGCTCTGCCACAAGAGAAGCCACTGCAGTGAGAAGCCTGTGCACTGCAATTAGACAGTACCCTCTACTCTCCCCAACTAGAGAAAGCTGGCACACAACAACAAAGAGCCCGGGCAGTCAAAAACAAATAAATAAAAAATTTTAAGACTTACAGAAAAGGACTTCCCTGGTAGTCCAGTGGTTAAGAATCCACTTTCCAGTGCAGGGATGTGGGTCTGATCCCTAAACAGGGAACTAAGATCCCATGTGCCAGGGGGCAACCAAACCAGTGTGCCATAATGAGAAGCCTGCATGCCACAACTATAGAAAGCCCATATGCCACCACGAAGAGCCCACATGCCACAATGAAGACCCAGTACAGCCCCAAAAATATAAAATAAGTGAAAAATAGGTCTTAAAAAAACTTGCAGAAACCAAAAATTTTGCCATTGCCCTTGACAATAAGATCAATTCTCTCTCCTCAGGACCCACAGGTTATCTCCTTCTGAGTTAACTGCCTCATGCATTTGAGAATCACTTCCAATCTTTGACTGACCCCATTATAAATTTATGTTTCATATATTACTTCCAGATTTATCACCAACAGATATAAACTGCATCTCCAAAACACCCACCTAAGTAGCTCTGCATGATCTGAAAACTGGAGATTTGGTCTTCTGGAAAAGAATCAGAAAAAAACTGCCCTTGAGTCTCTACACAAAGGACCTTTAACAGATAACTGACACAACAGTAAAACTCCATGTTGTTGATCTTTCAGCTCATATTTCCTAAGTAAAATGACATACATTGTTTTCTCCAGGGTACCGAGCCTCTAGTCCGTTGGGAGACCTCAAACTGAGCATTCTTAGACATTTTATAGAAGCTACTTTTAGTCTTTTACAGAAGACTGTGGGCAGCTTCTGTCCAAGATGAAAGGGCAAGATGATAATTGCACATATGAACAGATTCTGCAGAACAAGACTAATTTTTTGATTCTTCAGTACCCTTTCCCTTACCTTTTGTTCTAGTAATCTTGCCTATTGTCTTTAACATCCTCTTTGACTGTTTTCTTTTTTAATTTAAACATTTTAATTTATTTGTACATCAGGTCTTAGTTTTATGCAAGATCTTTCATTTTGGCACATGGACTCTCTAGTTGTGGCTCAAGGGCTTAGTTGTTCCTTGGCATGTGGGATCTTAGTTCCCCAACCAGGGATCAAACCCATGTCCCCTGCTTTGCAAGGCAGATTCTTAACCACTGGATCACTCGAGAGGTCCCCTAAAAGTTTTCTTAATATGTCTTCCCTGTTTTCATCTTGTTACTTTCAACTCTTGTGGTCTCCTGCTGCTTAAGGAGAAAAAATAGTCTGGTGCATGTTTTTCAGACCGTAGGTATTGCTCTGAATTGACCTTATTCCTGGAGCTATTGCCTCCACATCTAATCCTGTTGACCAAAAATGTAGTAACTTCTAACACACAATGTAGATACTCAAAACAAGTCCCTTCTGGTCTTAAGTTTTTCTCACATAATTAATTCCAAAGTTAGGTCTTAACAAAACTTGGACTTGAATGAAATGCTTTTGCTAAGGTCATTATGCTCATGCTGGTGCTCAGTCACTTCAGTCGTGTCTGGCTCTTTTCGACCCTATGGACTGTAGCCCACCAGGCTTCTCTGTCAAAGAGATTCTCCCTTATAAAATCTAGGTCATCAGGAATAGGAACTAAGATTAGGGCTATCCTTGCTATCCTCCTATAAGACACTCCAACTTAACTTGAAAGCACCATGTAATCCACTCAAGGAGTCTGTCTACCTCAAGGGTCCCCAAATTGGATACTCCTAACCATAGTCGATGCCTCAGTAGGGTCCAGTGTTTTTTCTTTTTTGGTGTGTCAGGTCTTAGTTGCAGCATGGAAACTCTTAGTTGCAGCATGTAGGATCTAGTTCCCTGACCAGGGATTGAACCTGGGACCCCTGCATTGGGAGGGCCGAGTCTTAGCCACTGGACCACCAGGGAAGTCCTGGGTTTAACTTCTCATGCAGACAACAGGCTTTTACCTGCCTGCTGCACACTAACTTATCCTGTGTATTCAGGGTAATTGTTAAGAGCCTTTAAAGTATTTTAAACTATCACTTCTCCAGAAATCTCCAAAATGAGGCAGACTGTTTAAGAATAGGCTATTCAAGAAAACTCCCAGGAGGGATAACCTACTCCATTATCATGCATGCTGTATGAGCTATACTTGCCAGAGAGGGGTCATACTACTGGAAAAGGTGATCCAGATCTTGTCTCTAACCTCGGCAGACATCGTAAATGACAACTGCTACTTAGAAGCCCAACAACCAATTTACATTTAAATTCATTAACCAAAGGGAAATTCATGTTTTGGCAAACATGGCTTGCAGCACCTATATAAATACAGGTCAAGTTGAGCAGCCTGTGACTATGCTAAAAAAATAAATAACTTGAATTGCTAAAAAAGACAACCTGGACTTTGGAACTACTAATAGTGGGGGCTGTTCTTCATTGTGGTATGCAGGCTTCTCATTACAGTGGCTTCTCTTGTTGTGGGGCACAAGCTCTAGGCATGTAGACTTCAGTTATCGCAGCACACTGGCTCAGTATTTGCAGCTCATGGGCCCTGGAACTTGGGCTCAGTAGTTGTGGTGCACAGGCTTAGTTACTCAACATGTGGAATCTTCCCGGACTAGGGATCCAACCCATGTCTCCTGCATTAGCAGGCCAATTCTTATCCACTCTACCACATGGGAAGTCCTGGTCACAGTTTTAAATGCTGCTGTGTAACCATCATTGTATCAGAGGTTTTGAGAATTCATTCAGCAACAAAAGCAGAAGGAAAGACTAACCTTAGTCTAACTATAGATCTTCTCTTGACAGTCTCCTGATGAACAACATCTTTGCAATAGTGAAAAGCTGGGTGGTAAGCTAACATCCTGAAGCATGACTCCATCTGCCTTTGGCCTAGAGGGAGACAGAAAGAGAAAGCATCCTCTGACAGCCTGGAGCTGGCTGGCACTATCATCTCAGCCTTAGTTTGATAGGAGCCAGTATGAACTCACAGCTAGATGTTGTTTTCTCTTGATAAAATGTAAATGATTTTACAGCACACCAGTATCATAGATTCAGGGCCACTCTGTCAGCTGTGATGGATCAAAACAAAAACAAGACCACCATGTCATTATATCTGAACACAGTCAAAAATAATAGGGACTTCACCGGTGGTCCAGTCACTAAGACTCTGAGATTCCAATGCAGGGGGCCTGGGTTCAGTCCCTGGTCAGGGAACTAGATCCCACATGCCACAACTAAGAGTTCACATGCTGCAACTTAAAAGATCCTGTATGCCGCAACTAAGACTGCACAGCCAAATAAATAAAGAGTAAACGAACAAAAACCAAGAACATTATCCAAACAACAGAAATGACCCAATACCCATATCCTGCCTAATATGAATTACTTTTCCTTCTTTATCAGTGATAGCTTTAGTCTTCCTATCATTTAGATTAAAAGTGTTAAGATACCAATCATAGAACTATTCCTCACTTCTTCATAGCATCTAAATCAGAGTCAGCCCATTTCCTTGAATCCTCCCCAGAAACCTAATACAAGTTCAAGTCCTACAATAAGTCGTTCACAGCATCTCTTACTGAGATGTCTCACAGTTTCACATATTGTGTGGTCTCCCTCTGCAATGAGTCAATAAACCCAACTTTGTTCAATTATAGGTTTGTTCTTGAGAGCCTTTGACAGGAGGGCATTGACACTGGAAAGTGGATTTTTTTTTTTTTTTACTGAAAAAGATAATGGATTTTTTTAAAAAGTTGATTCAAAACATGTTTTAAACATTCTGAACTCATACCAGATAGGTTTGTGGGTTTTATTTGGCCTGGGGGCTGCCAGTTTGCAGCCCTTTCAGTTGGATGATCTCCCTTCTGGGTATGAAAGATGAATGGTGAACAGTTATGCAGGATGCAAGCTGAACCAAGGATAGAACACATCCTTTCACATGCATCATTTCATTTAGTGTTCTTTTCCACTTAAGTCTTTCAGGATTCTCTTGATTCTATTCATGCTGTGCCATTTGCACGGTGGCCTGCTGCATGTTTGACTATAAAGGAGGTCAGATCCCAGTTTTATAGGAAGATGCTGATGTATACCTGTTCCCTTTTCACCGTGAGCCTGTAGCCATAGGAACTGTGATACAGCAATCAACACCACCTCCACGATCAAATCCTCGGGGAACATATTTCACTTTAATGAAGCTGACCTGATCACAGAGGAATCTGGTGAACTTTCTGGGCTTCTCAGCATTGTGCCTCCTCCTGACTTTAAGCTGGCCCTGGAAAGGAAGAAAGTGGAGCTCTGTCAGGTATGGGCTTCTTACTGGGAGCTGGAACTTGGACCAGGCAGAGAAAGGCTGTGGGGAAAGATCCTCCCAGGCCTGCTTCTCCTGAGGAGAAAGCAGGAGAAGAGTCTTGTATACCAGGTCCTGTGGTGTCTGAGGCATTGCTAGTTCTGTGAGTGTATGAATGGAGCCTAGAGCATAGAAGGATTCTGGCATCACTGAGGACGTTGGCTAAAATATCTTTAAGGACTCTTCCAGCCCTGGAATCATAGGAACAAAGGACTCAATTCTATGATATCTGCTTTGGCTTGTGAAGATGGAAAGGAACAGAACAGCTGAGTAATTTTTTTTTTAACCTGGCTAACTCACTTCCCTTTCTGTATGCCTGCCATTTCCCACATCATATGTCCTTCACTCTGTTCTCCAAAAGCCCAGGGACCTTTCCCACCTTTCATTGCCTGAGATGAGCTCTGGGGAACCCTAAGCCCACCAAACCCCTGCCTCTTCCTTTTCCTCTGCTTCATGGGCCAAGGTTTCTTTCTCAGTTTCCCTGAATGACAGGACAGTTTCCCTAGGAAGGGAGCCAGCCCCAACCCCTTGGCAGCCCAGACTTCCCTGACCAGTGCTGATTCTTGAGGTCAAGACAGTCTTCCTGTGCTCAGAATATCAGGCTGGGCCTTGTTGTAGAAGAAACTGACTACTGAGTATCCCCATTCTGAATATAGCCACCCCAGGGAAACTCTCACGGCCTCTCACATAATAAATGGATCTTAACCCGTAATCAAGATGCTTCGGACACTGTCCAGCGGGCGATGGCCACCATCTTTCCCGGAGTGGCTCAGTGGCAAGATCAAGTTCCTAATCCAAGTCTCCAGTTCCACTCCTTTTCCCTTTCTCATCGAGAAACTGAAGACAGAAACTCCTATAAAAGATGTGACACTTTTCTGTCCATCACCTAAGGCACAGTGGAGGGTTGAATCCTTCTCTATCCTTTCCTAATATGCAATTTTGAGTCTTACTTTATCATTAAACTTTTTAGAATTATTATTGGAAATGTAATATACATGGTAAAAAATTCAAACTAAGAGTATACAGTGTAAAATAAGTGTTCCCCTCACCTTGACTTCTGATACTCCAGTCCTCCTCTCTAGAGGCAGCCGCTGTTCAGAGTTTCTTGTTTATCTTTCCAAAATACCCTGTGAACATATAAGCATGTGTATCTAGCGTTTTCCTTTTTGTGAAATACACATATTGGCATACTCCATGTTTACCTGCATTATGTTCTTTCTATCTGATACATCTCAGAGCTTGTTCCGTGTTTGTACATACAGATTTGTCTCATCCTACATAGCAGCCACAGAGTATTCTATTATGGATATACTATAATTTGTATAAGGCCCTACTGGTGGGACAGTTAAGTTTTATATATATGTATATATTTATCATAAACTGTGTGTTAGTGAATATCTCTGTATATTAGAATACTTGAATGAGTAAATATGATAGATGCATTCTTTTTTAAAATTTTACTTATTTATTTATGGCTGCACTGGGTCTTCGCTGCTGTGTACGAGCTTTCTCTGATTGCTCTTCGTTGTGGTGCGCAGGCTTCTCACTGTGCATGTTTCAGTAGTTGTGGCACAGGGCCTCAGTCGCCCCTTGGCATGTGGGATCTTTCCAGACCAGGGATCGAACCCGTGTCCCCTGCATTGGCAGGTGGATTCTTAACCACTAGACCACCAGAGGAGAAGCCCTGAGAGATACATTTTTATTTTTTATTTTTATTTTTTTAATTTTATTTTTACTTTATTTTACTTTACAATACTGTATTGGTTTTGGCATACATTGACATGAATCCACCACGGGTGTATACAAGCTCCCAATCCTGAATCCCCCTCCCACCTCCCACCCCATATCATCTCTCTGGATCATCCCCATGCACCAGCCCCAAGCATCCTGTACATTTTTAAAAGCAGAATTTCTGAAAGTAAATGTTTAACTTGATTGATATTTTCACTTTGTCCTGCAGGGAGCGTAGTCAGTCAGTTTACACTCCTATCAACACTGGGCAGGCCTGTTTCCCACATGGTCACCAACAGAATATTTCCAGACTTTTGATCTTGGTGTGGCTTTACTATTTTATTTATCAAAATAATACATGTATACTATTGTCTGGCCCTGAGATGGCAAGAATAATAATTCTATAAGAATGTAGAAATATATCAGATGGGTCCCAAACTTTGCCCTCATAATCTAGACATACAAATGACAATATTATCTGGAAAATCCAACAATGGTACAAGATGCAAAGGTAGCCCAAAGAAGGGGGAATTAATTTTGGGGAAACTGGGGCTTGTTCACAGCTGGGAAATACTTTGTGAAGAACCTGATATCTGAGATGAGTTTTGAAGAATTCATTTAATTAATAAATTTGTGTGAAGCACCCACGTTGTGCCAGGCACTCTTCGGAGTCCTTAGAACACACTGCTGCTGCTGCTGCTGCTGCTGCTGCTAAGTCGCTTCAGTCGTGTCCAACTCTGTGCGACCCCAAAGACAGCAGCCCACCAGACTTCCCCATCCCTGGGATTCTTCAGGCAAGAACACTGGAGTGGGTTGCCATTTCCTTCTCCAATGCATGAAAGTGAAAAGTGAAAGTGAAGTCGCTCAGTCATGTCTGACTCCTCGCGACCCCCTGGACCGCAACCCACTGGGCTCCTCCGTCCACGGGAGTTTCCAGGCAAGAGAATTGGAGTGGGGTGCCATTGCCTTCTCCTTAGAACACACTAGTGACCAAAAGATTCGTACCCTCGTGAAGTTTATGTTCTAGTGAGAGGGTAATCAATAAACACTAGACTTAATGAATAAGTAAATTATGTAGTATGTTACAAGGTGATAGGCACTATAGAAAAATTAAAAGCAGAACTTTCCTGGTGGTCCAGAGGTTAAGAATCCACCTTCCAATGCAGGGGATGTGTGTTTGATCCCTGGTGGGGGAACTAAGAGCCCACATGCCATGAAATAACTAAGCCTGTGTGCCACAACTACAGTCTGTGTGCTGCGATGAAGACCCAGTGCAGCCAAAAGAAAAAGAAAGTAAAAGCAAAGTAGGATAAGGGGATCAGGAGTGTTCATGGCAGAGGGGATGTGAATACTAATTTTAAGTAGGGTAGTTGGGTAGGCCTTGTAGAGAAGGTGACTTTTGAGCAAAGACTTGAAGGAAGTGAGCAAGTTAGCCAAGCAGATATCTAAGGAAAACTTTGCAGGCAGTGAGGACAACCAGAACAAAGGCTCCAGGGTGAGCATACACATGACATAATTGAAAAGTAGCAAGGAGGTCGGTGGACTGAGGGAGGGGAAGGGCAGTAGGAAATGAAGTCAGAGAGATGATGGGGGTGCCTGGAGCTTGGGGGCCTTATAGGACACTGAGACAACCTTGGCTTTTCTCTTTCTCTCTGGATACACACAGAAAATTTATTCACATCCACATCCTTAAGGCATCAGCTCAAATGTCACCTCCACAAAAAAAGTTTTTTTCCCCTCTGTCCTCCTTATATATTTATTTAATATTTATCTATTTGGCTACACAAGGTCTTAGTTGTGGTACACAGGATCTTTGATTTTGTTGTGGCATGCTGACTCTTCATTGGGCATGCAGGATTTAGTTCCCTGACCAGGGATCGAACCCCAGTCCCCTGCATTGGGAGCACAGAGTCTTAGCCACTGGGCCACCAGGGAAGTCCTTGACTTCCTTATTTAAAGTGACCTGATGACTCAATGGTAAAGAATCCAGCAAGAGACACGGGTTCAATCCCTGGGTTGGAAAGGTCCCTTGGAGAAGGAAATGACAACCCACTCCAGTATTCTTGCCTGGGAAATCCCATAGACAGAGAAGCTTGGTGGGCTACAGTCCATGGGGTCGCAAAAGAGATGGACACAACTTAGCAACTAAACAACAACAACAACAAATCATGTTTCCTGGGAAAAATACCAAAAAACAAAACAAAAATAAAGTGACCTGTCTCTTATTCCCTTATCTTCCTATTCATTTCCTTTACATCCATTTCAATTTTTTTGGTCTATCTTTCTCACTACAGTGGAAGCTTTATGAGGTCTGGAGCATTATCTAACTCATTTGCCATTATAACCCTAGCATCCAGATACAGTGTTGCTCTATAAATATTTGTTGAATGAATATGGGTGGAAAAGGAGGGAAGGATGATTGAGGAAGCCCTGAGGAGATGAGAGGAGATCTGGAGCACAGTGCCAGCACTGGTCTTGGGTGGACAAGGGACACATCTTCCTCTGTGAGCTGAGGCAAGGAGGAAAGCATAGATTGATATGCAGGGTATGTAGGGTATGTGGCAAGGGTAGATGATAAAAGATTTCATAAGTGATGGCCACTCTAATGGCACAAGGTGAAGAGCAACTAAAGAGCCTCTTGATGAGGATGAAAGAGGAGAGTAAAAAAACTGGCTTAAAACTCAACATTCAAAAAACTAAGATCATGGCATCCAGTCCCAACACTTCATGCCACATAGATGGGGAAAAAGTGGAAACAGTGACAGACTTGATTTTCTTGGGCTCCAAAATCACTGCAGACAGTGACTGCAGCCATGAAATTAAAACACACTTGCTCCTTGGAAGAAAAGCTATGACAAACCTAGACAGTGTTTTAAAAAACAGGGGCATCACTTTGCCAACAAAGGTCCATATAGTCAAAGCTACAGTTTTTCCAGTAGTCATGTATGAATCTCCTCAAGAAAATTAGGAATACCAAGGGAATATTTCATGCAAAGATGGGCACAATAAAGGACAGAAACAGTATGGACCTAACAAAAGCAGAAGATATTAAGAAGAGGTGGCACGAATACACAGAAGAATTATACAAAAAAAAAAAGATTGTAATGATGCAGATAACCATGATGGTGTGATCACTCACCTAGAGCCAGACATCCTGGAGTGTGAAGTCAAATGGGCCTTAGGAAGCATCACCTCGAACAAAGCTAGTGGAGGTGATGGACTTCTGGTTGAGCTATTTCAAATCCTAAAAGATGGTGCTGCACTCAATATGCCAGCAAATTTGGAAAACTTAGCAGTGGCCCCAAGACTGGAAAAGGTCAGTTTTCACTCCAATCCCAAAGAAAGGCAATGCCAAAGAATGTTCAAACTATGGCACAATTGCACTCATCTCACATGCTAGCAAAGTAATCCTCAAAATTCTCCAAGCTAGGCTTCAACAGTATGTGAGCTGAGAACTTCCAGATGTTCAAGCTGGATTTAGAAAAGGCAGAGGAATCAGAGATCAATTTGCCAACATCTGTTGGATCATAGAAAAAGCAAGAGAATTCAAGAAAAACATCTGCTTCATTGACTACGCTAAAGCCTTTGACTGTGTGGATCACAACAAACTGTGGAAAATTCTGAAAGAGCTGGGAATACCAGACCACCTTACCTGCCTCCTGAGAAACCTGTATGCAGGTCAAGAAACAACAATTAGAAAACAATCAACTGGTTTAAAATTGGGGAAGGAGTACACATCAAGGCTGTATATTGTCACCTTGCTTATTTAACTTATATGCAGAGTATAATATGTGAAATGCTGAGCTGGATGAAGCACAAGTTGGAATCACAATTGCTGGGAGAAATATCAATAACCTCGGATATGGAGATGACACCACCCTTATGGCATAAAGCAAAGAGGAACTAAGGAGCCTCTTGATGAAAGTGAAAGAAGAGAGTGAAAAAGCTGACTTAAAACTCAACATTCAAAAAATGAAGATCAAAGCATCCAGTCCCATCACTTCATGGCAAATAGATGGGGAATCAATGGAAGCAGTGACAGCCTTTATTTTCTTGGGCTTCAAAATCACTGCAGATGGTGAGTGCAGCCATGAAATTAAAAGACACTTGCTCCTTGGAAGAAAAGCTATCATAAACCTAGACAGCATATTAAAAAGAGAGACATTATTTTCCCAACAAAGGTCCGTATAGTCAAAGCTATAGTTTTGTCGGTAGTCATGTATGGATGTGAGAGTTGGACCATAAAGAAGGCTGAGCATTGAAGAATTGATGCCTTTGAACTGTGATGCTGGGGAAGACTCTTGAGAGTCCCTTGGACTGCAAGGAGATCAAACCAGTCAATCCTAAAGGAAGTCAGTCCTGAATATTCATTGGAAGGACTGATGCTGAAGCTAAAGCTCCAATACTTTGGCCACCTGATACAAAGAGCTGACTCATTAGAAAAGACCCTGATGCTAGGAAAGATAGCAGGCAGGAGAAGAAGGGGATGACAGAGGGTGAGATGGTTGGATGGCATCACCAACTCAATGGACATGAGTTTGAGCAAGCTCCAGGAGACAGTGAAGGACAGGGAAGCATAGCATGCGGCAGTCTACGGGGTCACAAAGAGTCGGACACGACTTAGCAACTGAAGAGCAACAAAGTGATGGCCTCTTTCTGGTGAGGTCCTCTGCTGACAGTTCAGATAGACTGAACTGAGAAGTTGGGAAAAGGATTTGGGGAGAGTGGCAGAGATTTAGAACAGTTGCTGAGGGGAAGGGAAGAAGGAACTCACCAACATTTTAAGACTCCCATGTGCCAGGTACTGTGCTGAGTGTTGAGGTTATTGAGATGAGGAGAGTGTGACACATTCTCTGCCTTTCAGGAATTCACATTCCAAAGGAGATAGATTTTCTTTACAAAAAGGTAAAATGCTCTGTACTGTAATATAAGGAGTGTTGCAGAAGCATGATGTGGGTGGAGGCTCAGTTCTGAGAGTGGAGGAAAAACATCACAGAGGCTGTGACCTTTGAGGTTAGTCTTGAAGACAAAGTATGTATAAGGTAGAAGTAAGTGAGTTCCATGAGTATAATGCTAGCCCAAAATATGGTGGTGTGGAATAGCTAGAATTGCAAGATATTTATGTGGCTGGAGTGAAAAATGGAAAGATGATGCTGCGTGGTTGAGACTAAGCTGTGAAGGATGTCCCAGGAGCTGGAACTCTCTCCTGGAGCCAGTAGAGGTCATTTTTATTTATATTTAGTTTTCTTAAATGTTGTTTATTTTTTGGCCAAGCCGTATAGGTGTGTGGGATCTTAGTTTCCCAACCACGGATCAAACCCATGCCCCCTGCATTGGAAGGGTGGAGTCCTAACCACTGAACCACCAGGGAAGTCCAGCAGAGGTCTTAAGGACGGCAGCAGAAGCTTGTGATTGCTATTTTAGAAAGCTAACTGAGTAGATGACATGCATGACGGATTGACGGGAGGAGAAACTGGAGGCAGTGAAAAGGGTTAGGAGATAGCTGCATTGGTCCTGGTGACAGAGAATGAGAATCAGAAACAATCAAAGGTAGTAGGCATGGAGAGGAGGGGAAGGGTACCAGAGATAATTTTGATGATGGATGGAGTGTGTGGAATAAGGGAAAAGGGTGGAGTCAAGGCTGACTCAGAGGTTTCTTACTTGGGAGATTGGGTGGATGGTGATCCTGTCACCTGAGATGAAGATGCAGTAAAAGGAGTATATATTAGGGAAAGGTAGTAAGCGGTTTAAAAAATTATTGGAGTATAGTTGATTTATAATGTTGCTTTAGTTTCAAGTGTACAGCAAAGTGAATCTAATACAAATATATATATCCACTTTTTTTTAGATTCTTTTTCCATATAGATCATTACAGAGTATTGTTCCCTGTGCTGTATTGTTCCCTGGTCCTTATTAGTTTTTTATTTTTTATATAGTTATGTGTATATGTCAATCCCAATCTCCCAATTTATCCCTCCCCCTGCCCCCCTGGTAACCATAGGCTTGTTTTCTACATTTGTACCATTTTCTTAGATTCCACATAGAAGCAATATCATACAATATTTGTCCTCTGTCTGGAGAACCTAACTTTAAACTCATATATTTATTTAGATGGAACAAAGGTTCTGCTCAGCATCACTGAACACGAAATACCTGTCCAGAATATCTCCCGGAACTCCGTCATGTTCATTCTGACAGTTTTTGCTGTTTTTTTTTTGTTTTTTTTTGGTAATTCTGGGGAGGTACAGGCTACTCGACGTACTAACTCCATCCTTTTCACTGACGTCACTCCATGAGTTCAGTTTTTGAACATATTAAGTCCCTGTACCACACCAAGTGTAAACAAGTATATAAATTCTTTAGGCTAAAGATCTGTTTGGTATAGTCACTGTTGGATCCCCAGCACTTAGAACAGTCCATAGCACACAGTGGGCACCCAACAAATGTATGTTGAATGACTGGAGCTTCATAGTAAAAATATGAAAATAGGAACATTAAACTTAACTTCAGCATATGGCTTAGAGGTAGGGATGTTCGAATCATCAGTGTATAGATAATAACTGAAGCCACAGATGAAAAAGAAGTTGTTTTCAAATTACATTAGTAACAAATTCCTTTTTAGGACAAAGCAAAATTACTATTGCCACCTACCTCCCTAAAGTAGTTATACTGGCCCTGTGTCCCTGCCTAGACAATTTATTGTCTTTCTCTTTTTTTCACCAAATAAGAAACAAGCACATGAAAACTGTTCAACACCGTTAGTCATTCAGTTCCAGTTTCGGTTCAGTCGCTCAGTCGTGTCCGACTCTTTGCAACCCCATGAACCACAGTACACCAGGCCTCCCTGTCCATCACCAACTCCGAGAGTCCACCCAAACCCATGTCCATTGTCGGTGATGCCATCCAACCATCTCATCCTCTGTCGTCCCCTTCTCCTCCTGCCTTCAATCTTTCCCAGCATCAGAGTCTTTTCAAATGAGTCAGGTCTTCACATCAGGTGGCCAAAGTATTGGAGTTTCAGCTTCACCATGAGTCCTTCCAATGAACACCCAGGACTGGTCTCCTTTAGGATGGACTGGTTGGATCGCCTTGCAGTCCAAGGGACTCTCAAGAGTCTTCTCCAGCACCACAGTTCAAAAGCATCAATTCTTCGGTGCTCAGCTTTCTTTATAGTCCAACTCTCACATCCATACGTGACCACTGGAAAAACCATAGCCTTGACCAGATGGACCTTTATTGACAAAGTAATGTTTCTGCTTTTTAATATTAGGGAAATGCAAATAAAAACCACAGTGAAATGTACTAGGATGGCTGTTACCAAAAAGATAATAACAAGTGTTGTTAAGAATGTGGAGAAATTGGAACCTTTGTGCATTGCTGGTGGGAATGTAAAATGGTGCAGCTGCTGTGGGAAATAGTTTGGCAGTTTCTCCAAGAGTTAAACAGGATTACCATATGACCAAGCCAATTCCTCTCCCAGTCATAGAAAGATTAAAAAACAAGGACTCAGACACTTGTACACGAAAATGTTCATAACAGAATTATTCAAAATGTTCATAACAGAATTAAGGTGGGAAAAAACTGTCCATCAACATATGAATGAATAAACAAAATGTGGTGTGTTTATGCAATGGAATATTATTCAGCCTTAAAAAGGAAAGAAATTCTGACACATGCTATGAATGGATGAACCTTGAAGACGTGATGCTAAGTGAAATAAGCCAGACACAAAAAGACAAATATTATGATTACACTTACATGAAATATCTTAGAATAGGCAAATGCATAAAGACAGGGAGTAGACAAGAGGTTATTAGTGTCTGGGTCAAGGGAGATATGACTGCTTAATGGTTACAGAATTTCTGTTTGGGGTGATAAAAAAAAATTTGGAAGTAAATTGTGATGGTTGCACAACACTGAATATAATTAATTCCACTGAATTGCACACTCCAAACTGTTAAAATGGCAAATTTTATGTTGTATATATTTTATCACACACACACATACACACCCTAAGGGAGAAAAAGAATCAGGAAGATTCTTCTTTAAGAAAACTTACAATCTAGTGAGAGAATTTGGAAATTTTAAGGAAAAAAAGAAAGATTTCCATGATAGAATCAGAATAGTGATGCCTTTGGACCGAGACGGCAGGGAGTAACTGGAAGGGGAATGAGGGAAGTTCCCAGAGTACTGGAAGCATTTCATATCTAGATTGAGGTATTTTTAATGGGCATTACCTTTCATAAATTACAATGTATGAAATTTATACTTAAGGTCTGTGCATTTCACAATATATAAATTTTGCCTCAAGGGGAAACATATCACCTGCTACTAATCTCTTTTTTAAATTAATTAATTTTTAAATTGAAGGATAATTGGTTCACAGAATTTTGTTGTTTTCTGTCAAACCTCAACATGAATCAGCCATAGGTCTCTCTCTCTCTCTTTCTCTCTCTCTCTGTGTATATATATATTCTACCTCCCCTTGAACCTGCTTCCCAATTCCCTCCCATCCCACCCCTCTAAGTTGATACAGAGCCCCTGTTTGAGTTTCCTGAGACATACGGCAAACTCCGATTGGCTATCTATTTTACATATGGTAATATAAGTTTCCATGTTAGTCTCTCTCCATACACCTCACCCTCCTCCCCTCTCCCCATGTCCATAAGTCTGTTCTCTATGTCTGTTTGTCCATTGCTGCCCTGCAAATAAATTCCTTGGTATCCTCTTTCTAGATTGTATATATCCATTAGTATGTGATATTTCTCTTTCTCTTTCTGACTACTTCACTATGTATAATAGGCTATAGGTTCATCCACTTCATTAGAGCTGGCTGAAATGTGTTCCTTTTTATGGCTGAGTAATATTCCATTGTGTGTATGTACCACAACTTCTTTATCCGTTCATTTGTCAATGGACATCTAGGTTACTTCCATGTTCTAACTACTGTAAATAGTGCTCCAATAAACAATGAGATACATGTATCTTTTTCAATTTTGGTTTCCTCAGGGTATATGCCTAGGAGTGGGATTGCTGGGTCATATGGTGGTTTTATTCCTAGTTTTTTAAGGAATCTCCATACCATCTTCCATAGTGGCTGCATCAATTTACATTCCCACCAACAGTGCAAGAGGGTTCCCTTTTCTCCTCACCCTTTCCGGCATTTATTGTTTGTAGACTTTTTGATGATGGCCATTCGGACCAGTGTGAGGTGATATCTCATTGTAGTTTTGATTTGCATTTTGCTAATAATGAGCAATGTTGACCATCTTTTCATGTTAGCCACCTGAATGTCTTCTTTGGAGAAATGCCTGGTATTTTTAGGTATTTTTCCCACTTTTTGATTGGGTTGTTTGTTTTTCTGGTATTGAGTTGTATGAGCTGCTTGTATATTTTGGAAAATAATCCTTTGTCAGTTGTTTCACTTGCTATTATTTTCTCCCATCCTGAGGGTTGTCTTTTCACCTTGCTTTTAGTTTCCTTTGCAGTGCAAAAGCTTTTAAGTTTACTCAGGTCCCACTTTTAACTTTTGTTTTTATTTCCATTACTCTAGGAGATGGGTCATAGACGATCTTGCTTTATGTCATCAAGTGTTCTGCCTATGTTTTCCTCTAAGAGTTTTATAGTTTCTGGTCTTACATTTAGGTCTTTAATCCATTTTGAGTTTATCTTTGTGTGTGGTATTAGGAAGTGTTCTGATTTCATTCTTTTACATGTAGCTGACCAGTTTTCCCAGCACTGCTTATTGAAGAAGCTGTCTTTGCCCCATTGTATAGTCTTGCCCCCTTTGTCAAAAATAAGGTACCCATAGGTGCATGGGTTTATTTCTGGGCTTTCTATCTTGTTCCATTGGTCTAGATTTCTGTTTTTGTGGCAGTACCATACTGTCTTGATGACTGTAGCTTTGTAGTATAATCTGAAGTCAGGACGGTTGATTCCTCCAGCTCTATTCTTCTTTCTCAAGACTGCTTTGACTATTTGGGGTCTTTTGTGTTTCCACATGGACCACAGCCTTGTCTAACGCAATGAAACTATGAGCCATGCCATGTAGGGCCACCCAAGATGGTCGGGTAATGGTGGAGAATTCTGACAAAATGTGGCCCACTGGAGAAGGGAATGGCAAACCACTTCAGTATTCTTGCCTTGAGATCCCCATGAATAGTATGAAAAGGCATAAAGATAGGACAGGGAAGCCTGGCATGCTGCATTCCATGGAGTTGCAAAAAGTCAGACATGACTGAGTGACTGAACTGACTGACTGTGTTTCCATATGAATTGTGAAATTTTTTTGTTCTAGTTCTGAAAAATGCCATTGGTGATTTGATAGGGATCACATTGAACCTGTAGATTGCATTGGTAGTATAGTCATTTTCACAATATTGATTTTTCCTACCCAGGAACATGGAATATGTCTCCATATGTTTATGTTATCTTTGATTTCTTTCATCAATGTCTTATAATTTTCTGTATACAGTTCTTTTGTCCCCTTAAGTTTATTCCTAGATATTTTATTCTTTTTGTTGCAGTGGTAAATAGGATTCATTCCTCAGTTTCTCTTTATGATTTTCCATTGTTAGAATATAGGAATGCAAGTAATTTCTGTGTATTGATTTTATATCCTGCGACTTTGCTAAATTCACTCATTAGCTCTAGTAATTTTCTGATAGTATCTTTAGGGTTTTCTATATATAGTATCATGTCATCTGCAAACAGTGAGAGCTTTACTTCTTTTCTGATCTGGATTCTTTTTATTTCTTTTTCTTCTCTGATTGCTATAGCTAGGACTTCAAAACTATGTTGAATAATAGTGGTGAAAGTGGACACCATTGTCTTATTCCTAATCTTAGAGAGAATGCTTTCAGTTTTTCACCATTGAGAATAATGTTTGCTGTGGGCTTATCATATATGGCCTATACTATGTTGAAGTAGTTTCCTTCTATGCCCATTTTTTGAATAATTTTAATCATAAATGTCTGGGGAGGCCTTACAAATAGCTGTGAAAAGAAGAGAAGTGAAAAGCAAAGGAGAAAAGGAAAGATATAATCATCTGAATGCAGAGTTCCAAAGAATAGCAAGGATACATAAGAAAGCCTTCCTCAGCAATCAATGCAAAGAAATAGAGGAAAACAACAGAATGAGAAAGACTAGAGATCTCTTCAAGAAAATTAGAGATACCAAGGGAACATTTCATGCAAAGATGGGCACAATAAAGGACGGGCACAATAAAGGACAGAAATAGTATGGACCTAACAGAAGCAGAAGATATTAAGAAGAGGTGGCAATAATACACAGAAGAACTGTACAAAAAAGATCGTCACGATCAAGATAATCACGATGGTGTGATCACTCACCTAGAGCCAGACATCCTGGAATGTGAAGTCAAGTGGGCCTTAGAAAGCATCACTATGAACAAAGCTAGTGGAGGTGATGGCATTCCAGTTGAGCTATTTCAAATCCTGGAAGATGATGCTGTGAAAGTGCTGCACTCAATATGCCAGCAAATTTGGAAAACTCAGCAGTGGCCACAGGACTGGAAAAGGTCCGTTTTCATTCCAATCCCAAAGAAAGGCAATGCCAAAGAATGCTCAAACTACCTCACAATTGCACTCATCTCACATGCTAGTAAAGTAATGCTCAAAATTCTCCAAGCCAGGCTTCAGCAGTACATGAACCGTGAACTTCCAGATGTTCAAGCTGGATTTAGAAAAGGCAGAGGAACCAGAGATCAAATTGCCAACATCCGCTGGATCATGGAAAAACCAAGAGAGTTCCAGGAAAACATCTATTTCTGCTTTATTGACTATGCCAAAGCCTTTGTCTGTGTGGATCACAATAAACTGTGGACAATTCTGAAAGAGATGGGAATACCGGACCACCTGACCTGCCTCTTGGGAAAGCTATATGCAAGTCAGGAAACATGGAACAACAGACTGGTTCCAAATAGGAAAAGGAGTATGTCAAGGCTATATATTGTCACCCTGCTTATTTAACTTATATGCAGAGTATATCATGAGAAACACTGGGCTGGAAGAAGCACAAGCTGGAATCAAGATTGCTGGGAGAAATATCAATAACCTCAGATATGCAGATGACACCACCCTTATGGCAGGAAGAGAAGAGGAACTAAAAAGCCTCTTGATCAAAGTGGAAGAGGAGAGTGAAAAAGTTGGCTTAAAGCTCAACATTCAGAAAACGAAGATCATAGCATCTGGTCCCATCACTTCATGGCAAATAGATGGGGAAACAGTGTCAGACTTTATTTTGGGGGGCTCCAGAATCACTGCAGATGGTGACTGCAGCCATGAAATTAAAAGATGCTTACTCCTTGGAAGGAAAGTTATGACCAACCTAGATAGCATATTCAAAAGCAGAGACATTACTTTGCTAACAAAGGTCCGTCCCGTCAAGGCTATGGTTTTTCCTGTGGTCATGTATGGATGTGAGAGTTGGACTTTGAAGAAAGCTGAGCACTGAAGAATTGATGCTTTTGAAGTGTGGTGTTGGAGAAGACTCTTGAGAGTCCCTTAGACTGCAAGGAGATCCAACCAGTCCATTCTGAAGGAATCCCTGGGATTTCTTTGGAAGGACTGATGGTGAGGCTGAAACTCGAATACTTTGGCCTCCTGACGCAAAGAGTTGACTCATTGGAAAAGACTCTGATGCTGGGAGGGATTGGGGGCAGAAGAAGAAGGGGACGACAGAGGATGAGATGGCTGGATGCCTTCACCGACTCGATGGACATGAGTTTGAGTGAACTCCGGGAGTTGGTGATGGACAGGGAGGCCTGGCATGCTGCAATTCATGGGGTCACAGACACGACTGAGCGACTGAACTGAACTGAATTTTGTCAAAGGCTTTTTCTGCATCTATTGAGATTATCGTATGGTTTTTATCTTTTAATTTGTTAGTATGGTGTATCACATTGATTGATTTGTTATATTGAAGAATCCTTGCATCCCTAGAATAAACCCAACTTGATCATGGTGTATGAACTTTTTAATGTGTTGAATTCTGTTTGCTATAATTTTGTTGAGGGTTTTTGCATCTATGTTCATTAGTGATATTGGCCTGTAGTTTTCTTTTTTTGTGTGTTGTCTTTGTCTGGTTTTGGTATCAGGGTGATAGTTGCCTTGTAGAATGAGTTTGGAAGTGTTCCTTCCTCTGCAATTTTTTGAAAGAGTTTTAGGATAGGCATTAGCTCTTCTCTAAATGTTTGATAGAGTTCACCTGTGAAGCCATCCGGTCCTGGGCTCTTTTTTTGGGAGATTTTTTTAAATCACAGCTTTGATTTCAGTGCTTTTAATTGGGTTGTTTATAATTTCTATTTCTTTCTGGTTCAGTCTTGGAAGATTGAACTTTTCTAAGAATCTGTCCATTTCTTCTAGGTTATCCATTTTATTGCCATAGAGTTGTTCATAATAGTCTCTTATAATCCTTTATATTTCTGCATTGTCTGTTGTAACCTCTCCTTTTTCATTTCTAATTTTGTTGATTTGATTCTTCTCTCTGTGTTTCTTGATGAGTCTGCTAAAGGTTTGTCAATTTTGTTTATCTTCTCAAAGAACCAGCTTTTAGTTTTATTAATCTTTACTATTGTTTCTTTCATTTCTTTTTGCTCTGATCCTTACGATTTCTTTCCTTCTGCTAAGTTTGGTTTTTTTTGTTCTTCTTTTTCCAGTTGTTTTAGATGTAAAGCTAGGTTGTCTATTCGATGTTTTTCTTGTTTCTTGAGGTAGGATTGTATTGCTGTAAACTTTCCTCATAGAAATGCTTTTGCTGCATCCCATGTTTTGAGGCGTTGTGTTTTCATTGTCATTTGTTTTTAGGAATTTTTTGATTTCCCTTTTGATTTCTTCACTAACCTGTTTGTTATTTAGAAATGTATTGTTTAATCTCCATGTGTTTGTGTTTTTTATTGTAATTGATATCTAGTCTCATAGCACTGTGGTCAGAAAAGATGCTTGATATGATTTCAATTTTCTTAAATTTACTGAGGTTTGATTTGTGACCCATGATGTGGTCTATCCTGGAGAATGTTCCATATGCACTTCAGAAGGTGTATTCTTCTGCATATGGATGGAATGTCCTGAAGATATCAATGAGATCCACCTCATCTAATGTATCATTTAAGACTTGTGTTTCCTTATTAATTTTCTGTTTTGATGATCTGTCCATTGGTGTAAGTCAGGTGTTAAAGTCTCCTACTATATTGTGTTACTGTCAAAACTGATGGAGAAATCAAAGGCTTTTCAGACAAGCAAAAGTAAAGAGAATTCAGTAACACCAAACCAGCTTTACAACAAATGTTGAAGGGACTTATATAGTCAGGAAATACAGAGAAGAAAAAGATCTACAAAAACAAACCCGAAACAATTAAGAAAATGGCAATAGGAACATATATATCAATAATTACTTTAAATGTAAACAGATTAAATGCTTCAACCAAGAGACACAGACTGGCTAAATGGATACAAAACAAGATGCATATACACTGTCTACAAGAAACTCACTTCAGATCTAAAGACACATATAGACTGAAAGTGAGAGGATGGAAAAATACATTCCATGCAAATGGGAAGCAAAAGAAAGCTGGAGTAGCAAATCCTCATATCAGACAAAGTAGACCTTAAAATAAAGACTATTATGAGAGATAAGGAAAGAGTACATAATGATCAAGGGATCAATCCAAGAGGAAGACATAACAATTGTAAATATCTATGCACCCAACATAGGAGCAACTCAATACATAAGTCAAACACTAACAGACACAAAAGGAGAAATTGACAATCTCTTGACTATTAATATATATTGCAGTTATTTTCTCCTACTTCTCACTTGTATTATTTTTTAAATCATTTAGAAACTTTTAAAAAGTGCATCAATTTTTTAATTTATGGTTTCTATACATATATGTGTCTTTCTTTAGAAAGTATGCCTTATCCCAGGCAGGCTTACAAACATATTTTCCTTTTTTCCCCAATATTTTTATCACATGTGTATGTATTACATGTAGCTTCCAATATCTGGAGACCATTGGCAAGTTTCCTAACATTGCTAACCTTTTGTTTTCTCACTTGTAAAGTAGGGATAATACCAATTTTATTTTGATATTGACATGGTTGAACAAGGGAACATATAAAGGCCATCAAATGCTTGACCCATTTAGAAGTTATTCAGTAGTGGGTAGCTATTGTTATTATGTGATTATCTCAGTATTTAACATCTTATCATAATTTTTTTGTGTATCTGCCTCTTTCACTAAGGCTTTTCATTGATAAGAAATATGGTTTCCCTCATTGTGGCTTCTACCCAGCGAGTTCCTTGGTGGCCTAGTGGTTAGGATTTGGCATTTTTACTGGGGATGCCCAGGTTGGGGAGACATCGCACATGCCTCAGAGCACAGCCAAAACTATTGCTTCTACGCAAGTGCCTGGCAGTTAGCAATATTCAGATGTTTGTTGAATGAATTAATTGGTTGATGGAATGGATGAAACCACATCATAAAGTGGGAAAGCAATAATCTTATCAAGCAGTTCTGATACAAAACTAAACACAAAAGTGAAGTTTAACTAGGTATAGAAGGAACGTTATTAAGTACTATTATCTAGGGGTTCTTTCTAAGGATGAGCTCCAAGAGGACTGAGGTTCCACTGATTTAAACTGCATGTGGATGTTTAGATGAACATGCATTTTTCCAAGGAGAGGGTCCAGAAGCAGGTTGTAGTTCCAGGAGGCCAGGGATCTTGAATCCTTTGTTCACCATTGTATTCTTAGCTCACAGAACAGAGCCTTCTACTCATATTTATTGAATGAATATCTGGCTGACTGAATGAAAAGCTTTCATCAAATTTTCAAAAGGGTCTTTAATCTCCCCAAGTTTTAAGACTCAATAATTTGGAAGGAAAAAAATAAAACAGCTCTCTGAGAGAGGCTTTATCTGAGTCAGAGCTCTGAGAGGAATTTATCACCATGGAGTGATTGAAGAATCTCTCTTTAAATTCCTTTCAAGGGACTGGTTGATTCCCTTCTCCATCAGCTTTCTGATCCTCATATGATAGGCTGTAGACAAGCCCGAATCATAAGCCAGCTTCCGTCACCTACTGTCTGGTGGTCCAGGGGTTAAAACTTCGCACTTCCAGTGCAAGGGGCAGGGTTCGGTCCCTGGTCAGGGAACTAAGATTCCACTTGCCATATGATATGGCCAAAAATAAATAAATAAACTAATTAATTAATTAATTAATTAAACATGTCTAGGGCCAGGTTTCCACAGTAACATCCTTTGAGGGCCTGATGAGTGGATTAAGTCAGAATATTGGTGTAATGCTGGAGCTTTACAGTTCACAACCAATTTTGTGTTTTCATTTGCTCCTCTCCAACTTTTAAGACATTTGTTCACATCCATTTACCCTCATTCGCAGACCTCAAGGAATTTTCTTGCTCTAACCAGTTTGCCTCTATTGGTCCATAGGATTTGCTTGGTTTGGCAAGTAAGTATCAATTATGGTCATTGACAGAAACTTCTGTCCAAATATGCCTAATTATTCTGAGACACAGGAATAATGGGGGGGAATTGCTTGTTGACTTTCTGTCGTATACCAGCACTACTCGGTGCTTTCATGTCATCTTACCCTACAAATTAGACTTGTCATTAAGTCAAAGCATTAACAAAATTTTTGCTATGTGGATATTAATTTTGGACCTGAACCATGGCAGGTGTTTAAAAAAAAATGATTGTTGACAGAATAAACTTTCTTTTGCATTTTAACCTAAATTTCACAAACATTCAAGCCTGGGTAGACATGCTCCCAACCATAAAATGAGACTGAAAATCAGTGAGTTCTTGGGGAAACTGGGCTGTATGGAGCTGTTTTTAGTAAATTCATCAATAAATATTTACTGAGCAAATAACATGTGCTCAAACTATGAAAAGACCTGGGGCTTGTGAGAACATGGTACTCTAGGAGCTGAGGTGCAGGTAGGGAGACTAGATCAAGACTAGGGAAAGTCTACCTAGTTGGCCCACACTAGGCTGGACATGACTATGAGTGAATGTGCAGAGACTTTTGTAGGTTTTCAGGAGAGAGCTCTTGGCAGAACTGAGAAAGGATTTAGTGAGAAAGGACTGGATTCAGTGTTGGGACATGTGGGCTCTAGTTCTAGCTGAGGCTCAACTGGCTGGAAGACTTGGGACAAGTAAGTCCCTTAATTTCTCCAGACATCAATTTTAGCCCCTTTAGAAAATAAAGGAGGGTGGTGGTATTGTTGAACTGTTCAGTTATTAAAGTGTTAGTCGTTCAGTCATGTCCAACTCTTTTGTGACCCCGTGGATGTAGCCTGCCAGGCTTCTCTGTCCATGGAATTTTCCAGGCAATACTGGAGTAGGTTGCCATTCCTTTCTGCAAATGATCTTCCTGACCCAGGGATTGAACCTGGGTCTCCCTTATTGAAGATTCTTTACCATCTGAGCCACCAGGGAAGCCCATTGTTCAGTTATTAAGTGCCTTCCAATTCCTAGAATCTAAAATTCTGACAGCCACACTTATTTTTTCCTTTGAGAAGAAAATACTTCCTATACTTGGAATTGCAACAATCAACGGCATTTAAAAAACACCCACTAATACCCTAGGAGACTGGGCCATAAATCCTCCCCAGGTTTCTTAATCATTTACTTAATCATTCACATCATTTACTATCTTAATCATTTTTAATTATATAGTTCAGTAGTGTTAAGTACATTTACTTTGTTGTGTAACTATTACCACCATCTGTCTCCAGAACACTTTTTATCTTGGAAAACTCAAACTCTGAACCCATCAAACAGTAACTCCCCATTCTCCTCTCTCCTGCCTCTTTATTTTCTGTCTCTATGAATTTGACTACTTATTGTATTAAATATCTTATATATAAGAGGAATCATACAATATTTGTCTTTTTGCGACTCACTTATTTCACTTAGCATAACATCCTCAAAATTCATCCATGTTGTAGCATGTGTCAGAATGCCCTTTTTAAAGGCTGAATAATATTCTATTGTATGGCATACCATTTGTTTTTTATCCATTCATCTGTCGATGGACACACTGAGTTGTTTCCACCTCTTATCTCTTTTGAGTAATGCTGCTATGAACATGGTACTTATATATCTTTTTGAGACCTTTCCGTTTTGGGGGATATATGCCCAAAAGTGAAATTGCTTGATAATGTGGTGATTCTATTTAAAATTTTTGAAAGGTACACTGGTCTGTTTTCCATAGTAGCTGTACCATTTTACATCCTCACCCACAATGCATAAGGGTTCCACTTTCTTCAGCCTTGTCAACCTTTGTTATATTCTTTTTTTTTTTTTTGAGTGGCCATCCTGATAGCTATGAAGTGGTATCTAATTGTGATTTTGATTTGCATTTCCCTAGTGCTTAGTGATATTAAGCATCTTCTCATGTGTTTTCATTTTACATATCTTCTTTGGAGGAATATCTATTTAAGTCACTTTTAAAATCAAGCTGGTTTTGCTATTGTTGAGTTGTAGAAGTTTTTTATATACTTTAGATATTAACTCCTTGGCAGATTCATGATTTGAAAATATTTCCTCCCATTCCATGGACTGCCTTTTCACTCTGTTGATTGTGCCTTTTGATGCACAGAAGTTTTAAACTTTGATATAGTCTAATTTTCCTGTCCTTTTCTCTTGTTGTCTGTGCTTTTAGTGTCATATTGAAGAAATCATTGCCAAATCTAGTATCATGAAGTTTTCCCCTTATGTTTTCTTCAACATTTGTATAGTTTCATCTTTTACATTTAGTTCTTTCATGCATTTTTAATTTTGCATAGGGTGTGAAGTATGAGTTTAATTTCCTTCTTTTGCATGTGGATATCCAGTTTTCCTAAAACCATTTGTTGGAAAGACAGGCTTTTCTCCACTGAATGGTCTTGGCACCTTGTTGAACATCACTTGACTATATATATGAGGGGCTTCCCTGGTGGCTCAGTGTAAAGAATCCACCTGCCAATGCAGGAGATGAGGGTTGGATCCGAGTTGGGGGAGGGAGATCCTGTGGAGAAGGAAATGGCAACCCACCCCAGTACTGGTTGCCTAGGAAATCCTATAGACAAAAAGAACCTAGCAGGCTACAGTCCATGGGGTTGCAAAAGAGTTGGACATGGCTTAAGGACTAAACAACATATACGAGAGGATTTTGAGCTATAAACTTTTGGGGGTGGTGGTACAGAAAGGACATAGTCTATAAGGAAGAGGCTTCCCTGGTGGCTCAGAGGTTAAAGCGTCTGCCTCTAATATGGGAGACCTGGGTTCGATCCCTGAAGGAAATGGCAACCCACTCCAGTATTCTTGCCTGGAGAATCCCATGGACGGAGGAGCCTGGTGGGCTACAGTCCATGGGGTCGCAAAGAGTCAGACACGACTGAGCTTCACTTCACTTCACTTCAGCAGAGTTGAATACTCAGATTCTGTTTCATACAGTATTTGTCCAGTGCTTGTTATGTGCTCAGTGGGCACACGTTTTCCCACACTTTCTCTCTTAATCTTCCCATTTAAACGGTGAGACAGATAAGATGATCCCCTTTAACAGAGAAGTAAACTCAGTCCCCAGAAGAGCACGGTTATGTTTTATGTAGGGGCAGGGACAGAGTCAAGATTTGAACCCAAAGTTACTGGTTCCATGTGTCCTGTCAAGTTAAGATGGACCTCCTGTTCTCATCTCTAAAATGCGAGCAGAAGTGAAAGCAGATGGTCTCTATTGAGCAGCCTTGCAGCTGTAGGATCCGATGCATCAAGGGGTCACTAAAAGCCATGGACCAAGCCTGAGGTGTAGACACTGCTGCTGCTAAGTCGCTTTAGTCGTGTCCGACTCTGTGCGACCCCATAGACGGCAGCCTCCCAGGCTCCCCCGTCCCTGGGATTCTCCAGGCAAGAACACTGGAGTGGTTTGCCATTTCCTTCTCCAATGCATGAAAGTGAAAGTGAAGTCGCTCAGTTGCGTCCGACTCTTCGCGACCCCATGGACTGCAGCCCACCAGGCTCCTCCGTCCATGGGATTTTCCAGGCAAGAGTACTGGCGTGGGGTGCCATTAGACACTACTAAATTGCAGAAAAAAGTGTGCTCCAACTCCGGCCCGGAAGAGTCCCGGGACCGGAGCCCCGCCCCCGGGCGGAGCCCAAGTCTTTACCCGGAACTAGGGCGCGGCTGGGCTGTGCTATTGGCACGGGTGGGAGACGAGCAAAAGAAAATTGCCTGCGACGAGATTCTCATTGAAATGCCCCCATGATACCTCCGGATGGAGAGATTACTCTTTAAAAATGCCTCTAGGATTAGCTCCGATGCCTCTCTCCCTTTTACTCACCTCTCGTGGCGTTCTTTCTTTTTCTTTGCCCCTGCATTGGATGTTCTCTTGGTACGCCCCCACACCGACCGGGAGGGGCGAGGCGCGCTCGCAGGAGCACTGCGCATGCGAATCCCGCCGAGGCCGGGTGGGGCGGCGGGGTGGGAGCACGGACCCCGCCCCTTCGCGACTCCACGCGTGACGTCGCGGGGGGCGCCGGCCTCCGCCCGGCTGCGAGCGGTGAGAGCGAGCGGCGGGCAGATCCAACGCTGCTAGAGCGGGAAGGGATGCGGGTGTTGAGTCTCTGCAGGAGGGGCTTGGCGGGGGAGGGGAGGCCTAGGGGCACTACCAGCCGCCGACCTCTGGCTCTGCCCTCCCCCTTTCTGCCTTTTCCGTCCTTCCAGATGTGCCAGGACGGGAAACAGGGCCGGGGCTGAGCCTTAGTGACACCTGCATTTCTCTGGAGCCCTCCTTCTCCCCCAGCCCATCTGTTTATCTCACCTTCCAGATGTTCCTTTTAATCAGGCTGTCGCTTCTCGCCAGGGAAAGAGCACTCCACTTGGAAGGGGAGCCGGGTTTCAGACTTTGGCCCTTTCACTCCTTTGGTAAAGTGCCCGAACCTCAATTTTCCCCGTAGTTATTTTTGCCTTGTCCCACCTGGTTTTGAAGATCCATATGACCCAGAGAAATAGAAAGGAAATGAACGTTTGTTCAATTCTTGCAAGGCCAGGTACTAGGGCAACTTTTATCTGCCCCATTTAGTCCTCACTATTTGATGTTCCTAGAACTCCCATTTCACAGATTTCTTAAACTCATACAGGTTCGCTGATTTGTCTCCTTGAGCCAGTGAGTGGCAGAGGAGGATTTCAGTTGAGTTTAGCTCCAAAGTGGAGTTTTTTTCGTCCAGCGCTTACTTGTCTGGACTCTCAACTGGAACCCTGGCCAAACCGTGGCCCCAGAACAGCTGCTTCCTGAATTTCTCTCCTGGAGAATTCTCCTTTCTGAGTTCCTTTTTCCAGCACAGCGTACTCTGCTCTGCTTCCGCCTTGATTACTTCAGAAATGAAACTCAGCAAACATTTATTGAGTGGTGCATGGAGATAAACACTCAGAGTTAGGAGCCTCGGATTCCTGTCCTGGCTCTGCCACATTGACTGGCTGTGTGGCCTTGGACAAGTCCCTTGTCTTCCTGATGCTTTAACTTCTCTTTGAATGAAATGGGTAAGTGCCTTCTTACTGGCAGGCTCTTGTCCAGTTCTCCCTTCCTCTCCTCCAGCAGGCTCTTCCCGGAGGCTCAGACCCCTCTGCTCCCCATGGGCAGCTGCCAGGCAGGGCACTACCTGCATTTCTGCCTGGCCCACCACCCACCTCTGGTCTGTGCCACTTTGATCCTGCTGCTTCTTGGCCTTTCTGGCCTGGGTCTTGGTGGCTTCCTCCTCACCCACAGAACTGACCTGCGCAGCCCTGACATCCCCCAGGTGAGTACTTACTCTCCTGCTCATCCATCCCCTGCAGGCCACTTCTTGCTGCTAATCTCCTCTCACCTCTCCTCACCTTCTTTTTGCACACAGGACTGGGTCTCCTTCTTGAGATCTTTTGGCCAGCTGACCCTGTGCCCCGTGAATGGGACAGTCACAGGGAAAAGGCGTGGGTCTCATATCGTGGGCTTACTGACCACCTTGAACTTCGGAGATGGTCCAGACAGGAACAAGACCCAGACATTCCAAGCCCAGGTCCAGGGTAGTCGGATGGGATTGAAAGGTGAGACCAAGGAGGAATTGTGGGGTTGGATATCAGAACACTCAGGGGTGGGGCCCTGCCTCTGACCTCACCATCCTGGTGACTTTGGCCACATCTCTGGGCCTTAATCACTTCTGCTATAATAAGACTAGATATTTTCAGTGAACACAGTGCCCACTGTGTAGATTCTCGATAAATGTTTTCTCTGTCCCCTTCCAGCTTTGAGGATTCTTTGATTCTATCCTTGGAGGTGTGATGAAATTGGCAAGATTTGAGCTAAAGTTCTTTCTCAATCCTCTTCACCCCTTGGGGCTTCTGTTAGAGGCACCTTCTTTTTTCCTTGGGGATATCAGAGAAGCATGTTCTATTTATTTAACCTAGTGTCTTTAGTGCCTGATACAGCTCTGTGTGCTATGAAGTATACAGAAAAATTAGACATCTTCCATTCCCAAATGGCTTAAGTCTTCTGGGAAAATGATGAGTGAGAGTGAGTTGGGGGTGCCATTAATTCCTGGGGGAGATTTGGCCTCAAGTTCCTTCTCTAAAGACTGTGGAAATGAAGGAGGAGGACAGAAAAGTGGAACTCTTAGACTTCTCTGGTCCTTTCCAACACTATTGTTCTAAGATTCTCCATGGAGTCAATATGTATATGTGTAGGGAGGCACACATATACATATATTGCCAGGTGAGAGTAGGTCTTTATATTTTCAGGTGTACGTGTGTGTGATCAGAGAGCAAGAGTAAAGGAATGTATATGATATATACAGACTTGGAACATTTTTTCCTGTCTTTTTATGTAAAATATATAAATATAAAAGATTAACCATAAAGTACACCTATTTAAAATGTACAAGTAAATGGCTTTTTTTATATTAAAAAAATGTGCAACTGTCACCACTGTCCATTCTAGAACATTTTCATTGCCTGACGAAGAAATCCTGTCCCCATTAGCATGTACTTCCCTTTTTCTCGTAACCTTCCAGCCCTAGGCAACCAGTAACACTTTTTATCTCTGAAGATATACCTTTTCTGGACATTTCATATAATATGTTGTCTTTTGTGATTGGCTTCTTTTACTTAGCATAATGTTTTCAAGGTTCATCCATATTGTATGATATGTTAGTACTTCATTTCTTTTTACTGCTGAAAGGCATTCAGTATATGCATATTCCACATTTTATTTATCCATTCATCAGTTGATTGACATTTGAATTGTTTCCACTTCTTACCTATTATGAATGATGCTGCTGTAAACACTAATGTAAAAGTTATTGCATTATTCTATGTTTTCATTTCTTTTGAGTATATACCTAGAAATGGAGTTTCTGGGTCATATAGTAACTCTGTGTTTAAGGAACTGCTAGACTGTTTTCCGAAATGACTGTACCATTTTATATTCCTTCCAGCAGTATATAAGAGTTCTAATTTCTTCACATTCTCACCAACACTGGTTATTGCCTGTTTTTTGACTATAGCCATCCTAGTCAGGGTGAAGTGATATCTAATTACGTTTCTGTTTTGCGTTTTCTTTTTTTATTGAAGTACAGTTGATTTACAGTGTTGTGTTAATGTATTCTGTACATCAAAGTGATTCAGTTATACATATATATATTCTTTTTCATATTCTTTTCCATTATGGTTTATCACAGAATGTTGAGTATAGTGTCCTGTGCTATACAGTAGGACCTTGTTGTTTATACATCCCATATATAATAGTTTGCGTTGGCTAACCCCAGACTCTCAACCCCCCCGCCCCCACTTTCCCTTGGCAAACACAAGTCTGTTCTCTATGTTTGTGAGTCTGTTTCGTAGATATGTTCATTTGTGTTGTATTTTAGATTCTGCGTATAAATGATATTGTATGGCATTTGTCTTTCTCTTTCTGCTTGACTTCACTTGGTGTGATCATCTCTAGGTCCATCCATGTTGCTGCAAACGGCATTATTTCATTCTTTTTATGGCTGAGTAGTATTTAGGTGGTTTCTAGGTCTTGGCTGTTGTGGGGTGCATGTGTCTTCTTGAATTGTAGTTTTGTCTGGATATATGCCCAGGAGTGGGATTGCTGGATCATATGGCAACTCTATTTGAAATTTTTCATACTGTTTTCTGTAGAGGCTGCACTAGTTTACATTCCTACCAACAGCGTAAGAGGGTTCCCTTTTCTCCACACCTCTGCCAGGATTTGTTATTTTTAGACTTTTTGATGATGGTCATTCTGACCAGTGTGAAGTGGTACCTTGTCGGTAGTTTTGATTTGCATTTTTCTAATAATTAGCGATGATGAACATCTTTTCGTGTGCCTATTGGCCATATCTATGTCTTCATTGGACAAACGGCTGTTTAGTTCTTCTGCCCATTTTTTGATTGTGTTGGGTTTTTTTGTTTGTTTGTTTGAGTTGTATGAGCTGTTTGTATGTTTTGGAAATTAAGCCCTTATCAGTTGCATCATTTGATTTGCATTTTCTTAATGACTGATGATATTGAATATTTTTTTATATGCTTATTGGCCATTTGTGTATCTTCTTCAGAGAAATGTATATTCAGAGTCTTTGTTCATTTTAAAAATTGGATAACTTATACAGGGTTCTTATCTGATGTATGATTTGCAAATTTTCTCTCCCATCTCTGGGTTGTCTTTCACCTTGTTAATGGTATGCTTGGAAGCATGAAAGTTTTCATTTAGATGAGGTCCAGTTTCTATTTTTGTTGTTGTTACTGCTTGTGATTTTAGCATTATATCTGACAAGACTGTGCCTAACCCATGGTCACTAAATATAGGTTCGGTTCAGTTCAGTTCAGTTCAGTCGCTCAGTCATGTCCGACTCCTTGCGACCCCATGAATCACAGCACGCCAGGCCTCCCTGTCCATCACCAACTCCCAAAGTTCGCTCAAACTTAAATCCATCAAGTTGGTGATGCCATCCAGCCATCTCATCCTCTGTCGTCTCCTTCTCCTCCTGCCCTCAATCGCTCCCAGTTTTCCAATGAGTCAGCTCTTTGCATGAGGTGGCCAAAGTACTGGAGTTTCAGCTTTAGCATCATTCCTTCCAAAGAAATCCCAGGGCTGATCTCCTTCAGAATGGACTGGTTGGATCTCCTTGCAGTCTAAGGGACTCTTAAGAGTCTTCTCCAACACCACAGTTCAAAAGCATCAATTCTTCGGTGCTGAGCTTTCTTCACAGTCCAACTCTCACATCCATACATGACCACTGGAAAAACCATGGCCTTGACTAGACGGACCTTTGTTGGCAAAGTAATGTCTCTGCTTTTGAATATGCTATCTAGGTTGGTCATAACTTTCCTTCCAAGGAGTAAGTGTCTTTTAATTTCATGGCTGGTTACTACTATTGTTTTCTTGTAAGAATTTTGTATTTTTAGCTCTTACATTTAGATCTGTGATCAATTTTGAGTTAAATTTTTCTGTGTATGGTGTGAGGATAGGGTCCAACTTTATTCATTTGCAGGTACTATTCAGTTGACCTGGCATATTTTGTTGAGAAGACTATTCTTTCCTCATTGAATAACCTTGGCACTCTTACTGAAAGCAATTGACCACAGACATATGGGTTTATTTCTGGATTCTCAGTTCTGTTCCATTGATCTATGTCTCTACTTATGCTAGTACCACACTGTTTTGATCACTGTAGCTTTGTAGTAAGTTTTGAAATCAGAAAATGTGAATTCTCATCTACGGCTGTACCACCCTAACTCAGAAGCTAAGCAGGGTCGAGCCTGGTTAATACTTGGATGGGAGAAAATGCGAACTCTCCAGCTTTGTTCTTTTTTTTTTTTTTAAAGATTGTTTTGGCTATTGCAGATCCCTTGGATTTTCATATTATTTTTAGGATCAGCTTGTCAGTTTCTGCTTCTGCATGGTTAGAAACAAAGTTGTAACATTCAAGATTGTTTTGGACCAAGTAAAAAGTAATCACATATGATTGCATCATCTAAGCAGTAATTATTGAACACCTACTATGTACGAAGCATGGGGAATAGAGCATTGTCTGTAAGATATGGATCCTCACCTCAAATCACTCACAATCTAGCAAGGATACAGATGTGAACAGAAGTAAATACCTTTCAGCATGTGCAGTGGAACACAGGGTACAGCGAGAGTATCATAAGTCTGTCAAGCAGGGATAGTGAAGACAGGCCTTTCCAAGGATATAGGCAGGGACTGAACTGAGGCTCAAGGGAGGCTTCAGAATGTGCCCTTTTGGCCAGTGCGTGCACGTGGGCACGGTTGCTGTTGTGTCCAGTTCTTTGTGACACTGTAGACTGTAGTCCACCAGGCTCCTCTGTCCATGGGATTCTCCAGGCAAGAATATTGAAGTGGCTTGCCATTTCCTCCTCCACGGGATCTTCGCGACTTAGGGATCGAACCCGTGTCTCTTGCATCTCCTGCATTGGCAGGCAGATTCTTCACTGCTGAGCCACCTGGGAAGACCCATTCCAGCCAGAAGGAAGAGCATATGCAAAAGCAGGCAGACAGGGATTACGATGGCACATTTAGGAACTTCCAGGGGTTCGGTTTGTTGCAGGGAAAGGAGTATTGATGAGTGGCAGGAAATGGATCTGAAGCAGCAGGCAGAATTTCATGAAGAGTCCCTTGTGCCAAGCCAAGGTAGTTGAACTTTTAACTAGTATATTTGGCTTACTCAATGAGTTTAATCAGAAAGATAGTAGAATTTTGTTCTTTTGTTCTTTTTAAAAGATCATACTCTGTTGGCTGACTGCCTGGAAGGAATGGGTCAAAGTGCATGAAGACCAGTTAGAAAGTGATTGTGATAAAAAGATGATAAGGACTTCCCTAGGGAACCAGTGGTTAAGACTGCACTCTTCTAAGGCAGGGGCATGGATTCCTTCCCTGGTCAGGGTACTGAGATCCCATTTGCAGTGTAGCGCAGCCCCCCCAAAAAAGATGATACGAAGAACTGAGCTAAGATGGTGGTGTGAAAGAGGGGGACTGATTTGAGAGTTGATAGAAGTGTGAGATGGATAGGATTTGGTGAGAGATTTGATTTGGGGAATGTAGAAGAAAGGGGAATTTTCTTATAAATTTCACAAATATGTTTCTCAGTTGCAATTATGATGTATATACTGGTTTGTATTTTTTTTTCACTTTATGACATCATGTTTTCTATATTACTGAATGGCCAGAACACTATTTTAATGGATATAAATTGATCTGTTAATTGGTTAGACCAACCTTTGTTAATGCTTTCTCTATTGATAAACATTTTTGTTTTCTATTTTTTTATATTTTTCATGAAATTACAATAAACACTTCATATACTTTGCATTTTTCTTTTGAATCCTTTTCGTAGGATTAGTTTCTACGAGTGGTATTACTGAGTCAAAGTATGGACATTTTTTTAAATATGCAAATTCATTTTGTTGTGGAATCAGATTACATAGAAAGGTACAGAGCAAATGTAAAACTCTTCCTTACCTCCCCTGCAGAGTCCACAGTTTGCTGGGCATCCTCTCAGTCCTTCTCTGTCTCCATTTAAAATTGCAACAGAAACATCCAAATTGTCCTCTAAAAATGTCACCAGTGAAGAGTGCCCATTTCTCCACATTTCAACAACTCTTGTTATTATCACTCCTTTTAATTTTTACCAATTTAATGGTCCAAGGAACTACCTGATTTTTATTTTATTTTTTTAGTGAAACAAGTAAAGTGTTTATTAGGAAAAAAGAATACAGTATGTGTGGATAGGCACATGGGCAAACTCAGAGAGAGTCATACCCTTATGGTAGTTTAAATCACTTGTGTGGGGCATTTCTTTTGGGTTTCCTCTGGCCAGTCTTTTTTTTCTTGGGTCGGCAGTTTATTTTTAAAAAAACTAAAAACCCGGTTGTCTTATTTTCTTCCTTGTCCATCATTTTTCTTAGCAGAGCAAGTTACAAAAAACTGGGGAGGGGGGTTATATTATCTTTGCAGACTGACATATTTGCGGAGGGCCCGTGTTAACAATGATTCAAAAGCTCCTAGGTTTACTCCTGAATCAGGCAAAGAGCAAAGGACAACACAAGAAGGAATTTTGTTTACAACATCATAAAATAACATTGATTATGACAACGCAGTGGTTACGATTATGTTCATGATGGGATATTCCTTGCCCAAACACCAGGCAGGCTAAAATCACCCAGCTTCTTACAAACTGGAGGAAGCAGTGCAAGCAGTCATCTGAAGAGTGGGAACCGAATGGGTAAGGCTTCTCGGGTGGTGAGGCTCTTGACACCAGCGGCTCCTCGCCCGGGCTGCCCCCCCTCTTGAGTCCTGGTCTTTTGTTTCGTCTAAGAGGGCGGAGCAGATCTCCAGCTTCTCAGTTCTATCGGGTCACTGTTGGCTGCATTGTCACAGCCCCCCACGGGCTCGCCGTCGAGGTGCACTTGCAGGATAGTGGAGGAGTCTTTAATGCCTTGCCGGAGCTGGCGGTCATCTAGCATGTTGTAGGCCAGGTAGTCACGGACACCAGGGAGCTGCAGAAACTGCAGCACGGCGTGGCTGAAGCCGCACTGGGCTGCTCTGGCGTCCTCTTGAGGGAGAACACCACCTTGTCCTTCTTCACCAATGCGTCCAGGTGTTCCCAAGAGCTGTTGCTGCCCAAGCGTTCTGCCCCGCATGCCCAGGATCCGCAGGCCAGTGCCTGCACCATGCCCACAGTGGAGCAGAGCTGCTGCCGCTGGCCCAGGGACCTGCTCATCCCCGCGTGCTGGCTGGAGCCCTCGGCCCCTGGCGACCTGGGCTAGCCACTGGCCAGTCATTTTGATCTGCCTGAGTCTGTATTTTGTATATCACAGGATCCTCCCACGTATGCTCACGCATCTCTAAGCCAAGGTGGATTCCAGCGAAAATGCCTGTGGGTAGTTTAGCATCACTCCCTTTTTGACCTCCAAGGAGTTTTCTAGACAGGAAGGTCTCCTTGACTTAGAGAATGAGGAATATGTGGTCTCTTAATCTGGATAGGGCCTAGCCTCTCTTGATTGTCCTGCTATTAATATTTTGGAGTTTCTGACCACAGGGAATGAACTCCCAATTGTTCACCCAGTGGGGATGGGCACATCTATCGCTTGCCTCAATCTGACATTGAAAACAGAGCCCAAGGTTGAAATTTTTTTACCCTGAACCCCAACAGTCCCATTGCCTGCTGAAACAAAAATAGCAACATTCTCCATAGAGTTTAAATAAGATTATGTTCAGAATCTTATAAAATAATCCTTAAAATGTCATGATACAACCAAAATTATTCAGCATATAAGGAACACAAAAATTTCAACTGGCACAGGAAAGAATGATCAATAGATGTCAAAATAGAATGCAGATGACAGAATTATTTGACAGAGGTTTTAAGTCAGCCATTATAAAAATGCTCAATCAACAACACTCTTAAATGCTAAAAATAGTCTGTAAAGAGGGAACATAAAGATGTAAATGCAAATTTTAGAATTGAAAATCACAACAACCAAAATTAGAAACTCATTGGCTGGACTCAGTAGCAGACAGAGGAAAGAGTCTTAACTTTGACTTTTGTTGTTGTTTAGTCACTAAGTTGTGTTAGTGACTGTTTTGTTTTTGTGACCCCATGGACTGTAGCCCACCAGGCTCCTCTGTCCATGGAATTTTCCAGGCAAGAATACTGAAGTTGGTTGCCATTTCCTTCTACATGACTTTTTAAATTAATTAATTAATTTTTTATTGAAGGATAATTGCTTACACTGATAGGATACTGAAAGAGGAACTCCCCGGGGTTGGTAGGTGCCCAGTATGCTACTGGAGATCAATGGAGAAATAACTCCAGAAAGAATGAAGGGATGGAGCCAAAGCAAAAACAGTACCCAGTTGTGGATGTGACTGGTGATAGAAGCAAGCTCCGATGCTGTAAGGAGCAGTATTGCATAGGAACCTGGAATGTCAGGTCCATGAATCAAGGCAAATTGGAAGTGGTCAACCAGGAGATGGCAAGAGTGAACATCGACATTCTAGGAATCAGCAAACTAAAATGGACTGGAATGGGTGAACTTAACTCAGATGACCTATTATATCTACTGTTGTGGGCAGGAATCCCTTAGAAGAAATGGAGTAGCCATCATGGTCAACAAAAGAGTCTGAAATGCAGTACTTGGATGCAATCTCAAAATCGACAGAATGATCTATGTTCGTTTCCAAGACAAACCATTCAATATCACGGTAATCCAAGCCTATGCCCCAACCAGTAACTCTGAAGAAGCTGAAGTTGAATGGTTCTATGAAGACCTACAAGACCTTTTAGAACTAACACCCCAAAAAGATGTCCTTTTCATTACAGGGGACTGGAATGCAAAAGTAGAAGTCAAGAAACACCTGGAATAATAGGCAAAATTGGCCTTGGAGTACAGAATGAAGTGTGGCAAAGGCTAATAGAGTTTTGCCAAGAGAATGCACTAGTTATAGCAAACTCTCCTCCAACAGCACAAGAGAGGGCTCTACACGTGGACATCACCAGATGGTCAACAGCGAAATCAGATTGATTATATTCTTTGCAGCCAAAGATGGAGAAGTTCTATACAGTCAGCAAAAACAAGACCAGGAGCTGACTGTGGCTCAGATCATGAACTCTTCATTGCCAAATTCAGATTGAAATTGAAGAAAGTAGGGAAAACCACTAGACCGTTCAGGTATGACCTAAATCAAATCCCTTATGATTATACAGTGGAAGTGAGAAATAGATTTAAGGGCCTAGATCTGATAGATAGAGTGCCTGATGAACTATGGATGGAGGTTCGTCATATTGTACAGGCGACAGGGATCAAGACCATCCCCATGGAAAAGAAATAGAAAAAAGCAAAATGGCTGAGGAGGCCTTACAAATACCTGTGAAAAGAAGAGAAGCGAAAAGCAAAGAAGAGGAAAGATAAAAGCATCTGAATGCAGAGGCAAAGAATAGCAAGGAGAGGTAAGAAAGCCTTCCTCGGTGATCAATGCAAAGAAATAGAGGAAAACAAACATAATGGGAAAGACTAGAGATCTCTTCAAGAAAATTAGAGATACCAAGGGAACATTACATGCAAAGATGGGTTCGATAAAGGACAGAAATGGTACAGACCTAACAGAAGCAGATGTTAAGAAGAGGTGGCAAGAATATACAGGAGAACTGTACAAAAAAGATCTTCACGACCAAGATAATCACGATGGTGTGGTCATTCGCCTAGAGCCAGACATCCTGAAATGTGAAGTCAAGTGGGCCTTAGAAAGCATCACTATGAACAAAGCTAGTGGAAGTGATGGAATTCCAGTGGAGCTATTTCAAATCCTGAAAGATGATGCTGTGAAAGTGCTACACTCAATATGCCAGCAAGTTGGAAAACTCAGCAGTGGCCACAGGACTAGAAAAGGTCAGTTTTCTTTCCAGCCTCAAAGAAAGGCAATGCCAAAGAATGCTCAAACTACCACACAATTGTACTCGTCTTACACATTAGTAAAGTAATGCTCAAAATTCTCCAAACCAGGCTTCAGCAATACGTGAACCGTGAACTTCCTGATATTCAAGCTGGTTTTAGAAAAGGCAGAGGAACCAGAGATCAAATTGCCAACATCCGCTGGATCATCGAAAAACCAAGAGAGTTCCAGAAAAACATCTATTTCTGCTTTATTGACTATGCCAAAGCCTTCGCCTCTGTGGATCACAATAAACTGTGGACAATTCTGAAAGAGATGGGAATACCGGACCACCTGACCTGCCTCTTGAGAAACCTATATGCAGGTCAGGAAGCAACAGTTAGAACTGGACATGGAACAACAGACTGGTTCCAAATAGGAAAAGGAGTACGTCAAGGCTGTATATTGTCACCCTGCTTATTTAACTTATATGCAGAGTATATCATGAGAAACGCTGGACTGGAAGAAGCACAAGCTGGAATCAAGCTTGCTGGGAAAAATATCAATAACCTCAGATATGCAGATGACACCACCCTTATGGCAGCAAGTGAAGAGGAACTAAAAAGCCTCTTGATGAAAGTGAAAGAGGAGAGTGAAAAAGTTGGCTTAAAGCTCAACATTCAGAAAACTAAGATCATAGCATCTGGTCCCATCACTTCATGGGAAATAGATGGGGAAACAGTAGAAACAGTGTCAGACTTTATTTTTTTGGGCTCCAAAATCACTGCAGATGGTGACTGCGGCCATGAAATTAAAACACGCTTACTCCTTGGAAGGAAAGTTATGACCAACCTAGATAGCATATTCAAAAGCAGAGACATTACTTTGCCAACAAAGGTCCATCTAGTCAAGGCTATGGTTTTTCCAGTGGTCATATATGGATGTGAGAGTTGGACTGTGAAGAAGGCTGAGCGCCAAAGAATTGATGCTTTTGAACTGTGGTGTTGGAGAAGATTTTAAAGGAGATCAGTCCTGGGTGTTCATTGGAAGGACTGATGCTAAAGCTGAAACTCCAATACTTTGGCCACCTGATGTGAAGAGCTGACTCATTGGAAAAGACCTGATGCTGGGAGGGATTGGGGGCAGGAGGAGAAGGGGACGACCGATTGAGATGGCTGGATGGCATCACCGACTTGATGGACATGAGTTTGAGTGAACTCTGGGAGTTGGTGATGGACAGGGAGGCCTAGCGTGCTGGGATTCATGGGGTCGCAAAGGGTCCAACACGACTGAGCGAGTGAACTGAACTGAACTGAAATTGCTCACAGAATTTTGCTGTTTTCTGTCAAACCTCAACATGAATCAGCCATAGGTATACATATATCCCCTCCCTTTTGAAGCTCCCTCCCACACCTACCTGATTTTTAAGTTAATTTCTTTGGCCACCTCCGGTCTTAGTTTCAGCATGAGGACTCTAATACTGGTGTGAAGGCCTAGTTGCTCTGCAGCATGTGGGCTCTTAATTCCCTGACTGGGGATTGAACCCGCATCCTTTGCGTTGGAAAGGCAGATTCTTAACCACTGAACCAGGAAGGAAGTTCCTGGAATTACCTGATTGTTTTAATTTGCTTTCTCCTGATTGCTAGTGAAGTTGAGCAATTTTCGTACAGGTTTATTGGCCATTTTCCTGTGTTCTCTAAATTTCCTATTCATATCCTTTAGTTCTTTCAAGATATTTATCTTACGATTTTTTAAAATTCTTTATACATTCTGGATAGTAAACACTTTGTCAATTAAATATGCCATAGGTATTTTCAGTCATTCTGTTACTTTCTTCTTTTTTTAAAACTTACCTTTCATTGTACGGAAGCCTTTAATTCTTATGAAATTTATTGCTCTTGTCCTCAGGCTTTTAAGTTTTGTGTCTTTTTTTGGAATGCCTTTGTTTCCCACTTTAAAATGAGAAAATGTTCTTCTCTGTTTTCTGTTAATACTTACTTAGGTTTTGGTTTTGTTTTAGTTTATTTACAAAAGCTCTTTACTACATCTGGACTTTATAGTGTCAGGTAACAGTCTAACTTTTTTCCCAAATGGAAATTGTCCCAGGGCCATTGACTGAGTAGGCCATTCTTTTTCTACTAATTTGAAATGAGATGTGAACTTTTTAATGGATTTGAGTACCTAGTAGAAGACTGTTTTCTTCAGAAAAATAGACTAGTTTAGACAAATTGATAGCAGCAGTGTGTATCTATCTCAGTTTTACTGCAGCCTTCTGAGAACTGGTATGACCATTTTATTGATTGTGAGCTAACTTAATTTTTGTTTATATTGGTATGCAGTTATTTTCATTTCTCAGTGACATAAATGATGGTATGAAAGGACTTTCTTGAATACAATCAATACCAAAATACCTGGTACTGTAGGAAGCCTACAGAAATGAATAGATGTCTAAAGATGGATACCTCCCAGAATTTTCTTAACATCTCCTCCTCTGTGCCTCTCATAGGATCTTTTGCAGGAGAGCTGGTCCTCGTAACGGCCAGGGTGACCACAGAAAGGACCCCAGGAACCTGCCTGTATTTTAGTGCTACTCCAGAAATCCTGCCCTCCACCCAGCCACCGATATCCTGCTCAGAGGAGGGAGCAGGAAATGCCACCCTGAGCCCTAGAATGGCTGAAGAGTGTGTCAGTGTCTGGAGCCATGAAGGTCTTGTGCTCACCAAGTTACTCACCTCGGTAAGAGCCTCGGTAAACTTTGTTGGGCTTTCATAAACTGTCATGCTGACTGCTGTGTCGTGAAGGCCCCTGGAGGTAGCTTTACCAAGGGGGAAAAGCACAGGCTTTATAATCTTGCCACAGAGGCTGTGTGACCTTGAACAAGCATGTGGGCCTTTCAGAACCTCAGCTTCCTCATCTGTAAAATAGAAAACATGATACTATCTCCTAGTACCAACAAATAAGGATAAATGAGAATGAATGTAAAGTGCCTAGTACAATGTTAGCTATTACTATTAACAATTGTCTTTAGATACAATAAAACATTATCTTCACCTCAAAGGAGTTCAGAAGCTGTAATAAAAGGCAGAATGGACTAATTGCTATGGGAGAGATGTGAGCAAAGTGTTATTCAAACAGAGTGAGGACCAATTAACTCTTAACTTGCACATTTATGGGGAGTGCTTCACCAAGAAGCTGGCATTTAAAAAAGGGAATTGTTTACAGTAGTTTATAATGTACAGAGTGTTTTCAGGTTCATTATCTTATTTGATCTTAAAATAGCTTTTTGAGGTAGCTGTTATTATCCCATTTTACAGATGAGGAAACAGAGAGGGAGTGAATTGCCCCAGGCCATACAACTGGTTAAGTTGGCAGAGCCAGGATTGCAACCTGCAGTGTCTGACTTCCAAGTCTTCTGTCCTGTCAGGGTGATCCTTGGAGAATGAGGAAGACTTGGGCCAGGAATGCCATAGAGGGGGCTCGGGAGAGGGGAGACACATTCCAGGCAAAGGGATTAGCGTGAGCAGAGGCCTAGGGATTGAAAGGTGTTCAGTGTTTGGGGGCACTCCATGATGAGGGCTTAGGAATGACTTAGGGGAAGAGGCAAAGAGATGCAGGGGCCAGGTCATGACGCACCGTGATGCCTGGCTAAGATGCTATGATTTGATAACTGCAGGTTACAGGATTCCTTGGTGCTGGGTGGACAAGACTGGCTAAGTGGAGGAGAGAGACAGTTAGGAGGCTGCTGCATACACTTCCCTCAGATTCGTAAAGACCCTGGTGAGGAACATAACCTGGGAGCTTGGAATCCAGAGATCGTGGTTTCCAGACCTGGCCCTGCTTGCACATTTCAAAACATAGACAGTAGTGAACTTCCCTGTCTCTTGGCGTCATTACAGTGTTCAATTTAACGTTTGAACAAGAAAGTAAGCAAGTGTTAAATTGTATAAAAATAGAGGGCTTTCCTGGTGGCTCAGTGGGAAAGAATCCACCTGCCAAAGCAGGAGACCCGGGTTCGATCCCTGGCCCGGGAGGATTGCACGTGCCATGGAGCAGCACACTGCTTGTGCCACAGCTACTGAGCCCACGCGCTGCAGCTGTTGAAGCCCTCAAGCCCAAGAGCCCATACTCTACAGCAGGAGAAGCCACCTCGACGAAAAGCCCTCACGCCACAGCTAGAGCAGCCCCGACTCCGTGCAACTGGAGAAAAGCCCACGCAGTCACAAAGACCTAGCACAGCCAAAAATAAATAAAAATAACATTTTCCCTTTAGTTGTTCCCTGGATATGGAGAGCCTTTTCCCCCATGAAGGCTCTCTCTATAGCCCTTGGGCTGGGGGTGTCTAAGATGTCTTTTTCCCCAGGGAAGATCCTCCACAGACCCTCTCCATCATTCCTCCTCCCCTCCCCGTCCCCACCCCTAGGAGGAGCTGACTCTGTGTGGCTCTCGGCTGCTGGTTTTGGGCTTCTTCCTGATTCTGTTCTGTGGCCTCTGCTGTCTCACTGCTGCGTGCTTCCATCCGCGCCGGGAGTCCCACTGGTCTAGAACCCGGCTCTGAGGGCCCTGGCCTAGTTCCCGTCTTGTTCTCAGGTAAGGTTCTTTGACTCAGTCCTGTAGGAATAGGGGATGAGGTGGGGGTGGCAGTTCTGAGACAGAGCCATTCCTAAACAATACGGTTTGGTTTTACTTATTTCTGTACTCTATACAGATGGAATCATACACATCCTTCTGTGACTGACTTCTTTCAATTAATACTCTGACTTTAAGATTCATAGTTGTAGTTCATGTCCAAGCTTTTTGGCAACAGTGGTGAATTAAGAGGGTTGAAATTTGATGATATGCCCTGGATATAAATCCTATTTGTCTCGCTTTTTTTTGTGAAATTCTGATGCCCGATTTATGATGTAAATTTTGTGAAATTCATCTGGAGCTGCTCAAAAGGATTGATGATGCCCGTTTACTAGACACATACTGTGTGCCGGCGTTCTTCACATGCACCTTCTCTTTTACATTAGCCATCATTGCATTTAGAAAAAGTTCTGCCAACAGGATCTTTGGAGGGACACAGCTTCCAAAGTGAGGGTGGGACATATTGGCTGGCTAGTTAGTGTGCTCGCTCATTAAGGTAAAAAATTCTGTAAAAACTCATCTTTTCAGGTGAGTCTCGTATATAATTTGAGAGTCATTTTATTGTGTACTCAGCTCTTAAACTATTTTCAGCTTTGGCTGGCTGCTGTGCCCTAGGAAGTCCCCATGGGAGAAGAGGAAACAGCCTAGGCCCAGGGAAGAGCACTAACCAGAGGATCTGGACCTTTACGATCAACTTTGCTCATCTTGCTTAGGGCTAGGCCTGACTACTGCAACCACCTACTTGGGTTGGGAAAAGGTGAAACCCTCTCAGCCTTTCTTAGATCTGAGAAGATTGGAAAAGGGAGGCTTTCTGGCTCCTGGCAGGTTCTGGGGTCCTGAGGCCATCTCACTTGGAATAAGTGCCTGTGCTTATCTCTAGTTGTCACTTCCTCTGCTCCTTCCTCAATTTCTGCAACCAGCCCAGAGCTTCCTCCAAGGGCCCTCTGACCTGCCCTGTGTTTTTTCTTTCTTTCCAGGTGTGGATCAACTTCTTGGGCCTTGATTTTGAGTTGGAAGAGATGTTACAAAAAGTGGAGAGCTGGAATGTGGGAGGAAATAAAAGGCTTTTTTGCTCAGTGTTTTCCGGGGTGTTGATTGGGGGTTGGATTGAGGTGGGAATCTTAGGGTAAGAAGGCTAGGGAGGTTTGGGGGATTTTTCCTTGTTGACTCTTTAGGTTAGGGAACAGGTTTAAGGCATAGATGACTGCAGTTCTTGAGTGTGGTCGTGGAAATGGATTGACATAAATGCAGTGTGACCTTGTGCAGGTCATGGTGCTGTGAAGGGCCTCAGTCTTCTGATGGGATTTGACAGATTGAGTTTTCCGAGCAAAGATTTCCTCGAACTTGGGAGCCCACGCCCAGGCTGGATAGTTATTAACCGGGACAGTCCGTTTTCCCGCCTTTCCCGCGCCCAGCGGCAGTCTTCCCTTACCCCTCCCAACCTCTACCCTGCACGCAGGCGCAGATCACGGCTTCTCATTTCCTTCCACCCGTGCCCCCTCAAAGCTTCCCCTAGCAACAAGCTCGGGCTCCTCGCAAAGGCGGGGCGAACGCATGCGCCGCATCCCTTTCCACCACCAGTTGTCGGACAGTGCGCTGGGCTCCTCCCTCTAAGACTAACCCTTCTCCCCGCCTCCTCCCACCCAGGGTCCGCGTGGCGGGGCGCGCGCGCACTCTGGCTGGGCTGCTGCCCAGCTCTCTGGCAGCAGCAGTAAGGGGAGAGGGGCGGGGCTGTTTCCTTTGGGGCCCCGCCCCCTTGGCCCGGCGTCCTTACCGCGCTTGCGCGCTCCCGCCCGGTCTCCATCTTGGAATTGGGAGGAAGAGGGAGAGGGAGACCGGGACGAGACCAGGGCTGTGGTGCGGAGAGAGGCTGAGACTGAGAAGAAGAGAGGGAGAGAGGGCACTGGGACCGCCCTTCGCTACAATCTTTCAGCTATCCTCGGGAGAGAGAAGGGGAAAGGGAGGGGGCTGGGGCGGGAGTGGGGGCTGTCACCCTCGGACCCCGGCGTGAGAGGGGCCGTGCGGTCGGACGTCCTCGGGTAGGCCCCCTGTCGGTGGCCGAAGACCTGGGGCTCAGTCCCCTGGTCCCGAATTTCCGGGCTTGACCCCACGCTTCTCAGATATCCGGGTATCAGCCCCTGAGATTCCAGATATCTGGGACTCGGGTCCCAGCCTCTCTAAACCTGGGGCTCTGTTTCATAGGATTTCAAAAATCTGGGGTTCAGCACCCCGTGCGCACCAGTGTCCGGGGTTCATTCCCCACGAATTCAAATACCACATTCAGCCTCCCCCCGTTCACATATCTGGGGTTCAGACCCCACAATCAGAAATCCGGGATTCAGCAACTGTCGCCCTCGAGGAGGAGGAGGACTGGACCGCGAGGTCAGACCAGGTTGTCACCCCCTCCCCTCCAGGGGAGGCTTCCCGGGCCCGCCCCTCAGGAAGAGCGAAAGCCGAGGAAGAGGTGGCGAGGGGAAAGGTCTCCTTGCCCCTCTCCCTGCTTGGCAGAGCCGCTGGAGGACCCCAGGAGGAAGCGGAAGCGCTGGGGCACCACAGTGACCCCTACCAGGTGAGACACGGGGTGCAGGGGCGCGAGTCCCTGTGTCTAGCTTGAGAAGAAAGGTGGCTTTCCGGAAAGGTGGGCCTGAATAGACTCTCTGCTCAGGACGGGGAAGCCAGCTGAGCCAGTGGTCAGCCTCTGGCTAGTCTTGCCTTCTGCTGCCACCTTCTTCCCCTTCCCCTCCTTATATCTAGTTGATGGGGGACCTCAGATGACAGGGTCTGTCCTGTCACCCGGGGTCACGCCCTACAGTCCTTGAGCTAATCAGATGGATTTGCACCCTTCTGGTCATCTCCCCGTTCACTTTGCCTCTCACAGCTACTTCTTCATGATTGTAACTCTCTTTCCTTTGCGGTGTTAATTCCCAGACCTCTGCTCCCCGTGGTCGGTCTGCTTATCTGTTCTTTAGGCTTGGTCTAGTTGGGTTTCTTGTCCTTTCGAGGAAGTGTATGTGTACATTTGTGTTTGGGGGTTCTTGGCAGTATTTGCCCTCACTTATTGTTACCTTCCAACCTCTTGCTATGATGGTATAAGTAATCTCATTTGTCAGAAGATTTATCATTTACAAAGTGCTTTAGGTCCATGCTCTCATGTGATCTCTCCTCCCATTCATGTGGTGGGGGGCTGTTTTATCGTTGTCTTCCCATTTTACAGTTGAGCATATTGAGGCCCAGAGAGGTTGCCCAAGGTCACACAGTGGCAGAATCAGAATTTGAACTCAGGTCCTTGATCAAGTCTTGCCCCTGCTCCATACCTGTCTCTTGTCATCTCTTTTCTTCTATTCCTAGGTTTAGCCGGGGGTCCAGAGTAGAATGGGTTGGGGTGAGATTGAAGAATGGGAGGGAGGAGAGCTTCCTTTTTAGGAGGGCTGTTCTCAGAACCTTTCCTGATGGGAGGCTCTGGCTCCTGCCTTCTGCCTCATGGATTTCTGTCTGTACTGTGACCTTCATCTTTACCCTGATCCCCGTCTTTGGCCTGGGTTCCTAAGAGGGCTGTGTCTTCCAACAAATGATAGTGATGTCTCTTAACAGTTAAAGCCAAGCTGCCAGGGGGTAGAATGATCCCCAAAGTATTTAAGCCTTGTGATGACTCTGGAGGCAGGGAAGGAAAAATCCATATGCTAAGTGTCTGCATAATGTTCCTAAGTATGAGATCTCATTTAAAATTTCACAACAGCTCTACTCTGTAATCCATTTTACTGAAGAGAAGACCAAGTGTTAAGGAACTTACTCAAAGCCCTGTTGCTGTCCACTGTGGATGAAATGCATTGGTAGTGTAGCTTAGGGTGGACAGGCTTGGGTTTCCTCGTCTATAGCATGGAGGTAACATTGTCCATTTTAGAAGGTAGTTATGATTTAGCACAGACCTTGGTAATCACTCAGATGTTTGTAATTTGAGGAAGAGGCCCCTTGTGGTGTTTGCTGGCATTTCTTATATGTGACCTGGGGTCCTCGGTTGGCATTCTTGGCTGGGTGCTGGTAAAGAGGTCAAGAACATTCCTTTGGCAAGTTGTGAGCACCTGCCTTTGTGGGTGTGTGGTGGGGGTGAGGGGTGCTTGGCAGGGTTGCTGGCAGGAGAATGGAGAACAGGGCCTGGGAGCTGCTTGGGGCTGGGCTGAGGGCAGTCAATCAATCTCCCAGGCTATTCTGAGCCCTCTGCACCCTGGGGGCCCACCAGAGAGGCGCTTACTTCTTGCCCTCCAGCTTCCAGTTGGGCTGAGGAGACAAAATGAACAACACAACAGGAAACAATGCTCAACAGGATATAATTGCATGTTCGATTGTTAGGAGCTTTCAAGGAGCTAGGACTCTGCCCTGGGAGCCCAGTGCCACTGAAAACTCCTTTGTCCCTAAATTCCAACAAGTGCTTATCCAGGCACCTGGCCTGGAATCCCCTGGGGGTAGGGGGTCTTGACTGATGTGTATTGCTGGAGTTTTCAATATTTCTCTGACTGTGGGCTCTAGAAGCTCTCCCCAAGAGCTGAGGTAGTCAGGGGAGGCTTCCTGCAGGAGGGAGCTGAGCTTGGGGTGAGTTTTTGAGAGAGTAAATGAGTACACAAACCTGACTGGAGAGGAGAAGAGCCTGTTCGCTGGCCTTGGAGAAGTCCTTCTTTTCTGTGCCTCAGCAATCTCATCTGTGAAATGGTGATAACGATCCTTCCCTTCTTGTTGTATAGGGCTGTTAAAGTAGATAGGGGTAATAGTAACACCTCATAACGTGGTGAGGATTGAATGACATAATGCACAGAAGGTGCTTACTACACATGCTCAGTACATGTTCTTTGTGCCACCAGTGTCCTGTACGTGTGTGATGGCTATGCCACCGGACTGGACAAGTAAGGCAGTCCAGGTTGCAAGCCCACAGAGCCAGGTGCCATTTCTCTCTGTCCTCCCATTCTGGGTCTCCTGCCTGCCACAGCATCCCTGGCCCTTTTTGAGAGCAAGCCTCCTGGCCCCTCTGGGCCAGTACCCACTTGTAACAATGGCCGGATTTCCACTGCCTCCGGCCTGGCTGTTTCCTGCTCTCTTCCATGGTGTGAGAGGTTGAGGGAGGAGGGGGCCTCCACGCCAAGGGGAATGGGAAGGTGCCTGGAAATATTTGGGGCATGGGACTTGTGGGACAGGACACTTGGGAACATGGGGCTCTAGCTGGGAGGCAGAATCTTTATTCTTGAGGGGAGACTTAGGAGTTATGGGGAAATGAAACTTGTTGAGGGCTGAGGATGTTGGTGAGGATGCTGAACTCCCAGTCTTCCTTCAGTTTTAGGGACTCCAGGGACCCAGTGCCCCGTACTCTTGTTGCCAGGGCAACTTCATTTTTTTTTTTTTTTTTTTTTTTTTGGAGCTTTGATGTTGTTCCTAATCTCTCCCTTCCCTTCCTTAGTAGTGCCTCCACCTCGTTGGAACTAGGGGAGAAAGCAGAAACTTGAGGGGCTGGTTCCTTTCTCTCTCTGAGGGCCCGGTCTTTGTTCTAAGGGTCCCTTCTCTTCACCAGGTCAAGACCCACTCTCAGGGCCCCCAGGGGCCACCATGCCAGCTGGGGGCCGGGCCGGAAGCCTGAAGGACCCCGATGTGGCTGAGCTTTTCTTCAAGGATGACCCAGAAAAGCTCTTTTCTGACCTCCGCGAGATTGGCCATGGCAGTTTTGGAGCTGTGTACTTTGTGAGTTAAAGCTTGAGAGGGTGGGGTAGGGACTGTCTCCCCACTGTGGACCTCCAGACAGCCCTGTATGCTCCTCTCCACCACCACACCAGCCTTTCCTGCCCTCTCCTACTGGGCCAGCAAGTCTTCTTGCTGCCCAGTGCTTTCTGGGGACCTTCACTACCTTCTGGTCTGGTCCTCAGGCCCGGGATGTCCGGAATAGTGAGGTGGTGGCCATCAAGAAGATGTCCTACAGTGGAAAGCAGTCAAATGAGGTAGGTTGAGCTTGACAGACTGGGTAGGATGCCGAGGACCCCAGTCTTAAGATACAGGCTAAGTAAACCTCTCCTCCCCTTTCTTACCTTCTCTCAGAAATGGCAGGACATCATCAAGGAGGTGCGGTTCCTACAGAAGCTTCGGCATCCCAATACCATTCAGTACCGGGGCTGTTACCTGAGGGAGCACACAGCTTGGGTGAGCTAGCCCCCGACTCTGCCCTCATCATCTTTGCCAGTACTCAGGCCTGTCCTTATCCTGGTCTAGTCTCCGAGGTGGACCCTGTTCCGGGTGTTGTCATGCAGATCTTGGGAGGGAGGAAATTTCTCCCAACCTTTTTAGTCCTCAGACAAACTCATAAGTCATATTGTGCATCCAGAAGGAGAGGTTGAAGAGTGACGTAGCCTGTTAGCAGTTGAAGTGGGGCACATGGGCTGGAGGAGCAGGAGATTGAATGCTGGGATTCAGCTGCTGCTGGTAGTGACGTCTTGGGCTCTTTCTAAAGGAGGGCCTAACTCCAGGGACTTCCCCCACCTTTTTGTTTTCTCAGTTGTCCTTTCTCCCTGTTATTACCCCGGGGGGAGCATTGCTTGAGTAGTGGCTAGGCAGGGAACCCCTCTGTTTTGGATCTCTCCCCAAGCGAGCTAGGCCAGGGGTGGCCAGGTCTGCTGATTTCTGACCCTTGACCCTTCCATAGCTGGTGATGGAGTATTGCCTGGGTTCAGCTTCTGACCTTCTGGAAGGTAAGTGATTCTTTGGCCAACAAGTGGGAGAAGGGAGAAGAGCAGAGAAGCTGTAGGGGATGGGTAAAGGGGAAGTAGTTTCAGCCCCACCCTGGACTCCCTCTTTTGATGGTTTTCCCTTACTCCCCAGTGCACAAGAAGCCCCTTCAGGAGGTGGAGATTGCGGCTGTGACCCACGGGGCCCTTCAGGGCCTGGCTTATCTGCACTCCCACAACATGATCCATAGGTACAAGCAGCACTGGTGATGGCTGGGAGGGAGCTAGTGTTCTGCGTACCACCCCTCTTTGTGCTGGGCTGTAGTCTTCTTGGCCAAAGCCCCTGCCCAGCCTTCCTGAGATGCATGTCTTACCCCTGTGCTTTGCCTTCGGCAGGGATGTGAAGGCTGGAAACATCCTGCTGTCAGAGCCAGGCTTGGTGAAACTGGGGGACTTTGGCTCTGCATCCATCATGGCACCTGCCAACTCCTTCGTGGGCACCCCGTACTGGTGAGTGGGAGTGGTGGTGAATGGAGAGAGCTCCCGGGAGCTTGGGAGCAGGAGTTGGCAGGGTCTGGGCGGGTGATTAGCCTCTCTCTCCTGACCATTCTCCCAGGATGGCTCCAGAAGTGATCCTTGCGATGGATGAGGGGCAGTACGATGGCAAGGTGGATGTCTGGTCCTTAGGCATAACCTGCATCGAGCTGGGTAAGGACATTCATCTCTCTGCTCCTTTATCCTCTTTTCTCTCCACTCCTTTCTCTTTTTCTTACTTTATCCCTATACTGTCCCATCCTCTGAGGCTTTCAGGCACCTGTCCATTTTGAGGACCCTTGATTCCCAGTACAAGCAGCTGTCAAACCCTGCCATTTCTTAGGCCAAAAGATTTCATAGCATTCATCTTTTCCTGTCCACTATTCTAGTTCTAAATCTTTTTTGAGTGCTCACTATGTGCCATGCACTGTGCTAGTAGGTTCTGAGGGTATAGCAGTGAATGAGGTTCCTGCTTTCTTGGAACTTATATTCAAGTGGGGTAAGTAGGCATTTTTTCTCTAAGTGAAAAAAGCTGAATGGAAATGATATAGGAACAGTACAACCAGAAAACAAGGGACTTGACCTAGTTAGGGGCTGAGGAAGGTCTTCTTGTAGCAGAGATGTCTAAACAGAACCACACAACAAATAATAGGTAACTGTTGGAAGGCTTGTAGAGAAAAGCATTACAGACAGAGAATGAGGAGCAGGCCTGGGGAGCTGAGACTAGCTTTAGTTGGTAGCAAAGAGCAGTGAGTGATAAGGCCAAAGAGTTCAGTTCAGTGAGTTCATGAGGTCTTGAAGCCATGTTGAGGTTCTCTTTTCTGCCAGCCAATGCTGTTGCAACAACTGTACCAGGCACAAAATAGGTGCCCAAGAAAGAGATGCTTTTAGTTACTCTTACCAAGAACTGCCTGTCGTGATCTTTCCCACTGCCAGTCTCTTCTTCCTTCCATTCTCTTTTACATCAGAGGTATGCTGCTGTTTTCTCTCCTCAGAGCCTCCCTGTTGCCTTCCAAGACTGAAGCCATCCCCGTTCTTACTTACACCAAGCTTAAGGCTCTTGCTTCCTAAAGGCTGGCTTTCCCCTTTACAAGCTCCACCCTAAGTGTGCTATGAATATTTCCTGTTAATTACCTTTGTACTGTGTCCTTGGCCTGAGGTTGGAGATTTGGACTTGCCTTTCCCTCTGTCTACACACTTACCATTTAAGGCTGTGAACAGATAGGCGATGGAAGTATGTGAAGCAGGCCAGTATAAGAAAAATCTAGAGCTATCCATTTTATTGCTAGTTTTTGGTACAGAAATGTGCACATAAAACTTTCTCTATTATAGAAAAAAAACATCAATCTTGATTGTAAATGGCAACTGATACTCAGTTGGTGTCAGAGAAGCAGTATGGAGGAGACTAAGGCAAACTGGAGGTTGCTGTTCCCAGGAGAACAGGCAGCTATTGTTTAGCTCCAGCCCATTGTTATGCAGGAATGTAGGCTTCATTTCACCAGATCTAATTTTTTAAAAAAGAAATGGAAATTTAGGTTATTTCGTTGATAGTGTCAGAATTTAAAGATCATTGTCAAGGCCGAAACCAAAACAACACAAAATATTTGTCTGGGCCACAAGGGCCTTCTGGCTTGCAACTTCTGAACTAAAGCCTACTTCCATTATTCCTTTTTCCAAACAAGCTTCCCTGAAACCACTGCAAATGGACCAACTTAAAGGCCTGGCTTCCCAGCCATTTACTGTTTCATTCTTAGGCCAATTACTAGCACTTTGAACTTGATGTTATTTGTTGAGTCTCATTTAACCTTCTCTGTTAGACTCCACATTCCTTGAAGACAAGGCCTGTCTGTTTATCTTTTCCAGTACCTAAGCAAGTTTTCTGCTCTCACTGGGCACCTGGTAAATATTAGCTGGGCTGGCAAGTGAATGTGCTTCCCTCTGCCTTTGCTGGTGCTTTTGCGTGTGTTTTCTCTGATCCCTGTTCTACCCATGTGCAGCGGAAAGACTGGATATTGCATCTTAAGAGAGGAAGGAATTGATTGAGGTTATGGGAATTGCTTAGGGTCGGAGAGCGGGGGTGTGGACCAGAGTCTTCTGATTTTAATTTCAGTCTCCTCTGCCCACCTGCCAGCTCTCACCTTCTCCCCCTTGACCTTTCTCTGTAGCGGAACGGAAACCACCGCTGTTTAACATGAATGCGATGAGTGCCTTATACCACATTGCACAGAATGAGTCCCCCGTGCTCCAGTCAGGACACTGGTGAGGACTGGGGTTTCTGGGCCCAGGGGTTAGGCCATAGGGGTTAGGCTGCCTGACTCATGTCCTCTCCACCCCACTCTTACCCTCCTGTGACTTCTAGGTCTGAGTACTTCCGGAATTTTGTCGACTCCTGCCTTCAGAAAATCCCTCAAGACAGACCAACCTCAGAGGTTCTTCTGAAGGTGAGGGCTCACTGACCTAGCATTCTCCTAGAACTGAAGTTGGTTGGAATCACAGAAACCCCTCAGTGAAAGTAGTGATTCCTGATTCTTCCTCTACCAAGAACTTCATTTATGAATTCCCACACACATCCCCAGTGCCCAGCGGACTCTGTTTTGCAAGAGTTTGTCTAGGAGACTGCCTTTATTAAGTAATAATTTGTTTTCACATCTTTCATTAATCCAAGACATATAATTGCAAGTCAGAGCTTCTGGTCAGCGTGCGAGAACCAGGGTTACCACACTGATGTACTGTAATTCAAGCCAAAAGCCTATGTAACCTTGTCATGGGTAAATGTAGGATTTCCCTAGGTGTTTTTCGAGTTATCAAAAGTAGAGGGGCCCACATTCCTTCAGAGATCCATGGGGGCCCTAGGACCCCTAGTTGGGAACTGTCTAGTTTGATCCACTTATTTTATAACTGCGGGATGCCTTGTGAGGCCCAGAGAAGCCTCATGACATGTTCAGGGGCACAGAACACTTTGAAAACCTGGACTAGAATCCAGATCTCTGGCTATTCTTGCCTGTCAGCCATGCCTGGAGGAACAAGAGTGTCTGGGGAGTAGAGATTGGGTGGTAAAAATTAATGTGGGAGGAGGGCTTGGGACTAGACCAGCATCAGGCTGTGGTGGGCACGGGCCCCAGGGGAGTGCCTCAGGCCGGAGGGAATGCCGGGACCCGTGGGATGGTGGGGTGCGGGGGTGCTGGGCAGCAGGTCTCAGTGTTCTCTTTCTCAGCACCGCTTTGTGCTCCGTGAGCGGCCACCCACAGTCATCATGGACCTTATCCAGAGGACCAAGGATGCTGTTCGGGAGCTGGACAACCTGCAGTACCGCAAGATGAAGAAGATCCTGTTCCAGGAGGCGCCCAATGGCCCTGGCGCGGAGGCCCCAGAGGAGGAGGAGGTGACCCAGGGTGCCCTGCCGCCATCTTCACCACCATGTTGTACTTGCCTCTGAGCAGCTGCTTGGTCCCGCTCCCCCACCCCTCTTCATACCCTCTGTCTCCGTGTGCTACCTCCATGTGCGCTTGCCTTGCCCTTCACCTTCCCTGCCCAACAAGCCCATGTCCTGTCCATAGGAAGCAGAGCCCTACATGCACCGGGCCGGGACGCTGACCAGTCTAGAGAGTAGCCATTCAGTGCCCAGCATGTCCATCAGCGCCTCCAGCCAGAGTAGCTCAGTCAACAGCCTGGCAGATGCCTCTGATAATGAGGAAGAGGAAGAGGAGGAGGAAGAGGAGGAGGAGGAGGAAGAAGGTCCTGAAGCCCGGGAGATGGCCATGATGCAGGAGGGAGAGCACACAGTCACCTCCCACAGTTCCATCATCCACCGGCTGCCGGTATGCAACTGTGCCGGAGTAGGCTTGACCGCCACAGGGCCCTGCTCCAGGTCTGACTGGGTCTTCAGGGAACTCTCTCTGGACCCTCTGACCTCTGAGACTCGGGCATTCCTTCCACCTTCTCTTCCTCTAGGGCTCTGATAACCTCTATGATGACCCCTATCAGCCAGAGATGACCCCAGGGCCTCTCCAGCCACCTGCAGCCCCAGCTCCCTCCTCTACCACCTCTTCGGCCCGCCGACGGGCCTACTGCCGCAACAGGGACCACTTTGCCACCATCCGTACTGCCTCCCTGGTAAGCACAGCCATCCTAGGTCCCCCAGACTATTTAAGTTCAGAAATGGCTTTCTCTCTGTGGGTTGTGATAAAGTCCAGATTCCAGACTCTGTTGCTGTCACTTCCTTCTTACCTCGACTGTCTCACCTAAATCCTCCCCCCTCGCCTCCCTTCTCTCAGTAGACTGTTTTGGTCATGTTGCCCAACTCTCACCCTGTCTTTGTGACTTGACTTAAATAGCATCTACTAGTGTGTCTTCCCAGGCTCCTGGCCAGCCAGGTGCTTCGTGTCCTGTGCTTTGGTGCTCCTGAACAGCATTGTGACAGGTCTGCTGGATTCTGTGCCCCTGGAGAGCAGAGATGGTATATAGGTATCTGCCTGTACCAGTAATTGGCTTGCCGGCCCCCACACCTGCCTGTATTTAATCCTTCCAGCTTTTCTGGGAGGGTGAGGATATGATTCCATTTAAGAGATGACACAGTTGTGACTCAGAAGGGCTCCGTTTAGTAGTTCTCAAATTCTGTAACCAGTACCTTGGTCCTTGCCTAAAATAAAGGCATGGCATTTGGGGATTTTTTCCTTCAGTTGATAGGAAAACTGTTTTCCTAAGATAGAATTTTTTGTCTATAATTTTAGTAGATTTTTAGATTACATTCTTGTTTAGCTGTGTTGACAGTCTTCTTGGAGCCCATTGGTTGGTCTGTTATGTTCTTTTAGCCTCTCCTTATGACTGGTTGTTTCTGCTAGGATAACTCTAAAGACCCTCTGATGCTTGATGGTTTATGATACTGTGAGAGAGGTCTGGGACTTCTAGGGATTTGGCCACCTGAACTAGTTTGGGGCCATTGACATAGCCTTTGAACAATGGGATCTGAGTTCAAACTTCAGATGAGGGCATCCAGGTCCAGTGTTCTTGTCATCCAGCATTCTATGGTCTGTATTCTGCCTCCGTACCTGGGCTGTAAAGGGTCTTCAGTGTTTGCTGAAGGGGAAGGAACAATCACTTTCTAGTTCAGAGTATTCTAGATACTATTACATAGGTAGCGAACTTAATCTCCACAGCTCACTATGAGGAGGTGTTATTGTCTCCTGTAACAGAATTGAGGCTTAGCAGCATTAACTTTCTTGAAGTCATATGGTTAGGAAGTGGCAGAGCTGGGGATCTGGGCCCAAGTCTGTCTTGATTCTTTTACTCTTTTGGATCAATCTGAATTGTCCCTACTTTTAGGCAAGACTCCATGTTCAATCCTTTTTCTTGTCTGATGTGGTCACACCAACCCATGAGGGAGATGATGTCTCCATTCTCCAGTGGAGGTGGCAGGCTCAGAAAGGTTAAGTGAGGAAGGTACCAAATGAGAATTAAACCCATGCATCGAAACCTCACGTTCTTGCCCATACAGCACGAAGACAGTGTGTGTGTTAACACGGGGCCAGAGGTGCGCCCCACTCCTCATCCTTTCTCCCTCCCCAGGTCAGCCGCCAGATTCAGGAGCATGAGCAGGACTCAGCCCTGCGGGAGCAGCTGAGTGGCTATAAGCGGATGCGACGACAGCACCAGAAACAGCTGATGGCGTTGGAGTCACGGCTGAGGGGTGAGCGCGAGGAGCACAGTGCGCGGCTGCAGCGGGAGCTCGAGGCACAGCGGGCTGGCTTTGGGGCTGAGGCCGAAAAGCTGTCCCGGCGGCACCAGGCCATCGGGGAGAAGGAGGCGCGAGCCGCTCAGGCCGAGGAGCGGAAGTTCCAGCAGCACATCCTTGGGCAGCAGAAGAAGGAGCTGGCCGCCCTGCTGGAGGCGCAGAAGCGAACCTACAAACTGCGGAAGGAGCAGCTGAAGGAGGTGGGTTTGGACCGCAGCTGTGGGTGGGCTTGATGGGGGGTAAGGCAGGCCTTGACCCCTTGGCTCTCTTACTGCCCTTTCCTAGGAACTCCAGGAGAACCCCAGCACCCCCAAGCGGGAGAAGGCTGAGTGGCTTTTGCGGCAGAAGGAGCAGCTACAGCAGTGCCAGGCAGAGGAGGAGGCTGGGCTGCTGCGGCGGCAGCGCCAGTACTTTGAGCTGCAGTGTCGCCAGTACAAGCGCAAGATGCTGCTGGCGCGCCACAGCTTAGACCAGGACCTGCTGCGAGAGGTAGGCCTCCCCCTCCCCCTGTCGCCTCCCAGGTCCCAGGCTCCTGCCCTGCTTAATCTGCCTCACTTGGGACCATCTTTCCTCTCTGCCCTCATTCATGTTGTGGGCTGGCTTCTCTTTAGCATCTCTCTGACTTCTCGTGCCCACCAGACCACACTTGAGTTCCCAACCTGCCAGGAGCTTGGCACCCTTTTCCCTTTCACCCATAACCCCTCATCTCCCCACCGTCAGTTCCCTTGCCAAGAAGTCCTGGGGCTCTTATTTCCTTGACACTCACAAGGCTTCCTAACCCCTTTCTGGCCCCTGCCTCCCTTTTGCCTCAGGACTTGAACAAGAAACAGACACAGAAGGACTTGGAGTGTGCGTTGCTGCTGCGGCAGCATGAGGCCACGCGGGAGCTGGAGCTCCGGCAGCTACAGGCTGTGCAGCGCACTCGGGCTGAGCTCACCCGCCTGCAGCACCAGACGGAGCTGGGCAACCAGCTGGAGTACAATAAGCGGCGTGAGCAGGAGTTGCGGCAGAAGCACGCGGCCCAGGTTCGCCAGCAGCCCAAGAGCCTCAAAGTACGTGCAGGCCAGCGTCCCCCGGGCCTCCCGCTCCCCGTTCCTGGGGCTGTGGGACCACCTAACACAGGCGCCCCTAGAGAAGAGCAGCCCTGCTCACCTGGCCAGGAGGCAGTCCTGGACCAAAGAATGCTGGGAGAGGAGGAGGAAGCAGTTCCCGAGAGAAGGATTCTGGGGAAGGAAGGGGCTGCCTTGGAGCCAGAGGAGCAGAGGATACTGGGGGAAGAGTCAGGAACCGCTAGCCCCAGTCCACAAAACCATGAGAGTTTGGTTGATGAGGAGGTTTGGGGGCTACCTGAGGAGGAGACAGAGGAGCTTAGAGTGCCATCCCCAGCACTGCAGGAGAGGAGCATTGTGGGCCAGGAGGCATCGGTGGAATGGAGGTTGTGGGGGAAGGAGGATGGCAGCCTCTTGAGTGAGGAGTTTGAGCTTGACTGGGTCCAGGGTCCAGCACTGACCCCAGTCCCTGAGGAGGAAGAGGAAGAGGAGGAGGGGGCTCCATTTAGGACCCCAAGGGATCCTGGAGATGGCTGCCCCTCACCAGACATCCCCCCGGAACCCCCTCCAACACATTTGAGGCCAGGCGCTACTAGCCAGCTCCCTGGACTCCTGTCCCATGGCCTCCTGGCTGGACTCTCCTTTGCAGTGGGGTCCTCCTCGGGCCTCTTGCCCCTACTCCTTCTGCTGCTGCTCCCATTGCTGGCGGCCCAGGGTGGGGGCGGCCTGCAGGCAGCCCTGCTGGCTCTTGAGGTGGGGCTGGTGGGCCTGGGGGCCTCCTACCTACTTCTTTGTACAGCTCTGCACCTGCCCCCCAGTCTGTTCCTACTCCTGGCTCAGGGTACCGCACTGGGGGCTGTCCTCAGTCTGAGCTGGCGCCGAGGCCTCCTGGGCGTCCCTCTGGGCCTTGGGGCTGCCTGGCTTCTCGCCTGGCCAGGCTTGGCTCTACCTCTGGCAGCTCTGGCGGCAGGGGGCAAATGGGTGCAACAGCAGGGCCCCCGGATGCGCCGGGGCATTTCTCGACTCTGGTTGCGGGCTCTGCTGCGCCTATCGCCCATGGTCTTCCGGGCCCTGCAGGGCTGCGGGGCCGTGGGGGACCGGGGCCTATTTGCACTGTACCCCAAGACCAACAAGGATGGCTTCCGCAGCCGTATTCCTGTCCCTGGGCCCCGACGGGGTAATCCTCGCACTGCTCGACACCCACTAGCCCTTTTGGCCAGGTTTTGGGCCCTGTGCAAGGGCTGGAACTGGCGCCTGGCCCGGGCCAGCCAAAGTTTAGCCACCCGCCTGCCCCCCTGGGCTGTCCACACACTGGCCAGTTGGGGCCTGCTTCGGGGTGAGCGGCCCAGCCGTATCCCCCGGCTGCTTCCACGCAGCCAGCGCCGGCTGGGCCCTCCTGCCTCCCACCAGCCACCACCAGGGATGCTCGCTGGGCGGAGATCCCGAGCCCGCCAGTCCCGGGCCCTGCCTCCCTGGAGATGACCAACTCCAGCTCCTCCCCAGCCCGAATCCAGAGCATTGAGCACTTTATCTCCCACTACTCAGTGAAGTTTCTCCATTCCCTGCCCTCTCCTCCCATTCACCCCACACCCCACACCTCACCCCCCAGCCCTTCAGCCTCGAGACAGGCAGCCTCCTCTGCCATGGAGTCCGGAGACAATGCTTTGTGTTCTCCTGATGCTCCTCCCCACCCTAAGTTATTGCTGTTCTCCCGCTGTGTGTGTGCTCATCCTCACCCTCATCGACTCAGGCCTGGGGCCAGGGGTGGCAATGGGTGGGAAGAGTCATGTTTTTTTTTTTTCTCTCTTTGATTTTGTTTTTCTGTCTCCCTTCCAACCTGTCCCCTTTCCCCCACCAAAAAAAAAAAAAGAAAAAGACAAACACAAATAAAATATCTGAGCGGAACTGTACCTTTGGCCCAGGCTGCCTCTGTCTGCTTTGTCCTGCCGCCTAGCCTCCCCGGTATGCCCCCAGTCTGGACCCTTGGCCCCCAGTTCCATGACCTTTTCACCCCATCTACGTTATCTCAACCCCTTTCACTCCTCAGCCTCATCTTTTCTACCTTCATAGCTTCATTGCACCATGACCACTACCAGCTCGGCAGGGCTGGGCCCCTGTTGAGCTGCTTGGTCCCACGGTTCCCCTGTATGTGGATTCCTCCCAGAGAGTGCTCAGGTCCTGGGTCCTTTTCGTCCTCATTCACTGCCTTTTCTCCCAACCCACTCCCTGTGTGGTTCCCTTCTGTCTGGGAGCTAAGTTTCTCTCCTGGCATCAAGGCTGGGGGATGGGACTGCAAACCATCCCCAGTTAGCGGGTGGTGAGTTTGGGGGCCCAAAAGTGTGGGGGCCATGGAAATGGGATTGGTTGTGGGCTTGGAGTGGGAGCTGAGTGCACAAAGGCTGGGCTGGAATGTGGAGGTCTGGTCAGGGTGGCAGCTGCTGGCCTGTTGAACTTGTCAGGCCCTTTCTGGCCACCGCCTTTGCCCCTTTCCCTTGTGTGACCCGAAATGGGGCCACCCTTTCTTACCCATTTCTTGGCTTGGTGCTTATCCTTCTTCCCTCCCTCCCACCCTGAGCTGATGAACCTGGGACTTCCTCTGTCTTTCCTCAGCTTTGTTGCTGTCTTCCATGGGTGTGTTGAGTGACTTGGTTTTCTCACTCATGTATATTTTGTATCTGCTCATAGGCATCTATCTCTAGGTCGTATTTTCTTCCTCCTCTGCATGGTCAAAACTTCCTTGTGTGCACTCAGTACTTGAAAGATTCTCAGTTCCCTTTCATGAACTCGCCTGCTGTTTCTTGTGAGTTGTCCACCCAACTCTGAGCATGCTCTTGGAAGCTGTCTTCTTCTCTTTGCACCTCTTGCCCACTGAGCATCTTCTTGATCTCTCCACACAACCCCATCTCTCCGTGCCTGTCTGTATACAGCTCCCCCGCCCCCTCTGTCTAACATGTTTTCTGTTTCTCTCCCTCTCCCTGTCTCTGCTGCTGTCTCCTCTCCTCCTCTCTTTCTTCTCCCCCTCTCCCCGGTTGTTCCTCCTCCCCCTGCCCCCATCTCCCTTTGGTCCGTCCACTGCATAGTCTAAGGAGCTGCAGATCAAGAAGCAGTTCCAGGAGACGTGTAAGATCCAGACTCGGCAGTACAAGGCTCTGCGGGCCCATTTGCTGGAGACCACGCCCAAAGCTCAGCACAAGAGCCTCCTTAAGCGGCTCAAGGAAGAACAGACCCGCAAGCTGGCAATCCTAGCCGAGCAGTACGACCAGTCCATCTCAGAGATGCTCAGCTCACAGGCGGTGAGGCCTGGGGTCCAGGGAGGGAGCATGGTGGAGGTTGGCCTTGATATTTCCAGGTTAGCTGTGAACACTGGAAGTGGGGAGTGTAGAGAGAGAGGGCTTTTTGTTCTTGGGACACTCAGATACTCTTCCCACTGTTGGGATTCTCTGCAACAGTTTTCTTATTTCCCTTTAAATATTTTCTTAAGGTCTTGACAAAGCCAGCCTGCCTACTCCACCGAGAACCACCAAGGAAAGAATGGCTGTACTTTTTTTCTGGGCCTGAGTTGGTTTAATGTGTGAACAGGGAGCAAATCAAAATGAGTGTGGCCTTCAGGCCAGTTGGAGGGTTTTGAAGGTTGCTGTTAGTGATCACATGACGCAGGAATGGGCCACTTAAAGTAACACAGTGTAAAAAAAGTGAAAGTGTCCTTATTCATTTGCCATTCCCTCACCTAATCCCACCTCTCAGAGGTAACTGTTAAAAATGAATTGTATTAGATTTTTTTTCCTATGCATTTTTGGAAATTATATTAAAAACTTAAACCAAAATGGAATCACTTTGCAAACTGTCCTCTTAACTTCTTTTTCCACCGAATATTTCTTGGACATCTTTCCATGTCAGTACATGTCTCATTTTTTAAGAGCATAGAATTTCCCATGGTATGGATGTACCATGATTTATTTAACCCATCCCTTATTGGTGGACGTTTAGGTTGTTTCCAGTATTTTGCTATTACAACGCTTCAGTGAACATCTTCGAGCACATGTGCAAGTATACGTGGGGGATAAATTCCTGGAAGTGTAATTGCTGTGTCACAGGGTATGATGACCTTTCATTCTGATAGATGTTGAGACTTGGTGCTTCTTGAAACCTTAGGGCCCAGGCCTTCTGGGGCAGGGGAGGATTGTGGGGGTCGGGGAGGAGGCCCTTAAAACTTGTTCTTCCTGATCTCTAGCTGCGGCTTGATGAAACCCAGGAAGCAGAGTTCCAGGCCCTTCGGCAGCAGCTGCAACAAGAGCTGGAGCTGCTCAATGCTTACCAGAGCAAGATCAAGATCCGCACAGAGAGTCAGCATGAACGGGAGCTGCGGGAGCTGGAGCAGAGAGTAGCCCTGAGGCGGGCCCTGCTGGAGCAGCGGGTGAGAGGGCTGGGCTTCCAGGATGGGCTGGGGAGGGCAGCCCCCATCCTGGATCCTCTAACCTCTCTTCTGGGTACCCCAGGTGGAAGAGGAGCTGCTGGCCCTGCAGACAGGGCGCTCTGAGCGAATCCGGAGTTTGCTTGAGCGGCAGGCCCGTGAGATCGAGGCTTTCGATGCAGAGAGCATGAGGCTGGGCTTCTCCAGTATGGCTCTTGGGGGCATCCCAGCTGAGGCTGCTGCCCAGGGCTATCCTGCTCCACCCCCTGCCCCTGCCTGGCCCTCCCGGCCGGTTCCTCGTTCAGGGGCACACTGGAGCCATGGCCCTCCTCCACCAGGCATGCCTCCCCCGGCCTGGCGTCAGCCTGCTCTCTTGGCTCCCCCGGGTCCCCCAAACTGGCTGGGGCCCCCGGCACAGAGTGGCACACCCCGTGGTGGAGCCCTGCTGCTGCTAAGAAACAGCCCCCAGCCCCTGCGGCGAGCAGCCTCAGGGGGCAGTGGCAGTGACAGTGTGGGCCCAACTGCTGCTGCAGTGCCTGGGCCTCTGAGCCGCAGCACCAGTGTTGCTTCCCACATCCTAAATGGTTCCTCCCACTTCTATTCCTGAAGTACAAGGTGGATATGAGCAGATGAATGAGGCAGGGGTGGGTGGAGCCTGATCCTGGAGGGCTATAAGCCTGAGGTCCACCCAAGGGTGGGGGATAGGATGTTGGCTCCAGCTCCTCCCCTCAGACCTCATCTCATGAGCTTCTTGGGCTGGCCAGCGGCCCAAGGCCAGCTTGGGCATAGGTGCCTCAAGGCTGGCCCGGAGCCCTTGCCTCCCCACCATGGTGCCAGGGTTTCTCTCCATCACGGCCTCGGGAAAGGAGGGAGATATGCGTGTCAAATATTTATCTAGTCCCCTGGGGGAGGGGGAAGGGTGGGTCTAGATATATTATATAAAGAGAACTATACTACCCCCTGGATTGGGGCCATGGACTGGGAACGCCAGGCCCCCAGACTTGGGATGTGGCAGAGCAGGTCTGGGGCCTGGGAGGGAAGAACGGGAGGAAAAGGCCTTCCTGAAAGGAGATCAGGATGGGGTCTTGGGGTCAGGATGCCTGGGTCTCTCCATTCCCCCATTGCTGTCTGACGTCCTGTGCCGTCTTGTCCTTTTATCTTTTTTTTTTTTAAATTGAGATCAGAGCTGGGGCAGGTAAAGATAAAAACCTTGGAAGGGGCTGCTCCCAGGCCTGGGGGCAGTCATGAGAGCCCCTCCCAGTATGGGGCTGGCACAGAGCCCTACAGCAAGCTTTTAATAAACTGTTGGTTATTCTGACAGATCCCAGGACTCTCACCTTTTCTGTCTTAATGTGTGTGAAGGAATGTTCAGTGGCAGGTGATAGTGTTACTTGAACTCACTGGGCTGTGTAACTAAAAATTTCAGTGACTTCATTGACTTTGGACATGACTGAATCTAGATCTTCAGAGAAAGCCATCAGTCCCTGGACCTCTGCTTCCCTTTGCTTTGGCTTCAGATTTTCAGAAAGTTCACCTCACCCACAAGCCCCTGGCAGCTCCAGGCTTACAGCTTACTAACAACCTCAACAGTAAGAATTCCAGCAGTCCTGAAGTGACTCCATTGGTTTGATCTGTAGCCAGAGGCCTTGAGTGCTCCAATTGGTCAGGTTTAGATCTTGTACCCACCCCTTTAAAGACTGAAAGAGTCAGTCCATGAACTAAGTGGCTGTTTCCAGGAGGGAGAAGAAAGACATAAACAACAGCTGTTCCCCAGGCCTTTCATTCTTGTTTCACATTCTTAAGGCCAGTTATTCAGATCCTCCTCCCAGCAAGGCGTTAGGTTATCAAGACAGCTAAAAAGCAGGGTGGTCAGAGGGGCCCACTGATCAGGCTGGAGGAAGGAGTCACACTCCTCGAGTCAAGACTTGATGGCAGGGTCTGGAGGCTGGGACTTCTTTTGGAAAATCAGAAAAAGGGAATCAGACCAGGGGGACAATGGCTGCTCCACAGCTCCCTGGACAGGGGTTAAGAGTGGGGACCAGTTTTGACAAGGTGATTCAAACACTCCTTTATTGAGTCTTTTTAAAAATAAATCCCTGTAAACACCTTAAGTTGAGAATGTGAAACTGAGAAGTAGAATCCCAACAGGTTCTGTCTGTGAGGGCTGTGGGTCCTCTAAAGAAAGATGCTTCTGCTCTGTAGGCAGAGTTGGGGGTTGTGGTGAGAAGAATGCTGTATACACTTTCTACCAGAGGAAAGTCCCTCCTGGGGTTGGGGGAGCTCAGTTGCTCTCGCCATCACTGCTGATGATGCCCCGCAGATGTGACCAGTCTGGGGGCGGGGGGCGGGGCCGCTCTTCATCTGAGTCCAGGGTCCTGCAGTATAGTTCCCCTGGTGGGGCTGCTTCTCCTGAAGGGTTCCAGGCTGTGCGTCTGCGTGGCCTGTCTACAGGGCAGGAGAAAGCAGCAGAGGAGTTGTTGGACAAAGTCTGCGTCCCACCCGCTGCTGGGGAGTGGAAGGAAGCCCCTTACCTGAATTGCTGATGATGTTGTTAATGTCCAAAGAGGCCACCTCGGCTGCCTCTTCCCGCTGCTCCTTCAGGGCCCGACACTTCTCTAAGGAAGGGTTACCTGGAGCAGAAGCAGCTCATGATCCTCCCTCCCCGGCAGCCAAGTCCCTCTCTCTGCAGCTCCCAGGGCACAGCCAGCCTCACCCTTCATGCCCAGGGCTTCCAGCTCTGTCCGGAGAACACTCAGGCGTTCCTTGCGTGAGCGGCAGGAACCCAGCAGCTTCTTATAGTTTCGATAGGCGCCACAGGCCCGGATGTAGCGCTTGAGCCTCCTCACAGCGGGGTGGTCCTCACCAGAGCGACCAGAGCCAGCCTGGCAATGGAAGACAGCAGCTGAAGGCCAAGTCTTCTGGGCTGGAGTCAGGGTCTCCCTCTTCCCTGAGGGTGGCCTCCCACTCCATCTTCAACTCTCACCTTCCTGCCTTTACGTTCTGGACTGCCATCTATGGAAGAGGAGGAGGAACTTCGTGTCCTGCCTTTCTTGGAGCTCTTCTTGGAAGAGCGGTTCTTCCTCTCCTTCTTGGGGCTCCCCTCTGCCTCGCTATTACTCACTTCCTTCTCCGAGTCGCTTGCCTCACCACTGATACTGCCCTCTTTGGCTGTCTTGCCAGTAGTTGGTTTCACCTTCCTCGGGCTGTCTTCTCCATCCTCCTTGCTGCTTCCACTCTGCCTTTTCCCACCCTTTCCCTGGGTCCTGTCTTTGCGCTTCCTCTGTACTAGGGGCTCTTCATCTTCCTCACTGCTATCACCACTGCTTGCTGCGGCTTTTTCCTTCTGTTCCTCTCTGTCCCCCCGGTCTCCCAACAGTCGTGCTGCCCTGCTTTTCTGCTTACAGCTCCTCTCCTCCCGAACTGATCTTTTCCCTCCACTGCTCTGGGCTGTGGGTTTCCAGTCCTCTTCTTCCTCTCTGTTCTCTTTCTTCTTGGTTAGGGTCTCCTCCTCACTCTCCTTTGCACTTTCCTGGTGGCTCTTAGCACCTTTCTTTCCCTCCTGGGCAGGTTCCTCCTCGCTGTCCTCACTCTCCTCCCTAGCCTGCTTCCTACTGCCTGAGGCCTTGCCTGGTGCCTGCTTGGTCTTTGCCCCAGGCTTCTTCCTCGTCCTGCCCTTGGACTCCTTTTCCTCTTCCTCACTGCTCTCTTCTTTCCAGACCTTTCTCTTTCTGGCAGAGCCCTCTTCCTCCTCCTCACTGCTCTCCTTCACCACCTCCTTCTCTAATCTGATCTTTGCAGTCAGGTCCCTCTGCTGTTCCTCATCACTGCTCTCAGTTGCTTTCTTTGAGGCCTGATTTGGACTCTCATACTTGGTTGGAGTGACATCTGCTGCCATCCCATTGTTTGCTGAGGGGTTGAGGCGGTCTGGACTGGGGGCTGCAGAGCTGGGCTCTGAAAAGTGGAGAAAAGAGAAGGTTGGGACGGGTTCTCCTGTCCCTTCCCCCTCCACTTGGGACAAGTTGCCTCGAATCCTGCTTTGACGGATGGACGAAAGGCCAGTAGGAAAAGGCTCTCGGTTTACCGTGTTTCTGGTTCTTGACTCCTGGGCCACGCATCTAAGTTCTTGGGACGTAAAAAAAAAAGGGGGGGGCCAAGTCGTGTCCCACTCTTGGGACCTATGGACTGTAGCCTGCTAGGCTCCTCTGTCCATGGGATTTTCCAAGCAAGAATACTGGAGTGGGTTGCCATTTCCTTCTCCAAGGGTTCTTCCTGACCCAGGAATTGAACCCAGGTCTCCAGCATTGCAGGCGGATTTTTTACTGACTGAGCTACGCGGGAAACATAACATGTCCAATAAATACTTTTTTGAATGAACCAACTATGCAAAAGGCACTAACCTGACTCTGAATTGAAACGGAACCTTTTTCTCTCTGGGTCACGGCAAGGGGCGGAAGACCTCTTCGCCTTTTTGCCAACGCGGAGCCTCTCTTCCTTCGCACTCGCTTCATCCACCTGTGTGTGCGTCAAGAGAGCCAAACCTATACCAAGGAAGGGTTCTGCCGCACCCCTCTTAGGCCCCTCCTCCTTGGCCACCACCCCCGCCCGCGGTGGCCCAGGGTCACTCCCACACCTGCATCTTCAGCAGCTCCTCCTCCACTAGCCGCTTCAGTGCCTGCTTCTCCTCAGGTTCCAGGTGGTCGCGGCCCGCGTGAGCCAAGAATCGCCGCCGCACGATGGAGTGCGTAAGCGTGCTGCGGAAACACGTGTCAAGACGGAGTCCTTGTCCCGCCCCTGCCCTTTCCAACCCCAACTCCAACCTCCGGTGCACCTGAGGTCCGGGTGGCCTTGGAAGAAGCTACGGGTGAACTCCTGCATCTCATTCTCTCGCGCCATTTTGCTCCACCTGATAGTGGCGGCTCCCGCCTTTTTTCTTCCCGGCCTCCGTCCGTGCTTTTGACAGGAGGTTGCGCACGCGCAGTGCCGTGACGCCGAGAGGCAGGAGACCGTTGCGGGTCGGTCGCGCGCCGCTTGGGCCGAATTTGCCAGACAAAACTTGTTTTTGCCGGGCAGTTGTAGGGTCTCGTGGCTCCTTCCTTTTCTTAGAAGGAATCGCTTTTTAAAGTTCTCGTTAGAAACCTGTTCGGAGCCGGCTACACCTTTGAGTGTAACGCAATCAAATCGCGACGCTGCCTCCGTTCGTGGTCGCGGGCAACAACTAGGCCTCTGTGACTTTGAAAGGCAGACGGAAAAGGGCGTCCTCGCCTGAAGACTAGGAATCTCAGGGGGGAATGTCTTCTTGTGACTTCAAATCGCTAAGCACATTTCGAATCAGTTAAGGGCGCCCTCCAGCGTCCTCCATCTTTGTGACATCACGTTTCGCTTCGGCGCCATCTTTCGCGTATCCCCTGGAAGCAACGTTCCTTTCCCGGTATTGCTCCGGAGAGCAGGTCGTGTGGTTAAGATCCCTGAGCGCGGGGCACGCCGGGAGTTGTAGTGCCAGCGGACCCAGCCCCGCCGAGGCCCCGGAAGTTGAGGCGGGAGAGGCCGGGCTAAACCGGCTCGGCGTAGCGGGACTTAGAACTACAGCTGAGGCGCTTCTCCCGCAGCGGGTCATGAACGGACCGGCGGACGGTGAAGTGGACTACAAGAAGAAATACCGGAATCTGAAGCGAAAACTCAAATTCCTCATCTACGTGAGTGCCGGGGTGGGAAGGTGGTTGGGGAGGTGAGGCCTGGCGCCGGTAGGTCGTCAGTTTACCTGTATGTAAAGGGAACAGGGTGAGTTGTAGTCGGCTTCCAGCCCCAACCGACGGCGGTTGGCTCAGCGAGCATCTTGCCCGTGGTACAGGAACACGAGTGCTTCCAGGAGGAACTGAGGAAGGCGCAGAGGAAATTGCTGAAGGTGTCCCGGGACAAGAGGTGAGACACGTTGAGGGAAGGAGGGAAGCCAGAGGGTGATGTGGGTCCTGTGGCTCTGCGTTCGGACCCCATCCTGGAATGGGCCACAAATGCGTGAGGCCGGCTAGATGAGGCGGGGGCCCGGAGGACACTGCAGAGGTGGGAGTAACCACTCTTGTTCTGGTCTCTTCCCTCAGTTTCCTCCTAGACCGACTTCTGCAGTACGAGAACGTGGATGAAGACTCTTCTGGTGAGCAAGGTCATGAAAAATTGGTGGAGGACATGCTCCTGGCACTCCAGCAAGTTTCCTGGGCCCTCCCTTTAGGCCTTGGAGGCCAGGGAAGCCTAGTTGCTGGCCCTCCTCCTTTGCTCTTTTTTCGCTGAAGTATTACTGAGTATCTGCTGTGTTTCAGACACTGAGCTTTGCACACGGGATGCAGTGATAACCAAGATAGATGGAACCTCTTGGAGTTTGTATTGTAGTTGCCAGGAATAAATATGCAAAGAAATAAATTAGAATTTTAGATTGGAAGGGAATAAAATCAGGGTTAAGTGGTAGTCAATAGAGCGGGGGTTGATAAGCTTTTTCTGTGAAGGGCCAAGTAATAAGTATTTTAGGCTTTGCAGAACATACCATTTTTATCGCACCTACTCAGCTTTGCGGTGGTAGTTCCGAAACAGCTGTAGATGTTGTATAAATAAGTGAACATGGCTATGTTTCAATAAAACTTTATTTATAAGCACTGAAATTTGAATTTCATAAAATTTTCACATCATATCTTTCTTTGGATTTGTCTTTTTCCCTAACCAACAAGTTAAAAATGTAAAAGCCATGCTTAGTTTATAGAGCATACAAAAGCAGATGGCAGGAAACATTTCAAGAGAGGGTCTTTTCAGGAAGTAATGTTTGCGCTGGGACCTAGATAGGAGGAAACCTATCTTGTGAAGATGAGTGAGAGATTTCCTAGCAGAGGGAGTCACAAATGCAAATTCTCTGAGGTAAGACTGTACCAGATTGTTTGAAGAGCTGAAGTCTAAAAAGCTGTGTTCTTAAACTTTTGAGCACGTTGGCAATTAGTAATATATTTTACATCATGATGGACCCTCACATACTTCCTTACTTAAAAGACAGAATAAAACAACAGTAAGATTACCATATGCAGTTCTGATACTTTTTAGACTGATTTTTTTTTCCCTCAAAAATGTTAAGTTTGTGATCCACTATTAGGTATGATACCCACAGTTTGAAAATGCCCTAAGATTGGCCTTTGTGGCCCTGTTTTTGTCATTAGCCAAGTCACATGCAGTCACCTTTCCATGGTGTCTAGAGCAGGGATCAGCAAACAGCCAGGTTACTTGTTTTTGTAAATAATATCTTGCTAAAACATGCAGCACCCATTCATTTACATAATTTAGGAGAACAGTAGATGAGGTCAGAGAAGTAGAATCGGGCCAGCCCATGTACCTCATGGCAAAACATTCAGCTTTTATTCTAGTTTCTCATTGCCTTCCTGTTCCTTCCTGGAGGTCTTTGAGTTAACATCCTGTCGAGGGAGACTTCAGGATAGGTAGCATGAGGGAACCCAGCATGTTCATGGTCAGAGTGGGATGTATCTGAGAGGCAAGAGCCAGAGACGTAAGCCACCTTCATACCTCGGAGAAGCCCACAGTGTGGTGAGGGGGCCACCCACACATGACACTGCCTGGCACAGCAAGGAGAGGCCCAGCTCTTGAGAATAGAGAGTTACGGAAGAATCAGCCGTCAGCTGGGCGTGAGGGGTTCTGGGAGACTTCTCAGAGAGGTGGCATTTAATCCGCTACTTAAAGGATATCTGAGCAGAGCAAGTGCGAATAGTATATTTCATCTGTAAGTAGTTACTAGTCAAGTGAACCATGGGCCTTCTTGATAGAGACCCATCCTGGGGAATGACTTTTGGCTTTGAGAAAACAGGTTGGTGTGATGTGACTACAGTGTGGTTGGGAGACCAGAAAGGTAGGTTGAGGCCATAAGAAGCATTTCAGATGCTGGCAGAGCTCAGTAAGGATGTGATCAGTTTTACATTTGGGGTCACGCTGGGTTTGGGGAGGACAGACTGGCAGGAGTGGTGAGAGTCCTGAGCAGGCAGCCTGGACATGGTGGGAGCCTGGCCTGGTGCCAGTCGGAATGGGGAGCAGTAGGTGAAGGTAAGATTTAAGGTGCACGTTACCAGGAGCCTGGGTGTGGGGAGTGGAGTAGAGGTAAGTGCTAGACAGCTCAGAGGCAAATAAGAGCATAAAATGATTAGGAGCTGGAGGCCTGGGTACAAGCTCCAGACCCACACCTTCATTTCCAAGCCTCAGGGACTGCATCTGGAAAGCAGAGGTGCCGCTCTCCTCTTCCTCCTGGAATACTTCTGAAGACAATGAGAGGCAGCAGATGGCAAGCACCTGTTCAGAACCTGGCACATGGGAAATGCTTGACACCTGTGTTAGCATGGAGGTGCCCAGCCAGGAATTAGGGTGTAAAGGGCATTTTAAGAAGCTGAGGAAGCTGTGGGCCCCTCCACAATCGCACCTGTGTGCCCTTCAGGTTCACCAGAGCCCTTCTGTAGAGTTGAGATTACACCCCTCTGGGGTAGATAGGGAACCCCCCAACCTCCCTACTGACCAGCCCTTCCCCTCAACAGACTCTGATGCCACTGCGTCTTCAGACAACAGCGAGACAGAGGGGACACCCAAGTTTTCAGACACACCTGCCCCTAAGAGGTGAGACAAGTCATCATTCTTCTCTCGAGGAGGTGGGAGGTGGGGAGGGTACAGACCACCTCTCTGCCTCTGACCCCCTCCCCTGTCCTTTCTCCAGGAAGAGAAGCCCTCCGCTGGGGGGCGCTCCCTCCCCTTCCAGCCTCTCCCTGCCTCCTTCAACAGGGTTTCCCCTTCAGGCCTCGAGGGCCCCCTCCCCATACCTGAGCTCGGTGAGTTGGGATCAAGGGTGGGAAATGGTCCGATGCCTGGGAAAAGGTGGGCATCATTTGGGCAGAGGGGCTGGGCCTCAGGGTGAAGCCAGCCCAGCACCAAGGACATCTGTCTGGGGGTGGCCAGCAGGCGTCCCTCGGAGGGGTGTGAGTCGGGGCTGCCCGCTCCTCTGTGGTGTAGGAATGGGGGACAGGCGTGACTGAGGAGAGCAGACTCCAGGACACAGTCCTGCTGCTGTCCCCTCCCGTCTGTTCTCAGGAGCCACACTCATCACCATCTCTTGTTTTTCCATTCTTCCTCCTGTTTGCATTTCTTCCTTCCACCCCCACCCCATCCACTCCATTTCCCATTTCCATCCCCTCACTCCTGCCTGCAGCTGGCTTCCCCCACCTACCCCCCATTCCCTTCTGACTACCTGGCCCTGCAGCTGCCCGAGCCCAGCCCCCTGAGGCCCAAGCGGGAGAAACGGCCCCGCCTGCCCCGGAAACTCAAGGTACCCTGTTTGGGGGACATTAGGGAGGGGCCAGAACAGCAGGACAGCCATCTGAGGGAGGCTCAAGATGGCTCTAGGCTGGGGGCCTGGCCTAGAACTATGAAGGACTTATGTGGGACTGCTCCCAGGGGCCCAGCCCAGGGCTGGGTGCTGAGGGGTGGGTCCCAAAAGTCCTGGCTCCTGCAACACCAATCCAGTCAAGCCCAGCCTCAGGGGACGCAGAGTAAAGACTGCTGGGGCCAAGCTCCTTTTCACAGGTGTTCTGTTATCCCAGGGAGCCACCGAGGAGGGGTGGAGTTGTGGAATCTAGAATGAAGTCAAGGCTGCACCACTTAAAAACCACATGACCTTGACCTTCTAGGTGTCAGAATGTGTGTGTATGAAGGGAGTGATCAGACCACATGTAATCAGCAAGAACTGTGGAGGGCCTCCTGTGTACCAAGCACTATTCTAGGTGCTGCAGATACAGTAGTGAACACAACAAAAATCCCTACCTTCTAAGAGCCCACGTTCTTGAAGGGATAGGTGGAAAATAAGCAAGATAATTAGGTCACAATGTAGAAAACGGGATTCAGGTGAAGAATCCATCTTACAGTTGGGTGGTCAGAAATTTAAAAGGGAATGAGCAGCAGCCCTTTGGCTGTCTGGGAAGTGTTTCATTTAGGAAGGAAGCCAGTGTGGTCAGAGGAAAGTGAGAAAGAGTGACTAGAGTGCCAGTCAGAGCAGCATCTGAGGGGCAAGAACGTGACTCCAGGCGGTTTGGCCTGAGCAGCTGAAGAAGTGGAGTGGCCCTTCTGAGTCCGAGAGGACTGGGAGGAGCAGGTTTGGGAAGGAAGGTGAGTTTGGCTTTGGACATGTTGAGATGCTATCTGGAAATGCGGACAGGACGACTGGGTAGTGTGAGCCTGGGCCACATGGGGCACATATTTGGAAGTCATGGGCAGGGAGTTAGATGGAGAGAAGAGGCTGGCACCCTGAGTGCCAGGAGAGATGAGGACACGGAAGGCACAGAGCCCTTCCAGCTCTGAGCCAAAGTGATATAGGGACTGGTCTGATGCCTCTCCGTTGGATAGACTGTAGACTCGAGGCTCTGGAGCCAGAAGTGAAATGGGAGCCATGCCTGTGGTAGTCAGGAGTGTGGGTTCTGGAGTTTGAACCCCAGCCCTGCCACTTACTTCTGTATGACTTTGGCCTTTGAGCCTGGAAAATGAGTGACTGCCTAGCTTCTGTTTCACTCCCCTCAGCAGGGTTTTTGCTTCTGGCGTGTGGGGCGTGCTGGTGGAGAGGGCTCAAGCCGCTGAAACCTGCAGCAGAGAGTGGAGGCGTGGTGTAGACTTGGCAGTTTGAGGCTCTGAGGTTCTGGGTCCTGAAGCAGAGGTGTGTCAGGAAGCTACATTCTAGACATGCAGGGCAGAGGGGCCCAGATGGATCACTGTGCATGGGGGAGAGAGTATATCAGGGAAGGCCTCAAAGAACAGGTAACATCTGAGTCCAGGGTGAGTGAGATTTGGGTATTCAGGCCAAGGCAATGGTGAAAAGGAGGCAGGGGCCTGGTGAAAGTGTTGTTTGGGCTGAAGCATGAGTGGTAAGAGGGAAGAACATCAGAAAGAAGATGGAGAGGTGGGTCGTAGACAGCCGGATATTCTGCAAGGAGAGTGAGGGGTCACTGAAGTTTCTGGGTGGGTGGTGTGAGGAGAGAGGAGGAGCAGGTCTGAGGAGGAGAGGGAACGCTATGAAGACTGAAGCCGGTCAGTCAGGAGCCTGGGCCTCATCCACACATGCGCTGTGTGACTTGGGTAGATTGTTTGACTCTGGAACCTCCGCTTGCTTCTCTGTTCAGTGGGGCCCCGTGAGGATAAAATGAGTCACAGAGAGAAGACACTTAGCCCAGTGCCTGGCCCCTGGCAGGCCACAAATAAACATTTGCTGCTGTGGGCCACGCTGAGGAGGCCATGGAGTGAATCCAAGCAGAGAGGACTTAGGTAGGGACTCGAGAGGCTGTGGCTAGAGGAGGGACCAGCCATGCCGCTGGCTTTCTCTGTCCCGTGTGCGCACATGGGTGCCTCGCACTGTGTGCGAGGGCACTGTGCAGAGTTGGCCTCCTGTCTGTCATCGGTCCTGGCAGACTCCTGTCCCCTGAGGTACAAACCCTCTCTGGCCCTCCATGCCACCCCAGGAATAGCAGTTCGTAGGGGGGGATGCCTTGAGAAGCAGAGAGTAGGCCCCTGGGGCCTGAATGAGTTAAAGCAATCAGAAGGGGCACCATGAAGACCACTGCCCTGCCCCGACCCTAGGGCCAGACTGGACACTGCCCGGTGGGAACCTGGGAGGCCCGTGCCTTCAGACCTCCACTCCAAGCCTCCATTTCCTCTGGCCGATGACCTCTCCTCCCTTCCAGGGTGGTCGGAATGGTCAGAGGTCATTAGTGGAAGTCACCTGGCACATAGTAGGTGTTCAGTTTGTGCCCACGGGCAGAGCATGAGGCCCCCAGGGCTCTGGGGAGGATTCAGAAGGACCTGGGGCAGGGGGGCAGCTGGAGGGTTGAACTGGACAGAGGCTACTTCCCAGCCTCAGCACAAAGCTGGACTTCTGACCCATAGAAAAGGGCACTCCAGGTGGAGAGTCCAGCCTGTTCTCAGGCGCTGCCTGTCCGCCACGGCCCTCAAGTGGAAGAGTGACACGCTCAGGTCTGTGTTTTAGAGAGCTCACTCTGGCTGCAGTGCGGAGGAGGAGCTGGATCTGGGAGAGGCTGAAGGCAGGGATTCCAGTTAGGAGGCTGGTCCCATAGCCCAGGTGAGCTGAGAGGAGGGCCTGGCCCAGGCCAGTGGCTGCGGGGATCCCAAAGAGGGGCCCGTCCCAGACATAAGAGGTAGAAGCCTCATATGGCGGGGGGGTGAAGACCTTGGACACCCTGCACTGCATCAGAGAGCCCCTCAAGAGGAGGAGGGAGAGGAGGCAGTGGAGGCCAGCAATAACTCAGGTGCCCAGAGGCGGACAGGCAGGCTCCTGTCTGGCTCTGACTGCTACTTCAGGGGCAGCCACAGTGCCTTACTGGCCAGGGCCAGGCCCAGGCTTTCCTTCCTGGTTTCCTGTGAGACCCCCTCCACCACCACCCTCATCACCACCTCCATCACCACCCCTCACCCCCAGGCACTTGCTGATTTGAGGCTCTGAAGGGGCTGAGGTGGGGCAGGTTCCCTGACTCCAGCCTTGGCTGGCCTGGTTTGCCCACCGCCCCTTGAATGAGCCTTTGCCCTCTTCCCTGGCCCTTAGAACTGTCTTAAGGGGCAGTGCCAGCCCCCTGGAGCTCCCAGTGCCTCCCTGATAAGCCCTCCCTGTGTTTTTCCCCCTGCTGCAGATGGCGGTGGGACCCCCTGACTGCCCTGTGGGAGGGCCGCTGACCTTCCCAGGCCGGGGCTCTGGGGCTGGGGTGGGGGCAGCCTTGGCCCCCCTACCCCCACCCAAGATGCCCCCCCCTACGATCCTGAGCGCCGTCCCTCGGCAAATGTTCAGCGACGCAGGCAGCGGGGACGACGCCCTGGACGGGGACGATGACCTGGTGATCGACATCCCGGAGTGAGCCCCTCTGCCCAACCCCCTGACCAGCCCCCTTGGAGCCAGCACACACGAGCCCCCAGCTTCCGCAGAGTTTATTGACACCCAGTTGCCATGCTGCGGCCACGGACACAATCAGAAAAGGCGTAAACATGCACGTATGTCCCCCAGAAGGTGGGCCCTCTCCAGGGAGGGCAGGGGTCCTGCCCTCACATCCAGCCCGATCCAGAGGACAGTTATTTAAAGGAGTGGCCAGGGCCATCTGTCACCTCTCAGAGAGGCAGAGACCCTGCGGTGGCCCCCCGCTTAAAAGGGCAGCTGTACAGGGCTAGGTAGTGTGTGTGTGTGTGTGTGTGTGTGTGTGTGTGTGTGTGGTTTTTTAAAATGAAGATTGTGTATTAAAGAAGTGGCTCTTTGTTTTTTGTCCTTTTCTTTTTTTGGAAACGTTCTCCTCCAAACCCCTCCTAATCCGACCTCCTCCTATAGGGGAGGGGAACGGGCAGCCTGGAGAGGCAGGAGAGAGAAGCAGCAGCCGGGGCCCAGGGCTCTGTTGGACCCCCCCGCAGGTATGCTCAGGATGGGTGGCTTGCATATTTGCAGGTTGTAGCGAGTCAGGCAGAAGGAAGTTTGCATATGTGAATATAGATCTCCACAGTCCCTCACAAGAAGACAGACCCACAGTCACGGAGACTCTCACGAAATAAGACAGGTAGTGCAGGGTGGGGCATCCACCCCGTGTAAACGTGCAACACACTCGTGCGAAGGTTGGGTACTGGACCCGGCCCCAACAGGGCCGCTCAGGCTGAGGGCAGAGCCCCGGCCGCAGGGGGCAGCTGGCTGGTCAGAGTGTGCCAGCGCTCCAGGGCTGCGTCCAGCTGCTGCAGACAGTCGCTCCAGTGCTTCCGGGCCTCTCCCCGGGCGCCTGGCCCCAGGGACACGCCACCTGGGGAGCAGCAGAGGCAGGCAAGATCAGGGCCCGGCTGGCTGCCAGGCCGCCCTCCATCGGGCACCACCCGGCAGGCTCCTCCCTCACCAATGAAGTCGTTGGATTTGCCGATGTCATAGTCCCAGACTGTGACTTCCAGAGTCTTGGTGGCCAGAGTAGAGAGCTCCATATCGTAGAAGAACTCCTGGGACAGGGAAGGTCACACCTTCCATGAGGCACTGCCCCCAGCCCCGGTCCCCCACCTCAATTTCCGGGTCTCGGTCCCATTCACCTCATTAAATTCCGGGTTGAGAGTCTTCTTCTTCACGCATGTTTTATGCTTGGATTTCTTATCCACATCCGGCCTCAGGTAACTGCCAAGGAGTGGAGGGGGGAATGGGAGTTGGGGGAGGAGGGGCAGGTAGGTCAGGGACAGGCCAGACCCCAGAGGAAGATGGGGCTGGGGGCAGTTCCATGGGGAGGGGAGGACAGGCCTCAGGACAGGGCAGGAGCTCACGTCTTGACATAGGGGTCGGAGTAGCCATTGACGTCCATGGCAGCCAGGTGGGCGCAGCGCACAATGCCCACCAGCAGCCCGCGGCGCCGAGAGCTGTAGCTGAGGCTCAGCAGGATGCGCCCACGCTCCTCCAGCAGCCCCGGCCCCTGCTCCACCTGCTCCAGCTGCGGGCAGACACGGGGGTCAGCAGCACCCCCACCACCTCCCACCAGAAGCAGTCCCCATGGGTGGCTCACCTCCTTCAGGTAACAGGAGATGCCCCTCAGCGCCGCAGACATGGAAGAGGGTGAAGCCAGCTGAGGGGGCGGAGAGAAAGTTCTGGAAACCTGGTCTCCCCTGAGCCCCCTTGCTGTGGTACCCCACCGCCCCACACAGACCGGAACCTGGCGCTCCAGGCAGATGTTAAAATGCTTCTTCTGTGAAGGCTTGAGGCGGCGGAGGGGTACTCGGATCTCCCCGATGAACTCATTGTGGCTCAGCTTGTCTTCATCACAGACGGAGATCCTGGTGGGGAACTGCAGGGTCAAGGGCCCCTGGAGTACCTGAGCCCCACTCCAAGGTGGGAGAAAGGTCCCCAACTGAATTCTGAGCACCTGAGATGGGTCCCAGCTCTGCCCTCAATACTCTGTTGTTGGTCGCTCGGTTGTGTCCTACTCTTTGCGACCCCATGGACTGTAGCCCTCCAGGCTCCTCTGTCCATGGGATTTCCCAGGCAAGGATACTGGAGTGGGGGGCCATTTCCTCCTCAGGGGGATCTTGCCAACCCAAGGGTTGGACCCGGGTCTCCCGCATTACAGGCAGGTCCTTTTATTGTCTGAGTCACCAAACCCCTCACTTGTAAACCAGCTGTCTCCAGCACCAGGCCTGGAGCTTGAGGAGGATGCTTTGATTTGCCTGTGCCTCAGCCCCTCCCTTTTCAGCTGCTCAGGCTGTCCCTGCCCATCAGAACCTGCTCAGCTTGCTGAGGAAACCCTCACAAATCTTGGGAACATTGCCCCCTCCCCCCTACATACACGTTACTGCCTCCATTCAGGGCCTGGGGACAGGATCCAACTGAATGCACACAGGGTGTGCACTGGTGAATATGGGTCACGAGACCAGGACGTCAGAGCCAGAAAGGCCTGGAGGAGCCTCGCGCAGTTGACCAGGAGCCCACCCCTCCCCCCCACCCCCCAGAGCCCTTGTCCTTTACTCTGTGGAGCAGGAGCCAGCCTAGGAGATACTCATGAGCCCAGGAATTAAAAGATACTGCTTTGGGACTTCTCTGGTGGTCCGGTGGCTAAGACTCCATGCTCCCAATGCAGGGGCCCTGGGTTCCAACCCTGGTCAGGGAACTGGATTCCACATGCTGCAACTAAGGTCACCTGAGACCTGACAGAACCAAATAACTTAAGAAAAAAAATACTGCTTTTACTTCCATCCATCCCCCTCCACACCCCCTGCCCTGTCTTCAGCTGTGATGCTTTTGAGCAGCTCTGTCCTGTAGGGATGTTCAGTTCCCAGCTCTGCCACATAGCTATGCCATGACCTTGAGCAAGTCACTTAACCTCCCCGAACCTCATTCCCATTCCTGTCCCTTGAGACCTCACTCCTTAGAGCTGTCAGGGAGACACGGGCAACAACGGGCTGCGTAGGTCTGACTTGAGTCAGGGACTCTGAGAAGGCATCCCAGTGTCCAGGGAAAGACTGCAAGAGGAAGCAGAGCCTCGGATGACGAGTGGGGTTCAGGCTGGCAGAGAGGAGGCAGGAAGAGGCACAGCAGACAAAGGTCAGGAGTGAAGAACCCTTATAAGAGGGCAGTCCCTGGAGGAGCAGTCGGAGCTATTTGGGGGAGAGGGGGTGGCAGGAAAGTCAGGGGAACATTTTGGCCTGCTCCTGAAGAGGGTGGGGAGCCAGTGATGGTTCTGGAGCATCTGAGGGCTTAAGGGGAGGTGGGTCAACCAACCAAAGAAGGTTCCAATGACAGCTGTCCCCAAGGAGGTGCTGAGCTGGAATGCTTGGGACCGGGGAGGATGGACCCCCTCACCTGAGCACCTTGTGCGTGATGTCATCAACCGTGATCCCGCTATACGTCAGGTCCTCGTTCCACACGGGATTCAGCGTGTTCCTCTGAGTCTTAGTTTTTAGTTTATTGGCCTTAGGTGAGGGGATGAAGGATTCACATTATGTGTCCTCCAGACCCACAGAGGCTGGAGAAGGTTGGGAATCCACAAGCTGGGGGGACTAGGGGAGGGAAGAGGCCAGCCAGTACCTTGCAGGCTCCAGGCAGCAGGTGCAGCTTGACATAGGGGTCGGCCAGGCCATTGAAATCCATGGGCTTGAGGCCCTGGGGAGGACGAGAGGGAAGACAGCTGTGAGCTCCAGGCCTACCAACCCACCTACCCTCTCCCTCTCTGTCTGTCTACAGTGTAGACACTTAGGAGCTGGAGGGAAGGAGAAGGAATTAGGCCTGGGGAAGGGGAGGGAGTGGAGAAGGGAAAGGCTACTCCAGTATTCTGACCTGGAGAATTCCATAGACTTTAGAGTCCATGGGGCGCAAAGAGTCCGACCGAGAAGGGAGAATGGAAACCCACCCCCTCAGGATAGGAGGCCAGCAGGGGGAGGCAGGGAGCACCCACCTTAGCCCTGAGGATACTACAGTGCAGAGTGCAGGAAGCCTGGTCGTAGAGAAGGTCAAACTCCAGCGTGCCCAGGGCAGCTGGAGGAAGAGAAGGAAGAGCTTACCTGAGTGAGTGCACAAAGACAAGGTGTGTGTGAGACGGGGCGGGCGGCCCGCTCTGTGTGCCAGCTGTGAAGGTGTGTGCGTGTCTGCGGCTGTCAGCCCGCGAGCCTGTGTCTGGGTCCCTGGCTGGGCTGCAACTGGGGCTGTGTGGGTGGTTGAGTGTCTCAGCAGAAATATTGAATATTGAGCCTCGCTGAAGCTGTAATCTCCACTCCAACTGCAGCTGTGGCAGCAGTGCCCGCTGCCTCCCCACTCCCAGCAGAGCCCAGGCCCTTCCCACCAGCCTGGAGGCCCCCAGGAGTGCCCTGGGCCCTTCAAGCCCCCAGACTCACTGGTATCATCCGAGTCGTAGCTGTCCACCTCGGCTCCCTCCTCAGGCGTAGTGGCCCCAAGGAGGGCCGCCGGGGGGGCCAGGGCCAGGGGGGCCAGATGAGCAGGGGCCTCTCCGAAGCCCCCGCCACCCACTTCGAGGCCAGGTCCCCGGCGGGGGAAGTAGTCGGAGATCTGGCGGATGGGCCGGATGGGCCCCGGGCACACGTTGATGGCCATGTGCTCCTGGATGTTGATGGCCATGCGGTCGCCCCTGCGGCCCCTCATGAAGCACCCCTAGCTTGGGGAGGGAGAGAGCGTGAGCCCCGGGCTGGCTGAGTCCTCAAACCTCCCGTCTGCTGGCTGAGGGCCAGGCGGCAACCACCGGGGTCTGAGGGCCCTCCCTGGCCTCCCTTCCTGGGCGCTGAGGGAGAGGGCAGCCTGTGCCAGCCGAGGGGCAGGCAGGAGGCCTGGGCCCTCCAGACCCTGAGCTGTGCTCCCCCTGGGGCCAGGCTGGCAGCCACTCCCTGAAGAGAGGTCCTGGCTCCAGCACAGCCTGCCCACCTACCTCTAGACTCTCCCCTTTCTCGTCCCAGCTCCTGCCCCTCATTCTGGGCTTCTGTCTGCTCTGGGCCCTGCCACCCCTCAAGCGGCCCTCGGAGGGCCCCTCCTCTCCCTCTCTGAAGCTCTGGCCGTCCTTCTGCACCAGGCGCTGGTCTGGTCTGGGTGTCACCCGCCCCTTAGGTCCCCACTTCCCACAGTCCCTTCATTCAACCTCAGGGTCTGCCTGCTGGCTTGTCCTCCACCCCCTGCGGCCCAAGGTGGGGACCCCCACCTCAGATGCTTCCTCCTGAGATCGGATCTCCAGCGGAGCCAGGAATTGCAGCCTCCGGAGAGCCGAACACCCCCCGGAGGCACACACAGGCTGACACACACACGCTCACCCTCACCCTCTCGTCCCCGGCAGACCAGCCCCCAGCACCTATCTGTGCGCCTCCAACAGGTGCCCAAGCACTGGGGGGCCAGCGGGTGCGGGCTGGGCGGTGGCGGCCGGCGATTCCTAGGGCGGCCGGCGAGAAGAGCGCCGAGTCCGGCAGTCTGAGCCGAGCGGGAGGGAGAGCCGGAGAAAGTGCGGGGAGGAGGGGGTGAGCGAGGTGGAGGCTAGGAGGCAGCCGGCGCGGGCGGCGGGCGGCGGGGAGGGGCGGCCGGAGGCTGGGGAGGGGGCGGGACTCTCCCGCCGGCGCCCGCCCGGGCGCACTTAAGGAACGCACCCGGGTGCACACACATTCACGGCAGGCTGGCACACGCATCTTGCACGGACACTCCCGCGCACACGCCTGTGCCCACGTGCGCACGCTCACAGTCGTGCATAAACCCAGACACGCGCTGGCACACTTACCACGGAGAACTTCGCAGACACACGCTTGCAAACACACGGACAACCTGCGCCACCAGGAACCCTCAGCGAGAATAGTCCGGTGTTCCCCAACTCCTCCCTGGAGACCCGAGCCCCCGCGCCCAGCCCGCGGAGCCTCGCTCCGCCGCTCTCTGCTGCCTTCGGTCCCGGGTCTCCGGGGCAGACCACCGGCCTAGTTGCCATGGCGACGCCGGATCATCCTGCCCCCCCACCCCACCGCACCTCTCCAGTCCTCATGCCCCTCCCCTGCGGAGGAGGGGGGAGGGTGTCTAGCCTCCCCTATCAATATCCGTAGGGGCGGGGACTGTGGGGCGGGGCTTAGAGAACCGCAATGACCCAGGAGCGGGCTGGGGAAGGGGATCTGATCCGCCGGCGGTCACTGGTTTGCGATCTCGCGTCCCGGCCCCCGGCTGAGAAACCTCACAGTTTGAGGCCCGAAGCTGTGGCTCACCTCACGCTTCCATCCTTTGACTGGTCAGGCTTCTTTCCTTGGACCCAACCCAGCTCCCGAGGATCCATGTCCGCTTCTTAGGGCTGGCATCTCCTTTGGGAATCCACTTCCTCTCACCTTCCCACTTGCAGTCGGACCCTCAGGTGCAACGGAGCACAGGGCTTCTTTCTAAATGCCCCAGAGCCCTGGAGGCCTGCCTTCTCCTCTCCTCTCGCCTGAGCCCAGCACCCACCTGTCAGTCTAACTCCAGTCTTTGATCTTGGCTCTCTTCTCTCCCAAACTTGCCAGCCCCCAGTGACAAAGTCCCCACAGTGACCTTCAAGGCTCTTCAGCCTAAGACTGTGACTTCTCCCATCTCATCCCCCTTACTCATCTTGCTGGCTTTCAGGAACATTACTTGCAGTTCCTAGAACATACCTGGGTCTCTCAGTCAGGCAGAACTTTGTTCACCCAAGTTCCTCAGCCTGGAAGATCTTTCCTTTTTTCAGAGGGCACCTTGGACCCCCTCTTCCTAAGACACCTCCCCCACACCCCCAGCTCAGCCCCCAGCTTCCTGAGCTCTTACAGCCTCAGCTGTGGTGATGCTGGTATGTCATGCCTGTTTACATTTCTGTCTCCACCACCACTGAGGAAGAGAGGCTGTCCCAAGCTGGGCCTGCCACTAGGTTGTCAACATTAACTATTGTGATTTTAGATTGTGTAGCAATGTGAATATATTTAGTATTGCTGAATCTGGTGCTTGAAAATGGCTAAGATTTTGAATTGGCCATAAAGTTCATCTTTTTTCTGTAACATTTTAAGGAAAAACTTGAATGAACTTTTTGGCCAACCCAGTATAACTATTCATATATGGATTTTTACCACCACCACCCCCCCCCTTTTTTTTGCTGCACTGTGTGGCATGCAGGACCTTAGTTGCCCGACCAAACTGGTGCCCTCTGCAGTGGGACCATGGAGCCTTACCATTGGATTTCCAGGGAAGTCCCTACCCCATTTTTTTTTTTTTAAGTAAGGAAATGTTAAACCAAACCACACTGAGATGCCACTTGTCACTAATCACATGGTAAACATCAAAGCAAATGTTAACACGTAATGTTGATGAGGCTGTGGATAAATGGGTACCATCTCTGTAACCACTGTTTGACTCTTTGATCCAGAAATTCTGCTTTTAGGATTTGGCCCATGAGCAAAATAATAGAAGTTCAAGATTATTAACTGCACCATATCTGCCATGACAAAAGATTGGAAGCAACTTAAATGTCCGTCTGATTCAATCAGTTCTGTCACAGTTTCACACAATGGAATAGCATGCAGCCACGACAAGGAGGCTGTTTATGTACTTATACAGAATCATCTTCACAATCTCATGGTAACTGAAAAAAGTAAGCTACAGAGGAGCATGAATGGAATACTGCCATTGAGTGAAAAAAGAGAGAACTTATATATGTTTGTTTATTTGTGCATACATTTATGGAAGGCTGCACAGGAAAATGGTAGCTATGGTGACCTCTGAGGAGGCTGTCATGAGGCAGGTGAGGGCAGGAGTAGGAAATGTTTATTTTGTTCCATGTGCATATGTTACCTACTCAAAAGAATACACTAAAACAGCATCTTTTAAAAAATAATTTTATTTATTTATTTTGGCTGTGCTGGGTCTTCACAGCTGCCTGGACTTTTCTCTAGTTTCAAGGAGCAGCGGCTACTCTCTAGTTGTGGTGCTCAGGCTTCTCCTTGCGGTGGCTTCTCTTGCTGTGGAACACAGGCTCTAGGGCACCTGGGTTTTAGTAGTTGAGGTGTGGGCTCAGTGGTTGTGGTTCCTGGGCTCTAGAGCACAGGCTCAATAGTCGTGGTGCACGGGCATAGTGGCTCCACGGCATGTGGGATCTTCCCAGATTGGGGATCAAACCTGTGTCTCCTGCGTTGGCAGGCAAATTACTACTGAGCCACCAGGGAAACCCTGAAATAATATCTTTTTAAAATAAAAGCAGCCATAAGGCTTCCTTTGAGTTTCTCCAGGATAAGAAAGGAAGCAGGACTAAGGGAGATGCTATCCATGATCAGAGCTGGTGAGTTTGAGGAAAGGCAAACCTAGGTCTGCAGTGAGAGGAGGGGCAAGCTGGGCGAGAAGCCCACACCTGCTTCCTCTGCTGCTTTCTTCTCATGGGGCTTAGTGCAGACCCATCATGGGGCATCCAGAAAGCCTTGTTGCAGGAAGGTGAGGATGAGGCTGGAGTTCTGGCTGATTGCAGGGGACATGCAGACAGTGCTGAGCCCTGGTATGTCTAGAGGTGGAAAGGCTTTTCATCATCCATTAAGCCAATAAATATTTATTGAATACCTACTCTATATTGTGGTGCTATGGCTATGACCAAGATGGATGGTCTCTAGCTTCACAGGCTTGTAGGGGAAATAGACAAATGCACAGTCAACTCCAGTGCAGTGAGACTGACGTGGTGATGGGGGGTGGTCTGAAAATTCAAGTTCACTTCCCAGGGGAAGTGTTATCTCAGCTGAGACTTAGGAGATGAGGAAGAATTTCTGAGTCAAGTAGGGGGCAAGAGAGTGGGAGGCAGAGGTGTATCAAAGGCTGGCGTATGCTAAGGAAGGGAAGCTGGGAAGGAACTGAAGTGGGTAGGTAGACAAGAGAGTCACAGATCAGGGTAACCAGTTCAAGAGAAGCCACTGGAGGGTTTTAAGTAGTGGATCCGTATATTCTGGTTTGTTCTCAATGGGAGAAGAGCAAATAGAGATCACGTAGTCCAGAAAACGTTGCAATAAGCCAGGTGAGACATGGGGTTGGCTTGAGTGAGAAGAGGGAAGTACATGAACTTGAGATTTAGATTGGAAATTGAGCCAACAGTTCTTTTTAAAATATATATTTTTTACTTACTTATTTGGCTGTGCTGGGTCTTAGCTGAGGCATGCTGGATTTTTTTTTTTTTTTTTTTAGTTGCTGCATGGGAACTCTTAGTTTTAGCACACAAGATCTAGTTCCCTGACCAGGGATCAGACCCAGGCTGCCTGCACTGGCAGTGCAGAGTCTTAGCCACCAGACCACCAGGGAAGTCCTGAAGCAACAGGCCTTGATTATGGGTTTATCAGGAGAGAAACAGGGAGGGGTTTGAGGCAGTTCCTAAGTTTTCATGTTGAACAAAACATCTAGAGCAACAGCGAGCTTGTTTCCTGCAATAGGAAGAAGGCACAGGTTTGGGATAGGAGAATTGAGAGCTGTACTTGGGATCTACTGAGTTTGAGATGTTTTTGGACAGAGCCATGAAGCAGGAAGTTGGGTAGGGGAGTCTGGAGCTCAGAGGGGAGGGCCGGGCTGGAAATATACATCTGTGAGTCACCAGCATATAGATAGTATTTAAAGCCATGCGACTGGATGAGATCACCTAGAGAGAGAGGGTATAGATAGAAAAGAGAAGGTCCAAGCCTGAGCAGCTTAGAGGGGGAGGAGTCAAGAAAATTGGTGAGTGCCTAGAGACAGGAATGTGCGCACTCTGCTGAGAGTCAGAACCAACAGAGAAGTAAGGGTTAGATTTGGCAAGTTATGGGGTCCTTGGTGCACCCCACGGAAAGTGACTTCAGTGGAGTGGTGGGGACGAAGCCAGTTGTGAAGAGTTTGAAAGATACGTTAAAGCTGAGTGAGCAATGACAGCAAGTGCAGACAGCCTCTTAGGGTTAGTCTGTTTACAGTCAAATAATGTGCATCCCTAAATTCTCTCTCCTCTGTGGTCCCCCAGGGCAGAGACCATGCCCTGGTGATTTCTATCTAAGCCATAAATGGAGTCCAACACATAGCAGGAGCTCGATACATTTATTTAATGGTTGGATGAATAAATGAATGGATAATTCACTGCTTGTGTCCAAAGGGCCTTTTCTGGCAGAGAAGGCAGCTGTGTTCCTTTGAGGCAACTCATGAAACTGTCAAATCCACTCCAAAGGCTAAATAAAGAGTCTGGACCCCTTCTCCCAGGACCCCTTCTCCCAGCTAAGCCCTGGAGGGCAACTGCCTACAGGCCTGCAGAGGGAGCCCTGGGCCAGAGCTAGGAATCAGGCTGAGTCCCTGCTGCCCCTCACGTGACACTGGGAAAGTCACTTCCTTTTTCTGAGAAGAGATACATGTAGGGTGCAATCCTTGGGTCAGGAAGATGCCTTGAGAAGGAAATGGCCACAAATCCCAGTACTTTTGCCTGGAAAATCCCATGGACAGAGAAGCCTGGTAGGCTGCAGTCCATGCGGTCACAAAGAGTGGGACATGACTGAGCACACACACAGAGCCAGTCCCCCAGAAGGCCCCATAGATGTTAGTCTGTCTCCTCCTTTCCCCTCTTTTTCCTCTCTGCGCCTTTTCCTTGTTTAGGAAGTAGAAGCTGACCCTGACAAGTACCTCCCAGGGTTGCTGTGAGAATAGGTGGGTAGTCCCTGAGGGTCGGAAAGATGACGGTGGGGACCCAGTGGAGGAAGGAGCCTCCTTCCACAAGACAGAGGACCTCACACACCACAGACACGTGTCTGACGTGGGGCATGTCACGGAACTTGTCAGAGAATGTTGAACAGGCAATTGTGTAGCATAACCAGGAAGACCCTGAAGTCTCCTTGGGCTCGGATGGGGCGGGACAGATGTTTGACAGACAGGCCTACCTGCCAATCGAAGGGGAGCTAACTATTGTCCTCTGAGGGAAGCCCACAAGAGTGAAAGTGACTGTTGGAAAGTGACAAATAAGGGAGAAGAAGAAACCAGAAAGGGAAAACAGAATGGACCATGGGGGAGCCTACGCAGAGATGGGGAGTCTGTGAAGCCTCTGGGCATGACCAGACACCTGCCCCGAGATGGGTCAGGGGACTTCCTCTCACCACCCCCATTCCTGCCGTTCCCCGAGGCCACCTGATGGGATGAGGGAGGGCTTGGAAACGGAGCCGTGTCTTCCTTAGGTAAGGCGAGAGAAACAGGCAGACACTGCTGCCACCTAGTGGACATGCTTGTTGTTTCTCTAGGTGGCTCACCCCAGCGCTGTCCTCAGCGGAGCACCAAGAGATGGAGTTTGGGTCATGGGGGAGATCCCTGGGCCCCTGCATTTGAGGACACAAGGCAAGGAGGGGGCCCAGGGAAGAATATAGGTGCCCTTTGGAAGTGTGTGCTGCCTACATCACCTCTGTCTTGGCTTCCTCCTCTGTAAGATGAGGCCATAGTACCTACCTTAGAGGATGTTACGATGGTTAAATGAGTCAGTCCATGAAAAGTACTTGGCATCGTGGCAAGTGCTCAATAAATGCTATCTGCAGTCCATCCAAGGGGGTAACTGGAGATGTTTAGCCTTGTCCTCCATCCCCCCAACCAATCCACTGTGCCTGCTATACAAATGCTGCTTTCCTCAGTTCTGGCTTTCAGCAAATTGTCCCACCAAGCTCCTCATTTGTAAATCCTGGGGCTTCCACTCTTACTGTTCTATCAACAGCATCAACCCAAAGGCTCTATGAGCCCCAACCTCTCCTCTCTGAATCCAGGGGCTTGTGGGGGAGGGCCCTGGATCCTAGCACTTCCTCTTTCCCCTCACCCTAGAGTGTGTAATCAGAATGGCTCTGGGCTGTGACATCACAGAACTCTCACCTCATCACAGGAGTTGGAGGGGTGATGAGGCCAGGGCAGTGGGTGTGGGTGTGGATGTGGCTGCTCAGGCTGGGGCCCCTAGAATCAGGTGGGAAGCTGGAAAGAGTGGGGAGGAGGAAGGCTGGGGATTGGGGTCAATGCCACGACCAATCCCGCCCCTGCCCCGCCCCCCACCGCCCCCACAGGCTGGGAGGCCACAACTGGGTTCTTTTTGTTCTCCACACTTCTCTCCCATCCTCCCTGCCCAGCATAGGCCTTCTCCTGGAGGGCTCAGCCAACCCCTAAGAAGTTCTGGGAACAAAATCAAGGCCCTCCATAGCTACATGAAGGCTATGTGGCCTGGCAGGGCCCTGGGTCTGTCTCAGACTCTTGGGTGGGGTTCAGGGCTCTGCTTGGCTCTTTCATAGACTTCGCTCTGTGTCCCCAGCACCCAGTCTGGAGAGTGCCAAGGCCTCGGGCCGGGGAGCAGAATCTCTGCTCTTCCTAGACAGACCTGACTTCTTTGATTACCCAGACTCAGACCAAGCCAGGCTCCTGGCCGTGGCCCAGTTCATTGGAGAGAAACCAGTCATCTTTGCTAACTCAGGTATGACCCAGCTTGAGAAGGGGCTGTCCTCCTGGCCAAGGCCTGGAGGATGTCCGCCCTTGGCCCTTCGGTTGGAGTCAAGCCCAGGGTCCCCTGTCTCCCCGTCACTGTTGAGCAGACTCTGACTCCAGGCTCTTCCATCACATTCTGGTGGGTGCTCTGCTGGTGGCCTTCTTCTTCCTGCTTTTCCAGTTCTGCACTCACATGTAAGGCCTGTCCCTCACCCCCTCACCCCCTGCCCACCGGAACCTTGCAGGGAAGAGGCTGAGGGTCCCAAAGCCCAGGGAGGCAGCGTGACCTCCAACCTCTGATCTCCACACCCCACAGGAGCTGTGAGAAAGGGGCCTAAAAAGCCAGAGGAGAGCCCTGGATTCTGCCCTGGGTACCCATGCCTGCTCTCCTCTCCTGCTGATGAATAAGAGTCCTTGCTTCTTTCTCCCTGACTGCTCAGCTTGGGGGGCCTGCCCTGTCCCACAGTCAACCTGTTATGGTGCTGTCTGCCCCAGACGCTTGATCCCTCCCCAACCCCAAAGAACTGGGTGACAAGGGCCTTGGTGGCGTTCACGCTGATGTCTTTATTAGCAGTCTGTAAAGCACCTCCCAGGGTCCCCCCATCCCCAGACTGGAGGAAGCCTCAAGAAGTCTGTAGCACCAGGGACATGCCAGGGCCCAGGGGCAAGATGTCAGCCTAACAGGAAAGGGGCTGGGCGCTCCCCCACTTGCCCCCCGGGGTTGCTCAGCACTGGGAAGGCTGGGGGGTAGCAGCCACCTCCCTCCCCCCACCCCAACAAATTTGAATAAATAAATAAAATAAATAAGATTCCTCAGGCTGGCCTCCCCTGGAGAGAAGCTGTGGAGATGACCAGACCAGGGACATTAGAGGGGGTGTTGCCTCCCTCCCAGAGGCGTTTGCAGCAGGGGGGCTGGGATGGCCTTGGCAGCAGGGCCTCCCCCACAATTCTTTGAGTCCTGGTCCACTCAGGCTCCCCACAGCCTCAAAAGCCCTAAGCGGATGGGAAGGGGTGTGCCTTCTTCCTCTTCGCTTCTCCAGGGCCCAGGGGACGTGATGGAGAAAGGGGTATGCAGGAGGGGGTCGACCCCTCGGCTCAGGCACTGTGGGGAGAGGTCCCCTCTTCCTGCCTTCTGTCTCCCCTGGTCCCGGCCCCCAGCCCCTGAAGGGACGTGACCCCACTCCGTCGGAGTCCATCTGTCAGTTTCCAGCGGGGCTGTCAGGGCCAGAGGCCCCTGGCTCCCACTCCTAGCCCAGCGGCCCCAGAGCCCTGTTCCCACGCGGTGGGGATGGGGGTGGGGTGGGGAGGGTCCCCCGCCCTCGGCCCCACCCTCAGTCCTGGGTCTGACAGGGAGAGGGCGGCCGGGAGCCCCGGGGCCGGAAGAGGCGGCAGGCCCCGCGGCAGATGAGGAAGAACCAGTAGAGCTGCGGGGCGAGGAGCAGCGCGGCGCCCAGGTTGACGTGGACCGGGAGGGCGAGGGGCACGGCGAGCAGGGGCAGGCCCGCGTGCCGCCCGTAGGCCCAGTACAGGTAGGGGAAGAGCAGCACCCGGCAGCAAAGGAAGCTGAGCAGCATCAGGGCCCCGTTCACCTTGTGCAGCAGGGTGTGCTGCTGTTTGTACTGCGGGCGGGGCGGGCGGACAGGGGCGGGGAAGGCACACGGGGGCGGGGCGGGCAGTCAGGGGCGGGGCAGGCGCCTCTGGCCACGCCCCCGACTCAGCCCCCTGGGCCGCTTTCCCTCCTTGGGACAGGGGCCAGGTTAGGGGCCCCAGGACCCACCCCCTCTCCCCCTCCCCCTCTGCCCTGACAGCTCCCCTATACCCTACCTGATAGCCCCTCCCAGACCTGACTCCACCTGTCCTTTAAAAAATCCCAGTTGTTTTTTAGTTGCTAAGTCGTGTCCCACTCTTTTGAGACCTCATGGACTGTGGCCCGCCAGGCTCTTCTGTCCATGGGATTCTCCAGGCAAGAATACTGGAGTGGGTTGCCTTTTCCTCCTCCAGGGGATCTTCCCAACCCAGGGATCGAACCTGTGTCTCCTGCATTGGCAGGTGGATTCTTTATCATTGAGCCACCAGGGGATAATCCCAGATCGGTTCCTAAAAGTGCCCAACCCTTCCCTTGTCCTCCCTTCAAGCTCGCAAACCCTCAGCGCCCGCTCACCTGGATGAGAATCTTGCCAAGGCAGACGAAGGGGGTGCTGACCTCTGCCATCAGCAAGCAGCCTAGAAAGAAGTCTCCCTTGCCTTGACGCCACACCTGAGAGGAGAAGAAGGAAACAGCCTGGCCTGAGCCTGGATTCCTGGCAGCACCTGTCCTCCCTCCCTGTCTCCTCTCTGTCCCCTTTGGAGATGCTTCACTCTGAAAGTCTGAGCACAGGTGAACAGTAGCAAATCTGGGAGCACTAACCTCCCGTATCCTTCCAAACTTCCTGCAGGTGAGATGATATCCATGATACTACAGATGAGGATACTGAGTCTCAGAGGCGTGTGTGTATGCTCAGTTATTCAGTTGTGTCCAACTTTTTGTGACCCCATGGGCTGTAGCCCACCAGTCTTCTCTGTCTATGGAATTTTCCAGGCAAAAATACTGGATTGGGTTGCCGTTTTCTCCTCCAGAGGCTCTGCCCAACCCAGGGATCGAACCCACATCTCTTGTGTCTCCTGCATTGGCAGGCAGATTCTTTATCACTGTACCACCTGGGAAGCCCTGAGTCTCAGAGGCAGTGGTGTGTGTACATGTGTGTGAAAGTCACTCAGTCATGTTCAACACTTTCGACCCCATGGACTGAAGCCTGCGAGATTTCTCTGTCCATGGAATTCTCCAGGCAAGAATACTGGAGTGAGTTGCCATTCCCTTCTCCAGGGGATCTTCCCAACCCAGGGATCGAACCTAGGTCTCCCACACTGCAGGCGGATTCTTTACCATCTGAGCCACCAGGGAAGCCTGCAGTGGGTGTGTGGTGGTGGTGGTTGCTGGTTTAGTTGCTAAGTCGTGTCCAACTCTTGCAACCCCATGGACTGTAGCCCGCCAGGCCCTCTGTTCATGGGATTCTCTAGGCAAGAATACTGGAATGGGTTGCCATTTCCTTCTCCAGGAGATCTTCCTGACCCAGGAATCGAACCTGGGTCTCCTGCATTGCAGGCAGATTCTTTACCAACTGAGCTACCAGCTCCCAAACATCACAGCTGGGCGTGATCCAACCTCTTGCTGTTTGGGGCTGGGCTGGAGCTCAGGAAACCCTCCCTGGGGCACTTCATCCTGCTGGGACCTGGACCCAGGGCTTCCTAGACTCCTGCAGTACCAGCATGAGCGGGACACGGGGCCCTAGTTCCCAGCAGACCCCACTCACCACCGACAGCGGGAAGCACACGAGCACCATGACGGCATGGTGGAGCACCATGAGGAACTCCTTGTGCAGGTAACCACGTGCCACCGCCCAGGTGCTGCCCGGGGCTCTGGTGCTGCCTCCGTCCCCTCCGTGCCCCTTGACCTGGTGCTTGTGCCAGTGACAGAGGAACATGGCATAGATGTCATAGATGAAATAGGGCACTGCAAACTGTGTGTAGGCGGAGGAGAGCCAGTGTCTGTCGGGCAGAGAGAGGGGTGGGGTCAGTGAGGGAAAGAGATGGACAGGGCAGCTGCCAAGTGCTGGGGGCTATGTTGGATGCATCACAGGAGTCAAATCTCCAGTGATACTTGTAAGAACCATGAGACAGAAGTAGACTCTCAAATTACATGATGGAATCCCAAGGTGGAGGGCAAGAAACTTGCTCAAGTGATCACAGGATCACTCAGCTGGTAAGCAATAGGGCTGGGGTTCAAACCCAGACTGAGCTCAGAACGCACACATTTTTCTTTCTTTCTTTTTGGCCACGCCATGTGGCAAGTGGGACCTTAGTTCCCTGACCAGGGATTGAACCCATGCCCCCTGCAGTGGAAGCAAGCAGTCTTAACCACTGGACTGCCAGGGAAGTCTCTCACTCATTTTTTCATATTAATTCATTCATATTCTGTCTCTCGGCAATGTGCTAGGAGGAAAAAGGAAGACAGACCAACAGACAGTCATAGCACTGAGGGCTGAGACAGAGTGAGAAAACAGGCCAGACCAGCTCTTAGAGACAGCAGAGATCAGGACAAATTACAGCAGAAGTGGAGGGGTGGTGGGGAGAGATCATACTGGCTGACATTAAAAGTGAAAGCGTTAGTGGCTCAGTCATGTGTCCAACTCTTTGCAACCCCATGGACTATAGTCTGCCAGGCTCCTCTGTCCATGGAATTCTACTGGAGTGGGTTGCCATTTCCTCCTCCAGGGGATCTTCCTGACCCAGGGATCAAATCTGTGTCTCCTACATTGCAGGCGGATTCTTTACTGTCTGAGTCACCAGGGATGACTTGACTGACATTAATTGACTACTTATTACATGAGGGCCCTATTCCAATACTCTAAATCTTTTACAAGCACAAATTTGTTTATTTCCCACAAAAAGCCTATGAAAAGTAAGTATGACTGTCACCCCATTTTACAGGTGAGAGAGGCTAGGTCACCAGACCAAGGGACGAACATGAGAAGTCTGGCTCCATAGCCCTCACTCTCAGCCCTACTGTCCTCTAGAAGATTCAGGATGGGAACTGGTGATGCCATCAGTGCTGCTGGTTCTGCCCAAAGGTGGCCCCACCTCTTGTTTTTTCAGGTACAGCTAAGCATTAAGAAAACGCTGAGCAAAAGGAGCCAAGAGCAGAGAAAGTTCCGTGTGCTTTGAGAGTAAACAAAAATGAAAAGTGCATGAATATGCAACATTGCATTTTTCTTCTTGAGTCAGCACATGGAGTACATTCTCAGAAGTCCGTAGTCCTATGACAGGTTCGAGGTGGGGGCGGGAGGTCTAAGAGGCAAACCCAGCAGTACTCCCCAGGCTTGGTAGAGAGATGAAAACAAAGTCAGCTGGAAGGCACACAAATATGAGGACCGAATAAGAGGGGCTGCTGAAGGGAGAAGTGGAGTGAGACCTGGGGGTGGGCCAGCTAAGGACCAGGGGTGACACGGAAGGAGAAGGTGAACCCTGAGGAAGGCTGGCCTGGAAGGGATGATTTTTGGGAAAAAAGAAGCAGAGAGCCATGCTGGAGTGTGTCACCGGGAGGGAGTGGGGGAGAGAGGAGAGGAAGTGGCAGCCCAGGTTAGAGACGAAGGGCAGGAAGGTGGAAAGGGGTCCAACTGGCCTGAGAGAAGCCAGAGCAGAGAGTGGCCTAGGGAGTCAGCCGCAGCAGACATGGTGACACCACTGGCTTGTGGGGGTCCAGACCCTGGGCTCTGGTGTGAAGGGTTAAACCCATCCCCACCCTCTTCAGCAATTAGGTGCTCAGAGGTAGGAGCAGCTGTTGCCCCTGGATTAACCCTGATCCTCCCACCTACCTGAGGATTAAGGGGGGAGGGACAAGAACAGACTGGGGGGACAGGGAGGAGAACATGTAAGAGCTGGAAGGTGACCTCTGTGAGAAGGTGAGAGAAGGCAATGTGGGGGTGGGGGAGGACCCAGGCTCCTCTTGGACTCAGGAGGGGAAATGGGGGGAAAGGGCAGGAGGAAGCCAAGTCCCCGGGGTGGGGTCTGAAGAAGGAGTTTAGCATCCACTCTGTATGGCCAGGACTGCTGTAGGCATCTGACACAAAGTCAGTTCCTCCTTGCAGCAGCCCTTCCAGATAGGGGTGGACCTCACTCCGCAGATGAAGGAATTACAGGGAGAGGAGACACCTTTAGGTCGGGTCATCCAGACCATGTCCCCAGCGCTCAGCAGCCACCAGAGAGGAGGAACAGGATCAGAAGTTAAGCATGGGGCATCATCAGCACCCTTCCAGGCAACTCGCAGCGATGACAGCCTGGGTCCACCTTGAGCTGGCGTGTCAGCACCACGGACAGGGCCCCTTTCCTCCCTCCTCCTGCCCCAAGTCTCCGGCCTGGGCTCTTTTGGCAGCACCAGCCACTGCATCAGCTCCCAGTGCCAAAATTTGGCCTCTTCACCCTTCACTCCCCACCCCACTGTCTAACCATTGGTGGCCTTGTTTTGTGTCATCTGTCCCTCTCACGCATGGAGTTGGGACTGGACACCTGGATTCTGGGAGGAGATGAAGGGTGAGCCTGGCACGAGCGAGTAGGGAAGCACCCCAGTTGGGTACTGGTTGGAAATGGGGTTTGAGGGGGTGAAAGAGTGGGCAGAGGGCGGGGAGGAAACGACACTCAGAACCTACTATGATCCAAGAGGCTGGGAAACCTAGGAGCTGCCTTGAGAATCCTTTTTGCTCCCCGCTTCTCCTCCTCCTAGTGTTGACCTTTAAGGACAGGATGTGGATAAATTTGTCTCGGGGTGTTGAGTTGCAGCTATTGTAGTTAGCTTGCTCAAGCCCAAGTTAAGGGCTTGGGGTTCACTGAGGGAGTCCCCCGGATGATCTGTTCCCCACTCACGGGTCACATGCACACAGGCTGCTGGAATGGGGGGAAGCAGTGGTCTCATGGCACTTACTGGTCATCTATGATGTGCTTGCAGGAGGTGGAGACAATGTAGCCAGCAGTGGAGGCCATTACAGCTTGGACAGAAGACACTAGCCTAGGAGGAAGAGGAAGTAGCTGTAAAGGAGGGAGAGGCGCCTCTTGGTTCCTCCTCTTTACTGTCCAGCTTCTGTGCTTCTCAGGTGCTCCCTGCCCATCTTTTCCCCAGGCTGCCTCGCCTGGGACTCAGCCCCACCACTTCAGCCTCCAGGACTGCCACGGAGTCGCCTTCCTCTCAGGAGGACACCCGGGAGGTCATCGTGAGGTGAGCTGATGCCGAGAACCAGTGGCAGATAACGAGGTCCCTTCCAGGGAAGGGATGGGGTCAGGGGGGGTTGGCAGCACAGGATGGCAGGGGGAAGCCCTGGGCCTGTTCTTACACCTCTCAGCTGCCTAGTCATCGTGGGTCATCCCCGGCCCCTCGGTTGCCCCTGATTCCCCTCCCAGCTACTTTCCCGCTCTCTGCTTGCCAGCCACCACACTCCCCTCCCCAACTCTGGCCCGCATTCCAGGACTGTGCAGAGTTCTACCATTCACTTATCTGTCCCTCATTCCCCCAGACACAGCCCCCGACCCCTAATGATACATGGCCCCTTGCCGTGTTCCCTAGTATCCTATAGGAATGTTTTGGTCATATGCCAGCCCTGTTTTGGAGGGTGGGAGGCTGAATGGGAAAGGGAAGCAGAGCAGACTGAATCCTAGTAGACCAGATGGCTGGGTTTGGATGAGGTCTCCTGGGACAGTGAGTAAGGCAGCGCGGATAGAAGGAAGCTGGAGGTAGAGCCCACTGACCACTTCAGGAGCCCCTAGTCCCTATCCAGCCAAGGGTCCCTTCCATCCCCATGCAGCCTGGGAAGGGGAGGGGGCGGAGGGAAGGCAGGCAGTTTACCTGGCTGAGACAATGACCGCGTCGGCCTCCTCCCAGCGCAGCTGGGGCAGCCGCTGGAGCGTGTTCTTGGAGAGGAGGAAGAGTCCGGGGAACACCACCCCCCCGGCCACCATGGGGGTCAGCATGGTGGCTCAGGCCTCCGGCAGGGAGCCCAAGAGCAGCCGGGAAAGGGCTGGGAGGCCGAGCTGAAGAGAGTTATGGGGGTGGAGAACGGACGCCAGGCCGGGGAAGGAGAGAGAAGAGGAGAAAGGGGCACAAAGGGGACAGGCAGGGTTGGGAGGGGATGGGACTGGAGAGCCCGACACCCTCCCGCCCCAGGACCGGAGAAAGGGAGTTAGATGGAGATTGGGGAGATGGGAGAGACTGGGGGAAAGGGAGGATCCGAGCAACGGAGCCGGAGACAGCCAGCCAGAGGGTTGGGAGCAAGACTGGGTGAGAGGACAGAGCGAGAGGGGACAGGACGAGGAGGCTGCGGGTGGGGGAGGGGAGGGAGCGAGGCAGGTGGGGGGGCTTACGTGGAGAGGCTGGGAGGGCCCGAGGGGGCGGGGTGGGGGGTGGGGGTGGGACTGTGGTGCCAGCTCTGAAGGGGAGGGAGGGCGGGGAGGGAGACCGAGGAGCGGCCGGGCAGGCGGTCAGCGGTCAGCACCGCTCTCCCGCCTCTCGCTGCCACCAGAGTGCCCGCGGCCGGGCCCATAGGCAGCCCCAGGGCATTATGGAGAGTTCGGGCCCAGCCCCCTGCCCCCTCGGCGGGGAGGGGGCGGGGGGAGGGGAAATCACCGGCTTGGGGCGGGCGGGTGGGGGGGGGGGGGGGGGGAGGAGGGAGTTGATGGCACCGACCAGACACCCAGAAACCGGACCTGCAGCGCCGTCTCCCCATGCAGCTCTGAGCCACAGCAGTGGCTGCGACAGAGATGGGGGGAGCAGAGAAAGAGGGAGGGGGGAGGCCCTTAAAGAGACAGACGCTGCGGCAGGCTCAGGGGGCTGCTGAGGACAAGGGCCAAGGGCGGGACTGCTTTCCTCTGGGGCTCCTTGGCCAGCTGGGATGGGGGCCCTGGGCCCCCAGATGGGCCTGAGCCCATTTCCCACCAGCAGTTTGCAAATGCCTGCCATCTCCTCCTCCGCCAAGGCCTCTCAATACTTATTCCTCAGCTGCCTTGGGGTCCCAGCTTAGAGGCACCAATTCCCACAGAGAGTAAGAAGATTCCCTGGGAAGGGACCAGAAGTTAGTGCAGCTCTCTGTCTTGGAAGGTTGAGTTTAGCGAATGGATGGGAATAAAAATACACCTTAACACAGTATCAGATTCAGAGACCTCCCAAACTCTGAGGTATAAGACCCTGATGGCTCAGATGGTAAAGAACACGCCTGCCAATGCAGGAGACGCTGATTTGATCCCTGGGTTGGGAAGATCCCCTGGAGGAGGAAGTGACAACCCACTCTGGTATTCTTGCCTGGAGAATCCCCATGGATGGAGGAGCTTGGTGGGGCTACTGCCCATGGGGTCTCAGAGTTAGTGACTAAAAACAAAACAACACATACTTTTACATAAGGTGCCTCTGGGTCCCAACTCCACTGCAAGACTGTCCCATGACCTCCTCTAACTATTGTAACAGCACCGAGGTAACTGCATGTATCCCCTTTTTACAGGTCAAGCAATAGTCCCGAGGCTTTCAGTGACTCTCCCTAAGACCAGCTAGCTAAGAAGACAGGAGCCCTCTCATACTGGGTGGCAGGCTTCAAAGAGGAAGCACAGTGTCTCTGAAAACTCACTTCAAGCCCGAGGATGCCCCTGCCTGTGTCTTTCAGGTTGCCTGGCCTCCTCAAGGCCCTGGTCACTCTCTTCATCAGGTTTATGATGGTCCCAGCTCCCCTTCCTCTGCAACTTCACAGCCCAGTTTCCATAGGGGAAAGGCCCCTGATTTGAGCCCCTCAGTCCACTGCAAGGAAACCGAGGCCCAGTGACTTGGCCAGGGTCTCACTGCAGGTCAGAGACTCAGCCAGAACTACACCGGCCTCTGAGCAGCTTCTCACACTTTCATGCCGCCTCCCTAGAATTCGGCCTTCTCATCCTGAACTCAACCTCCCCGTAGACTTCTGCATGACGTGGGGTCCTGCCACCAAAACCGTACTTTGGTTTCCAAGTCTGCCCTAAGATAAGCTTCCATAGCAACTGTACGATTTGCTTCTCACTGTCCAAAGCCTACCCAAAGGACTGGGATTTGCTATTTTGTGTTGCCCTCTAGTGGCGTGCTGTGGAAACAGACCCTGGGAGGTCTCTGGCCTTAGGCAGCAGGAGTTAAGAGGCAACAGTGGACCTAGCTTCCTGGCTTCAGGGCTTCACTTAAAGGAAAAAGGGACCCAACTTCCTGAGTGTTTACTACGTACTGGGCACAGGGTGAAGTGGTTTATGTTTATTCTTATTTAACCTTCCCAGACTATAGCATCTTTGTCTATATTATAAACAAGAAACTGAGGTTTAGACATTTAAGAAAAAAAAAAGGAAGAAGACAAAAAAGTTGCCCAGGATAATACAGCTATGAGAATTGGGAAAGCTGGCTTTCAAACCCATGTTTGCATAGGGCCAGAGCCAAAGGATGGGCAAAGCTTCAGGATGGTGCTGCGTTGGGACAAGGACAGGTGACAGCAAGCCACCCTGACTACTGGGTTGAGGAGCACAGACCTGGGGCTGTGGCTTCACTTTGGATAGCAGAGATTAAAACAGGTAGGGATTTTTTTTTTTTTTTTTTTGTCTTTCAGACACCTAGGTATTATAAGTTATGCCTTCTGTCAGCTCCTCCTCCCCCCTAAGGTTTGGGGATAGTTCGCCGGTGTTTTACTAATCTTTGTCAGATAGACCATAAATTTGCAGTGTGCATGTGTGCTAGATCACTTCAATCATGCCCAACTCTTTGGACCCTATGGACTGTAGCCTGCCAGGCACCCCTGTCCATGGGATTCTCCAGGGAAGAATAGTGGAGTAAGTTGCTACGCCCTCCTCCAGGGGATCTTCCTGACCCAGGAATAATTATAAAATTACAAAATTACAAAAATAAGATTTCACATAAAAGTTCAACTTTTAAGAAAAAACGAGAAGATCAGACAACACTGGGGCCACACGTTAATTCCATGATGCTTGGCTGGAGCCGAGCAGTTGCTGCCCTCGTTGGGATAAACATACTCCTCTGCCTCAAGCAGTCCACACACAGCCTATATCTCTTGTGTCACTTGAAGGAGTTTGCAACAACTATTTTTATTTTATTTTGGCCATGCAGGGCTTCCCAGGTGGCTCAGCTTATGAGATCTCAGTTCCCTGATTGGGGATGGAACCCAGGCCCCTGGCAATGAGAGCACTGAAGCCTAATCACTGGACCCCCTAGCCCTATTCTATAGATGTGAATTCACCTTACCCTCACACAACATTCCATGAAGAATGGAAGGTGAGTATTCTTGTTAAATCCATTTACTAATGGGGACTCTGAAGTTCAGAGAAGTTAAGTGGCTTGCAAGAGATCCCATTGTTGTTGCTATTTAGTGGATAAGTTGTGTCAGACTCCTTTGTGACCCCATGGACTGTAGCCCACCAGGCTCCTCTGTCCATGGGATTATCCTGGCAAGAATACTGGAGTGGGATGCCATTCCCTTCTCCAGGAGGTTTGCTGAGCCAAGGTTGGAACCCTAGTCTCCTGCATCTCCTGAATTGGCCGGCGGATTCTTTACCACTGAACCACCTGGGAAACCAGAGATCCCATAGAGAGTGTCTTTCGATTCTATACCCCCACCCAGTCACCCTCACATACACACACAGTCTGCTAATGCTCTCATCACTAACTCTTCCTGGAAGTAGGAGACCAGCTTCCTCAGCCCTGGCCCCAGGAAGGATGTCCTCGCCCTGTCCTCTTACTTGGATGCCACCAAAACAGCCTCCTGTTTCTCCATCCGCAGGTTGGAATGGTTCTGCAGACCCCAGCAGAGGACAGCAAAGCTCAGCGGGAAGAAGACACAGCCCAGTACAAAGAGCAGAGGCATGCCTGTCTGGGGTAGAGAAGGTAAGATGACTGGGAGAACACCTCAGCACATTGTCCCTCAGACTCACAGACCACGCTCCCACCAATCCCTATAACTCAATGGTCTATAGAATGCATTTTTCTGTAACCATCAAACTCCATCAGGCATAGCTCTTTCCTGATCTGAGATCCTTATTGCACTTTAAATATGCCTCATCCTTGAACAACTGGACATCCTAAATTTGTCTTATCAATCCAGTTCCATTAATTTATGTTCCTTGTAATCAAAGAAGCTGGTCTATACCTCCCAGCCCATCTCACACCTTAAAATTCTTTCTTTCTCTTTCAATTCTAAGTGTGTGGCTGCGATTTCTTAATTCACCCCATCCAAGCTCTATCCACCCACTCTCACCTCTTTGTGTCTCCTCTCCCCTCTCCTAGGTCCTCACCTGGGAGGGGCAAGGTGGAGGCTAGAGAGGGAGACTGGTGACTCTCATCTGCACTCAGAAATCAGAAAAAAAAAAAAGGAGGAGGCGAGTGTTTAAACTGTAAAGATAACTGAAATTAGAAAAAAAAATAGTTCTTTTAAAAGGAAAACTCTAAGTATTATCCCATTTAAAAAGCAAACAAACAATAGGAAAACCTTTTAAAACATTTACATATATGTTATTTTTGTCTGGAAAAGCCTCTCCTCCCATCCACTCTAGGGAAGGGAGGGGTGGGAAAGGCCCAGGAGGGATGAGGAGAGTAAGGGCATGCCATCCTGCACCCCTTAAGCAGCTTTGAGGGGACCCTTTCAGGATACAAGGAAAGCGTCAAACTGCAAGGGCACGAGGTGGAGGCAGTTCTACAGAGGCAGTTGGAGGGGGAGGGAACATCACCTTCCTATTGGTGGACTGGTGGACGGTTTGGAAAATGCCATCTTCCTATTGGCCCACTTCTTGACACGTGTGCCCTATCGTATGCTTCATGGCAGAGGGGCCTGCTTGGGGGCGGGGCAGAGGGGGCGAAGCCGTCTAACAGAGAACAGATCAATTAGAATTCGTTGATGGCTTGAAGGACAGCTAGGATTCAGGGGTAGAGCTGAACGAGGAGACAGGAAGAGGAGGTGGGGGAAATGAGAGCAGCCCAGTCAGTGCTTTAACAGGCGGTATAGGATAACAGTTAAGACGGCAGGTCCTAGGGTGGGACTATCTGACTTTCAAATTCAGAGTCCACGGATAATGGATAATAAAAGAAACATACTGTTTGGCTCCATTTGGACGAAGTTGCAAACGGGCAAAATAACTTCCGTGAAAAATTTGAACAGCGTTTAACTTGGTGGGAGGTACTGAGAGGAGACCTCAGGGAGCCTTCTGAGGGGTTGGGAATGCCCTTATATAGATCGTGGGCATTTACACATAAACCTCCTATGTGCATTTTAAGGTCAACTGGATTTTTTTTTTTTTTAATGGTGCCCAGAGACATGTGGAATCTTAGTTTCCCACCAGGGATGGAACCCTTACCCCTTGCAATGGAAGAACGGAGTCTTAACCACTGGACTACCAGGGAAATTCCTAGAATTTTTAAAACGTTAAACAAATTTAGGCTCTTCCATTCCCTGAGTGATGGTTGGCTAATCTCTGTGGGCCTCAATTTTTTCATCTGTGAAGTTAGGATAATAATAATGCCAGCTCATTAAATGCTAATTATACAGACACTGATCTGAGGGTTTAGCAATATTAAGTCATTTTTTCAAAACAACGTTGCAGATGGGGAGTATTATTGTACCCATTTTACAGGTGAGGAAACAGAGGCATAGAGAGAACTGGTACCTTTTCCAAGGTTATGCAATATGTTTTTTTCCAACCATATTTTCTGAATGTATTGGTCTCTCTCATGTTAAATGGATATAGAAAACTCATAAACTCATTTTCCTAAAGAAACTGAAAGGTTAAGAGAAAAAAGGAACAAAATATCACTGAATACAATTTAGACATGTCACCCACATTTTCAGAGCTTATCTCTGCTAACAGTTTTTACTTGTTTACTCCATATTTTCTCCTCTGGATGGGCCTTTGAAAATTACAGGTTAAACCAAGAGCGAGATAAAACTGTTGAAGATGAGACTCTGGTTGCGTAACCGGTATCCATCTTTAACATCTTATTTTGCTGGAGACTGAAGTGTGCTTATTTAAAAGACTATATTTCCCAGCTGGCCAATGTAATAATGTAAACTGAAATCATTATGTGGGGTTATGAGGAAAGCACCTTTTTAAAAAGGGACACACTGCAGTCACAAAGAAAGAACTATGTGAAAAGATACAGAACTGAGGTTTGAAACCAGATAGCCTGACGCAAGTCTGCCCTGTCACCTTCCCTGTTCCTGTGTAAGCTCATTTCAAGGATTAAATAGAGATAACATGGATAACTTGGGTTCAGAGCCTGTTAACTACATGGGCACTCACTGAACACAAGGCACTAAAATACTAATATACTTTATCTCATTTAAGCATCACTGCAGTCTTTTGAATTATTTCCCCCATTTTATAGCTGAGAGGACTGAGGCTCGGAGAAGTTAGATGACTTGTTCTGGGATTGCACAGTAAATGGCAGCGCTGGGACTCAGACCCTGGTCAACAGGACTGCTGCCCTCCAAGGTGGGAGCAGAAAGGAAAGAAGGCAAGGGAGGCAGAGGGAGGAATATTAGGGGAGGCAATGAAGAGAAAGCCATTTTCCCCTCTGGTGCGGAGGGCCAGTCGTTGCTCTCTGCAGCCATGGGCTTACCCTGGAATAGACTGAGGAAGGAGAGAGTCCATGAGCTGGTAAATGTTGGGCCCTAGTTTCACTGGAATCTGGGCATTCTCTTCCACGTTTCTTTCCTTATCAGGTTCTTCCTGTTCAGAGTAAAACAGTCCAAGGCTGCATGGGCTTGCCTGAGAGAGATAAGTAAGGAGGGGAGAAAAAGAAAAACCGTGGTTTAGAGCAATGGCTTTCACCATTTTTTTTTACAGAGAGACACATTTCATGACTCAGCACATACACACACATGCCAAACTTTCTCACAATACTTTCAGATTCTGATTATGTGCAGGGCACACTGTATTGTATCATTTTCCCTTTTTACCATTTTTTATCTCCCCAAATGCTTATCATGACCCATTAAGCCTATTTCACAACCCACTTATAAGTAGCAACCCGAGTTGCTGGTTAAGGGCAATATTTCTCAACTTCTTTTCACTATTGCTCCCCTAGCCTTTTTCAGACATTCTGTTTCCTAATGACCATTTTTCATGAACTTCTGATAACATGGATATACTCTATTTGTTGTTCCATCCAACCATCTCATCCTTTGTTGTCCTGCCTTCAATCTTTCCCAGCATCAGGATCTTTTCCAGTGAGTCAGTTCTTCTCATCAGGTGACCAAAGTATTGGAGCTTCAGCTTCAGCATCGGTCCTTCTGGTGAATATTCAGGACTGATTTCCTTTAGGGTTGACTGGTTTGATCTCCTTGCAGTCCAAGGGACTCTCAAGGAGATATCATAGCAACTCATTTTCTGAACCAACTGTACACACAGCATTCCAACATCCGGTGAGATAGTACTAGTCCCACTCTGCCCATGAATAAGCTGAGGCTGCAAGATGATATTAATTATTGAAGACTGAGATGGCTGGTAAATGGATTGGGAATCCAGAGACCAACCTAGATCCTTGCTCAGCTGCTTAATCATCTTCTCCAAGGCTTCACTTCCTCAAGTGGAAAATGGTGGAATTTCCAAAGAAGTGTTCATTAAACCTCAGGTCCTCCCCCACATATAAGCTAATAATAACAAACATTTATACTGGCTACCTACTCCAGTATTGTTGCCTGGAGAATTACATGGACAGAGGAGCCTGGAGGCTATAGTCCATGGGGTTGCAAAGCGTTGGACACGACTGAGTGACTAACACACACACAGAGGATATACCAGATGTCAGGCACTAATCTATGCCCTTCGCATATTTTAACTAATATAATCCTTACAATAACCCAAGAAGGAGATACTATTTTTTTTTATTTTTTATATGGACCATTTTTAAGTGTTTATTGAATTTGTGACAATGTTGTTTCTGTCTTATGTTTTGCTTTTTTTTTTGGCCACAAGACATGGAATCTTAGCTCCCCGACCAGGGATCCGACCCTCACCTCCTGCATTGGAAGGTGAAGTCTTAACCACTAGACCACCAGGGAAGTCCCATGGGAGATGTCATTATTAATTTCCTTTTCCAGATGAGGGAATCGAGGCACAGAGAGGTTGTGTGTCCTGCCCAAGGTCACACAGGTCAGAAGTGGCAATGCTGGGATTTGAACCAATAGTCTGGGTTCCAGAATACCTGCTTTTAACCATGTCTGTTGAAAGGAAACATTTTATCAGTACTGAAAAAACTGAAAACCAATATCACTTCTTGTAAATAAGGTAAACAAAATAAAATGAAAAAACTTGTTCTTACATTCTCACTAGATATCATCCCACGCTCAGAATTGTGAGCCGGAGGCCTTCTCTCTCTTTGTTAAAGACAAGACAAGACAAGCAAGGATAGAGAGGTGTTAAAGGGCTTCTGGCAGCAAAAGGAGACTTTGTCCTGGAATAATCAGACGTGTTGAAAGAGAACTGGAAAGAGAATGGCTTTCAGGTGAGTGTGTGTGTGTGTGTGTGTGTGTGTGCACCTGTGCACACACGCTTTTTTTCTGACGGGTGTACCATCTAAAACAGCAGTCCCCAAGCTTTTTGGCATCAGGGGCCGGTTTGGCCAAAGAATTATTCCAATGACAAGGGAGTTGGGGGTGGGGTGGGGAGGGTGGGCTGCGGGGGCAGGATAGGGTGGGTTAGAGGGGTGCGGGGTGGTTTCAGGATGATTCAAGCTCATTATGTGTTTGTGCACAATATTTCTAATCTAATGCCATCATTGATTTAACAGGAAGTACCTGGTCGGTGGCCCAGGGGTTGGGGACCCTTGATCTAAAATAAACCCAAGATGGGATGCATTCCATACACCCTGATCCCCTGTCTGGGTGTTTCAGGAGTGTCTGAACATACCCAGCAGGAAGGCCGACACACCAGCCAGTCCCGGCTAGGGGTGCAGTCCCAAGCTACCAGTGCCTCTGAAAGGCAGCTGGCAGCGCCCGCAGGGAGAGGGGCAGCGAGGGGTGGCACTGCCACCGCGCCCATCAAGGCTCCGATGACTTCGGCCGCAGCTTTCCTGCCCCAGCCTGGCCCCTCAGGTGAGTCTCTCACCCCCCAAGGGGATCTCACACACCTGTCACACAATTCACCTTGGACCTGGAGTTTACCGTTTCCCCGCTCTCTCAGCCTCCTTTAAGTCCAGATGCTGACTTGCACATCTTCTTTGCCTGGGTGCTGTGCCGCCTCGGCCCTGCGGAGGTGTGCAGGTGTGATTATCATCAAAGCCTGTGAATAAGTAAACGATAAGCGGCCAGAAGTGGCTTGTTTCCCACATGATACCCAGGAAAGGGTTCAATTCCCCCTCCTGTGCTCTGGGGTGCGTCCTGGCCAGCATGCCAGATCATTTATTATTTAGTGCTTTTTTTTGGTATCTGTCCCAAGTTAGTTTCAGGCAAGTTCAGTCCCAGTCTTCATCTGTCCAATAGAAAAGGGCACAACAGGTGAGCTGAAGTGAGAAAATCAAGCTTCCAGACCCTTTTTCCCTCTCATGAGTTGGCTGTATGACCTTCATCAAGTGTCAGAACCTCTCTGAGCTTCAGTTGAATACCCAGAGTCCCATTGCCTGGGCTCAAATCTTAGTTCTGTCACTCACTAACCAGGAGAACTTATGTGAGTGATTGAACTCCTCTGAGCCTCAGGCTTCTTATCTGTAAAATGAGGACAAGAGCAGACCTCTACACAGGGCTCTGGGATGACTGAATGAGATGTGTGTAAACACAGTCCAATGTGGCACTGTAAATATTCACCATGACAGTCATTAATGGTTCTGTTGTTCACTTATTTATGTATTTATGCACGCACCTTGCAGCATGCAGGATCTTAGTTCCCTGACCAGGTATTGAACTTGTGCCTCTAGCAGTGGAAGTGTGGAATCTTAACTACTGGACCGCCAGGGGAGTCCGCCTGTTGTTCTGTTTTTTTTTTTTTTTTTTTAGCCCTCTTCTGTACCAGTTGCTCTACATACTTGTCTTCTAATCATCACAATGAACCCTGTCAGTTTCTTACATAATCCCTATTTGCCAGGGAAGACTGAGGTTTGGGGAAGTCAACTTTGACTCTCCCAAGGTCACCTAGACACATGGAGACATAACTAGAATTCAAACCTATATCTTGCCTGGTTCTAAAATTCCTTTTCAACTGAGTCCTAATTTGTTTCTATCTGTAACATTAGAAACTTTGGAAATGATAGTTTCTTCCACTTTCATTTTACTGTTAGGATGAAAGAAGACCAAGTCTGTGAAGAGGCCTCTACCGATGCTCTAACTCATGTCAGCTTCTTATTCCCTCAGTGATAAGAAGTAATCAAGCATAGATCTTTCATTTTCATAATGAGGAGGTTGATGAACCCCTCTTCATCTCTGGGAAGCAATATTATCTGATGTCCAGAGGAGGGAGTTGAAAGTATTAGATAAAAATCAGAAGTGCCAGGTTCCCTTCCCACATCCAAGCCCAGGTCTGCAGAGGTGTCTTTCATTGTCTGGGTTTTCTCTGCATCTCAGGTCCCCCACCCACCCCATGGTGAATGGAAGGACACAATCTTTTACTCTTTCTCAGGGACCGTGTAAAACTACAGGTGAGACTATCTGACGTTGCCAGCTTTGAGCTTTAGGTAAAGGGAGGTCTTATGACTATTTGGCTATTATGAAGTCAGTTTCTCCCTGCCTCCAGTGAATGGTGTGATGTGGGTAGAAGTGGGGCCCTGGCAAAGGGGTGCATTCATCCTCCTCCTCCTGGCTTGCCTTGCAAAGAGCAGACCTGGTGCCCTGTGCACCCTCCTGCGTAATGTATGTGCCCGTGGTAGGAACAGAATACCATCAATGGTGAGTTTGGCCACTGCAGCCCATGGATGTGTCCAGAGGTCTTGCCAAGGCTGACGTCTCTCTGTTGGCAGGAGTGAAGGGAGGGAGGGGCCCTGTGTCACCTGAAGCCCTTTCCTGGTCTGAGGTGGGAACTGGTTTCATCTTGGGTCTCAGGATTCTGAAAGATAGGGGCAGACAAGAAGACAGCCATAAGCAGGCAGTCTGACCCAGAATTAGATTCAACAGAGGTGACACTGGGAACAGCTAGACTCGGGTTTTCTGGGCTTGAAGCTCCCTCTGAGTGGGCTGGGGTGGCAGAACCAGTGGGACCTTCTCAGTGTGGTCGAGGAGTAAGGGGAGGCCTGGGAACCAGGGATGCAGACCCTGGTGATTTCACACACACCCTGTACTGGAAGGCAAAGTCCCAGCCGCTGGACTGCCAGGGAAGCCTCTCTCTTTTTAAAATATTTATTTATTTGGCTGCTGGGTCTTAGTTGTGGCATGAGAGAGCTTTAGTTTATAGCATGTGGAATCTAGTTCCCTGAGCTGGGATCAAACCCGGCCCCCTGCATTGGGAGCTCGGAGTCTTAGCCACTAGGCCACCAGGGAGGTCTGTACCCTGGCAATTTCCTTTCTTTTTTTTTTTTTTTCAAAATTTTTGGATGTGGGTCATTTTTTTAAAAGTCATTATTGAATTTGTTGCAATATTGTTTCTGTTTTATGTTTTGGCACTTTGACTAACAGGCAGGTGGGATCTTAGTGCCCTGACTAGGGATTGAACCTGTGTACTCTGCATTGGAAGGCAAAGTCCCAATCGCTGGACTGCCAAGGAAGTTCCTTTAAAAAAATATATTTATTTATTTGGCTGCACCAGGTCTCAGATGTGGCATGTGGGATCTTCAATCTTAGTTGCAGCATTCAGGATCTTTAGTTGTGATATATGAACTCTTCCTTGAGGCATGTGGGATCTAGTTCCCTGACCAGGGATCACCCCAGACTCCCTGCATGGGGAGCTCAGAGTCTTAGCCATTGGACCACTAGGGAAGTCCCGACCCTGGCCATTTCTGTGGCTGCCTCCTGGTGCAGGAAACTCCTCAGGCAGCAGCCATGGTGACGTATATCGGGGCAGAGAATGTGCACAGAAGTAGGCGTACTGTGTTGCTTTCAGGGGAACATGCCAGGATGTAGTAACCAAAGGTGAGGTCTGAGGCCTCTTTGAGGGAGGTGTGCTTACATGAGTGTGTGTGTGTGTGTGTGTGCATACGCACAGCATATGTGTGGAGAATCAAAAAGGTCAGCAAGAAAGTGGGAGGTTAAAGTGCCTGAAGAGCGAAGGGAACAGGGCATCTGGATAACATTACCTGATTGGTTGGATTCTATTCATTCATAGAATCAGTAAGTACTCAGTGGAGGGCCCCCCAAAGCCAAACTAAATGCTAGGCCTTGGGATATGAAGATGAATCAGACCCAAGCACTTGCAGTCTTAACTGAGGAGCCAGGCAGTACACTGAAGAATTTCAATACCTTGTGATAAGTGCTAGAACAGCCGTCTGTATATGGTACCTAAAGCAGTCACCTTTGCCTAAGGCAGGCAGGAAGACCACCCTGAGGCAAAACTGAGCAGGGGTTCAAAGGATGAGGGTGTTAGTAGTTGGTGGTAGGGGACTGGGGTGGGGGAGACAAGGGAAGGGTGTTCTATGCAGAGGGAAGAGTGGCTGTGAAACCCTATACACCGGTTCAGGAACCTTGAGCAGGCCTTATGATGGAAACATGAATGAGCTGATGGGGCACAAAACAACTTTGGTTACAAATGATCTGATCAGTGGAAATAAGCAACTCCAGGGCTGGAAATTTGTCTGCCTTAGTCTCTGCTAGAGTCCCAAAGCCTAGAGCAGTGCTTGGGACCCTGTTGGACAGATCATGAATGAATAAACCAAGGTGGCTCAGTGGTAAAGAATCCACCTGCCAAGCAGGAGATGCTGGTTAGATCCCTGAATCAGGAAGATCCCCTAGAGAAGGAAATGGCAACCCACTCCAGTATTCTTGTCTAGAAAATCCCATGGAGAGGAGCCTGGTGAGCTACAGTCCATGGGGTGGCAAAAGAGTTGGATACAACTCAGGAACTAGACAGTAACAACAGGGGACTTCTCTGGTGGTCTGGTGCCTAAGACCCTTGTACTCCCAATACAGGGGGCCCAGGTTCCCTCCCTGGTCGGGGAACTAGATCTCACATGCAGCTGTCCAACTAAGACCTCGTGGAACCAAATAAATAAATTAATTAGACATAAGTAAATAAACCGAAGAGAGACGGTACCCAGAGTGGATTGTGTGGACAGTCGGCTAAAGCGTTTGGGCTTTACCCTGGAGTCAGTGGGAAATCCTTTGGGGGGGTTAAAAATTCAAAAGGCACAAGATCTGACCTGGATGGGAGGAAATCACCCTGATAGTGATATGAAGGGTGAAGAGATCAGATGATGAATCTTAAATTCGGGCACTGTCAATAAAGATCGGGGGTCAGGTTGAAAAAATATTGAGGATAAGTCTACGCCATTAAGAAGTAGCTCTGATTTTAACAATACCCCTGAGAGGCAGGCGTTTCCTCGTTAGACAGAGAAGAAAATGGACTCAGCGAGGCGCGGTGACTCGGCCGAAGTCACACAGCCAGTTGGCGGCATAGCCCGGGGGTTCAGTCTGGCCTTTGTGGCGCCGCAGGACCCCAGCACACGATGTGGATCTGAGCCAGGCGGGTAGCGGCGGGAACTCGCCCCTTCTACTCAGTAAGTGCGGGAAAGCCCAGCGGATCTCTACTAAAAAGAACTGGTGCCACAGACAGGAAGAGGGAAGCGAGCCGCGAAGAAGGAATGTTGGGTCTGGGCGGCCGCCGTAGGAGCTGCTCTCATCTCCATGGCTACAGCGAGAAGCGGCGGGAGGCCTCTGGGCGGTGCAGCTGCCGCGGCGGATTGGAGCGGGAAAGACGCGGAATCCGTGAACTGCCTGTGGCCCCAAGGGCGCAGGTGATGGGGTTGGGTCGGTGGAGGGAGCCCGGGGTTTAGGGAAAAACGGAGGGTCGGGCTGGGACCTTCGAAGAAGGCGCTGCCCCGTACCCCCGATCCTCACTGCTCGGGCCAGAGACCATCGTTGGGCCTCAGTTTCCCCAAACGGGAAATGGGAGGAGGAGAACGGGCACCCGAGCCCAGTGGCCCCTCTCAGTCACTGAGGCCCAAGACTTTCTCTCCTCTGCAGCTCCTGGACTGACCGGCGGTGTCCTGCCCCATGGACGTGAGTCTTAGGCCCCGTACCCCTCTCTGGCGCGGCCCTCTCGGCACCCCTAACTTATCTTGACTTTGCCTTCCTTGGCGCCAGGATTGGAGCTCTTTACCCAACATAGACCTTCCAGCTCGGGACAAGAGCTGTGAGACAGAAAGAGAGTGCAGTGGTGGCCTTGCCAAGGCAGGGCATGCCGCACTCTGGCAAGATGAGGAGTTAGGAAATCAAAGAGGAAAAGCATCCCAGGAAGAAGGAACAGCATGGGCAGAGACATGGATGTGAAAGAGAGGCCAGGGAATTGTCAGGACTTCAGTATGGCTGGAGTATAATGGAGGACAGAGGGAGAGGCAGGCAGGGCTAGACTAGAGCCTTTGTCGCTGAGATAAGAAGTTTGGGACGGAGTCAGTGGGAGCCACTGATGGACTGTCAGGGAGGGAGGGATACTCAAGGACAGCTGGGGCACAACTTCAGAGTGCAAGACAGAAGCCAATACTGTGGGCTGAGGGGTGGTAGAGTAGTCCAATGGAAACAGAGACAAGAGGTCTGTTTGGAGAGGCATTCTGAAACGAAGAGCGATAAGTCTTGGAAAAGTCTAGAATGACCAACAGGCGCTGAAATGGGGATGACGAGAAAAGGCAGGATTGGGGACAAGACGAAGGTGAAGATGTTAGTTGCTATCGTGTTTGACTCTTTGCGACCCCATGAACTGTAGCCCGCCAGGCCCATCTGTCCATAGGATTTCCCAGGCAAGAATACTGGAGCGGGTTGCTATGTCCTTCTCCAGGGGCTCTTCCCGACCCAGACAGTGTAGCCCTATTACTCTCTCCCACCACATGGTGGCTGTTCCTTCCTGCTTCCCAGCTACCTCCTCTGTCCCTCCTGGTGTTTGTGTCCCCGCAGCCCCTCCACATCTCCGCGTCACCCTTTCATCCTGTGCTGTCCAGGCCTCCTCTAGCCTGTGGAATCCAACCCCGGGTCCCATCAGCGGCCCCTCCCTGCTGCTCCCCATCCCGGCCATCGTCGTGCTCTCCGTGGGCATCTATCTGTTGCTGTTGGGTCTTGTGCTGCTGACCAGGCACTGCCTGCTGGTGAGGGGCCTGGTGGGGGCTGGAGGGTGGGCCCTGACAAGGGAAGAGGTCAGCTTGTCCCCCTGTGTGCAGGCCCTTACCCTGAGACACCTTTGCCATTTATTTTCCACATCGGCCCCTCACCTGGGCCAGGAGACCCTCTTCTCCTCTCCCCGGCTGAATCTTCTCCGGCCCCTCTGTCCAAAACCGAGACTCAGCTGTCTCTCCCAACCTGCCACCTGGCCCGGATCCTGAGCGCTGCCCTCTCCTAGGCCCAGGGCTGCTGCACAGACTGCAGCTCCCCCTGCAGGAAGCAAGGCGCCTCCAGGCCCCAAGACTGTTGCCAGACCTGCGCTGAAGCCTGTGACTTCCCCCTGCCCAGCCCAGCCCGCTACTTGGATGCCTGCTGCCCCCAGCCCGCCGAAGCTGTGAGTTCTTGTCCTGGCTCCTGGCCCCTGGCCCCTGAGTCCTGATCCCGGTACTCTCAATGCATTCACTTTTTTTTCAGTTCAACAAAATTTATTACCGAGCAACTATTCTAGGCCAGGTCTAGTTCCAGCTACTGGGTCAGGTGGAGACAGGCGAAAACATCAACAACATATCAGATATTTTCTGGTAATGAAAGCTTCTTGGAGAAAGAAGAACAGGGCAGTAGCTGGAGAAGGGTGACCTATGTACCATGCAGGGCATACTTCGACCTCTGAAAATGGTAGTTAAAGCAGACAGAGCTCCTTCTGTTCTTGGAGTGAGTACAATGTTCTAGATATTGTGCAACTTCATTAACAACCTCCAGAGCTGGGTATTTTTAAAACCCTATGTACATATGTTTTTTGATTACAAAGTATACATGTAGGAATACATAGAAAGTACAAGTTACTTTATAAGCCAGCCCTGTAACCAAGGTTACTGTTTGGTGTATGTCCCTGATATAGTAATACACATACAGTGTTATCACTGTTGCATTTCACTGTTGGTAAAAATGTATGCCACAGGGACTTCCTTGGTGGTCCAGTGGCTAAGACTGCACTCCCAATGCAGGGGGCCTGGGTTCGAGCCCTGGTCAGAATACTAGATATCACATGCCACAGCTAAGACCTGGTGCAACCAAATAAATATTTTTTACAAAATGTATGCCACACCTACTATTTCCTCCCAACTGCCACTTTCCCTTTTTAACCTGACATCACACCTTGGCTACCCGTCCATGCTTTTATCCTCCTTTTGCAGGAGGCATAACTTGGCGCAGGGACATTTAGTTGCTTCTCCAGTGTTCCACAGGACAGTCTTGCAGAGCAAATTGCTCCATCGTGTGTTGAAACAGAACCTTCAGGGAGAAGCCTGGGTCACAGCGGACAGGCTGTTTTTGCATTTGTGGCTTTAAAGATGTTAAGTGTCATTGACCACCTTCCTAGGCCATGCTTATTTTGGGCTCAGAGATTTAGACAGCAAAGCTCCTGCCCTTGAAATGGGGACCTTCCCTAGGGAGGTAAGAGGGGAAAAGACCAAGCAGAACTTGGGCAGACTGCAGTTGCAAATCCCTGCAAGAAGTTTTGAGTTTCAAAATCAATTGCGGGGCAAGGAGTTCTCCTCTTTCAGATATAATCTGCTTCTGATTTCTCAGGAGTAGCGCAGAGATGAGGCCCAGGGCTTGGGCTCCAGGGATTAAGGGGAAAAAGGAGAAGACCCTGGGTCCTCCAACATCCTATTTTACAGGAAATACAAAATGATTTCTTGGTCTCTGCTCTGGGGACCCCACTCCCTTCACCTTCTGTCTGTAGGAAGGGAGTGGTCAGGGGCTTCTCCTCCTCCCTGAAAATGAGGTGTGCTGTCAGGAGGGGCTGACTCCTCCCACTGCCCCCTCCAGGGCAGCAGGGCATCCAAGCCAGGAGACCTGCAGGGCCTGATCCTACCCAGCTTCTGCCAGAGCCAGGACAGGTTCTAGAATGATGAATGGTGGGGCGGGGTCCTTCCATCCTTGGGCTGTCTTTCCACAAAGCACAGTAAGGCATCTGTATTCTTCAGTTTCCTTATAGTAACAAAAACAACTGCAAATATTCCAAAGCCCTTGCCTCTTCCACAGCTGTAGATATTGGGGCACACAGAGGCCTCAAGCCTGGGCCGAGACACAAACCCAGGTTTCTCTTTCTTTCTATGGGAGAAACTCACCTGCACTACATCTTTCACAGGTGTGTCATGAGGGCCTAATTCATTCATTCATTTATTTATCCACTTACCAAAGAGTTGAGACTTCCCTAGTGGCTCAGACAAATAAAGAATCCACCTGCAATGAAGGAGACCCAGGTTCAATCTCTGGGTTGGGAAGATCCCCTGGAGAAAGGGAATGGCTACCCACTTCAGTATTCTTGCCTGGAGAATTCCATAGGCAGAGGAGCCTGGCTGGCTACAGTCCACCGGGTCACAAAGAGTCGGACATAACTGAGAGACTGACACTTCACACTACCAAAGACTTCGAAGTTACTGTTGAGGAACTGTGCTGGGCCCTGGGGGTGCGGTGGAAACAAGGTAGATGTGGCCCCACCCTTCATGGGGCTTACATTCCTGCAAAGGACAGGGAGAAATACATAGGCATTGACATTCGAGTGTGAGAAATGATGCAATCTGGGACAGCTCTGGTTCTTAAGCGCTGGGTGTGATCAGAAGCAGGGGTGAGGCTTAAACAGAAAGCCAGGCATCCGGGCCCCATGCCCAGTAGATTTGGAATGAGATTGGAATTTGCGAATCTTTAGCAAGTTCTTAGATGGCAGACACATACACCAGGGTTAGAGTGCAACATATGTACTCATCATACTGCTCAAGGGTAAGAGCTGTGACCCGAAGAGCTCCCCTTGGTGAGAACTCACTGTGTGCCAGGCACCATGCTTCATGCCTTCCACTGATTCCGCAAGTGACCCTGTGAAGGAGGTGTTCTACTTCCTAAATCCATTTCAGAGATGAGAAAAGTGTGTGTGTGTGTGTGTGTGAATTGCTCAGAGTGTCCGACTCTTTGCAACCCCATGGACTGTAGCCTGCCAGATTCTTCTGTCCATGGAATTCTCCAGACAAGAATACTGGAGTGGGTTGCCATTCCCTTCTCCAAGAGATGAGAAAAATGAGACTCAAATCACCAATCGGCCAAGCCTGGGGCTGAATTAGATTCAAACCCCGAGCTCCAAACAGTAACGATGGCTGGTTTTTACAACCTCAGAGTGAAAGAAATCAGAGTGAAAAACTAGAGAAATACGAGGGTTAACGGTCATGCAGAGCCCTTGTTTAAAAAGGGCTTAAAAAGCAGGTTCCTTACAGAAGCCACAGGGCTGCCAGCGAGAGTCAAAATATCCATTAGCTAGTTCTTAATGACTAGAGCCAAACCCTGCCAGGGGGGCAGAGCCAAGAAATGCTTTTAATATCCTCTTTTCTGAGGTGAGGGCAGTGTGGCCTCTCCCAGCCCCCAGTTCTGCACACAGAATGATGGTGCAGTCCTCCAAAAACCCATAGAGCTGACTTCAGCCTAGAGCAGGACTCCCCAGAGACACCCCCAAACCACACCCCCATCACACACAAGGAAGCCGCCTCGCTCTCTCCCCTCCTCCATGATATACTTCTGCTTCCTCCTAGAGAATTCTTTTGGCAGGGGCCAGTGCACCCTCCCCTCACTGGAGCCCCTAGTGATATCTGATCTCACCAGTCATCCGACACCGCACCCCAAAACCTCAGCTCTTCTAAAGGTCATTCCCCTATTCCTGGCTTGGCCTGGAGTCTGATTGAGCTGTGCAACTGTGACTGTCACTAGCTCTGCCTCAGGCCTCAAGGAGCCAATCTTCTGTCACCCATCCTGGGTGTGACCCACTCCAGCCACTTGGCCTGACTCCAGTCCATGCCTGGAGCAGTGGCAGATCATCTGTGTCCCACGGCAGGAGCGGAGTGGATTGGAGCAGACCGGTTCTCCCTTCCTGTCTCTAAGGGCATGCTCTTCCTATTCCATGAGAGGCAGACTTTCTGCCTCCCCTCTTCTTCTTTGCCTAGAGAGAAAAGTTATATGCTTTGATTGAATCATCCATTCAATGTTCATTTGTATCTCAGGCACCTGCTGAGCCTGAGTCCCCTGGTAGCTCAGTGGAGATAGGAGATGAACTGTCCCTGCCTTAGCAATCTTGAAAGAAGTTGGTTTTCACGGCCCTGGGAAGCAGTGGGATCAAAGCAGGATCGCAGGGCTGGAAGCAGGCAGGCCCGGCCCCATCCCAGCCCCCTTCCCTAGTTGTATTCCTTTGCATGATCACTCCCTCTCTGAACCTTCATTCCCTCTTTTGTAAGGAGGCCCTCTACTCAAGGTTCTGATAAAGAAATGTGACTCATTTTAAATAGTAAAAAAGAAAACTAAATATGAAAATTACCATTTTTAAGGAAAACTAAAAAGACTTTTTAAAATCATTCATGGACACAGTCTGTGCCTGGCACAGAGTAGGTGCTCAGAAATGGAGGGTGAATGACAGCCAGCTTGGTCTCAGGCCAAGAAAGAAATCCACAAAACCAGCAGGTGGTTTTCATCATAGAGTGTGTGTGCTTTCCCTGTCTTAATGACTTGCTATTGTATGGGGTCGTAAGGGTATAGTAGAACCACCTCTGAGCTGAACGTGGGGGCGTAAGTGTGGGGCCAGGGCTAACTGATCTCTGGCCCTCAGTCTCCTCATCTATAAGATGGGAAGAAAGAAAGGATGTGCATGCATGCTAAGTTGCTTTATCGGGTCTGACTCTCTGCTTCCCCATGGACTATAGCCTGCCAGGCTCCTCTGTCCATGGGATTCTCCAGGCAAGAATACTGGAGTGGGCTGCCATGCCCCCCTCCAGGGGCTCTTCTCAACCCAGGGATCGAACTCGAGTCTCTGGAGTCTCTTGCACTGGGAGGCGGATTCTTTACCACTAGTGCCAACTGGGAAGCCTAAAAGAAATGACCTCCCCCGCAAATGACTTCTTCCAGCTCCTTCCAGTTGTTAGGAACATTGCCTCCTGGCTGATTTCTCAACATCACAAGGAGCTGATTTCTTCCGAGGAGTGGTGGATGGTACCCTCTGATCCACTGGGCAAGTGGGACTTTCCAGGCCTCTCTGTTCCCTTCTCCCTTGAAAAGGAAACAACTCCAGGCTTTGGTGTCCTTCCCTCACCCACCTCCCTCACACCACCTCCTCTCCCGCAGGACTGGGCCCCTCGCTGCCCTCGCTGCTGCCCGCTCTGCGACTGTGCCTGTGCGTGCCAACTTCCTGACTGCCAGAGCCTCAACTGCCTCTGCTTTGAGATCAAGCTCCGATGACAATCCAGGGTCCCTGCTCTTTGGGGAGCGGCCAGCCCCCAGGGCCCACAGGCCCTGTTCCCTGAGGGGACTCAGGACACCTTTCTCCAGGCCATTGGAACCACAAATGGCCTGCCCAGCTCACCGACCTGGGAACCAGCAGTGGAGAGCCTGGCTCCCTGCAGAGCGGGACTCACAGAGCCCTTGGCCAGCAGGACGGCAGCCCCTCGGCAGGGCCAAAAGAGAGAGGGGCTGGTGCTCCAGCAGTTCTCCCTGCCCTTGACTCCCCCTCCCCAAGTAACTGATCATATTGAAGGTGAGGTTGGGGGACACTGCTCACCATCCAGAGCATGGGACAAACTTGACCCTTGACTATCTGTAGGGTTACCCCAGGCACACCCTGTCCATGGGCTCTTGGTTATTTTGAGGTGTGACTGTAGTGCCTGCCTGTGTGCTCTGCCTCTGAAGAATCAGGACAGCCCTGTGAGGCCCAGAGTCAGGGGATGGGGGGTCTGAGGAGGAGGCAGGGAAGGCCACAGGTCTGCATCCCCTTACCCGTCCTTCCTTCCTAGATCGCTGTCCAGAGATTTATTTCTCTTGACAGCCTGTTGAGGGCCTCAGTCTGGATGTCCAAGGAATAAGTCTCTGAAGTACCGGTGAGTGGGCAGGGGGCCCTCCCCCCTCCCCCCAAAATAGGCAGGCCCACAATCTTCTTTCCCATCCTTCACTTTAGGCCCCACGCTGGCGTGAATGTCAGGGGCTTCAGGTTTCCCTAAATATAGGTCCCTGCCAGGGGATCTGTGGTGAGCAAAGGGCAGGGGTCACTGGAGAAGGTCGGTTGGGGGGAGGGCGGGAGCTGCCTTATAACCCAGTCCGGGCGGGGCCTGGCTCACTCGCTGCTGACCAGGCTCGCCAGCGCCTTTGGCTTCCTCCTCACAGGTGGGCGCCAGTCGGACGGAGCGGGGTTGGGGTTGGGCTGAAGGCTCCGAGATTTAGGAGGGGGAGACCCGGCCGGGAGGATGGGGAGGCTCGGAAAGGATCTGGGAGCCCGAAAGCCAGGGGACGGATTTGATTTTGGAGAGGGAAGTCGGCGCGAGGGAGAAGTTTTGCAAGGACTCTGGCCCTATATCCCCAGACTTGCTCGGGCGAGTGGCGGCCGGAGCGGGTTCCCGCCGGGTCCGGCTTCCCGCGGCGGGCGCGTGCGCACTCGCGGGCCACGTTGGCTCTCCCGGTCCCGGGAGCCAGACCTGCCGGGATGGAGCGCGGACGCGGCGGGGATACCCGCCGGGCGGGATACCCGGAACCGCTGCCGGCTCGCGCTCCGGGAGCCTGCCCGCGCCGCCCTCTCCTGCGCCCGGGCGGGCAGTCCCCGGGCCCCTGGATTCCGTTACAATGTGACACCCGCTGCCTCAGTGCCGCCGGAAGCTGGGGCTGCCCCAGGCCGCCCGATGGGCCTGCGGGAGGGAAGCTGAGCCTCGCTGTTTTCGGGCTCTGCCACCCGCTTTTCCTCCGACCCCACCCCATTCCCATCTCCTCTGGGGCCCCAAAATCGGCTGAGTCACGGCGCCCCGAAGCACGCCAGGCGGAGGGGAGGGGGGTCGGGGGAGGAGAGGAGGAGGGGAGGGCCCCGGCGACCCGCGGGATGTGGCCCGAGTCACGTCCGAGGGGGAACGAGGGGGAAGGGCTCGGGTTCTCGCCGGACAGTCCCCGCCCAAGCGCCGCCTCCCGGCTTCGCCTTTCGGGGGTGGCCTTTCGCACATTTCCTCGCCTGCCATTGGACGCCGGGGCGCCTCCGGCCCCCTGCAAAAGGAAAAACCCGGCGCGGGGCGGAGCGGTGCCTTTATAAGGCCCGGCGCCACCTCCTGCCCGCCCGCCCCCGCGCCCCGCCTCAGGAGTAGAATAGGCTGCGTTCCTCTTGGAACGCGCCGCCGAACCGGAGTCCTGGTGACGAGTACCGCGTTCGCTCCCTCAGTCCACTCCGCCAACCCTCCACCGCTGCGCCCCGCCAGCCTGCCCCTCTCCTGTGCCAGGTGAGCGCGCCCCGCCACGTGCGAAGGTCAGGGAGGGGGTCGTGGCGAAGGATCCCGGGGGCAGACGCGGGTCGGGCGTCTGCACGGAGCCCCCCAACCTGGCCCCAGCATCTTCCTCCTCCGCCACCACCCACACGTTTGCTCCTAGCCCGGCCTCCCCGACTCTTCCAGCCTGAGCTCCCTGGGTTTGCTGCGCAACGCAGCGACCGCTCCGCGCGCTGAGTCACAGCGGGGAGGAAGGAAGCCAGGCGAGATGAAGGGCCGTTCCCCGCTCCCCTTTTCTTGTTAGGACTCCGGGTGCAAAAATGACAGCCCCTTTGCCTCTGCAGGGATCCTAGGAGGCATCGAGAGGTGGGAGCCAGCTCATTTACTGCCTCAGGGTTCCCAAAAGCGGGTGGTTGGTCCCTATCCTGGGAGACCGGTGCCCCTGGCCAGGAGGGGAAACCTCTTGGCAGCGCTTGAAGCCCCATTAACACTTTCCCTATCTTTCCTTATCGGGTGACCTTGATTCTGAGCCTGGAACAGCTGCAGCCGCGGAGGAGACAGGAGCATTTTCAGGGGAAGGGGTGGGGCGCTTGCCTCTCCTCCACGTTCTCTTACCCTGCAAGAGCAGTGAGGCCAACCCTCACTCCTTTCCTCCCCTCCCCGGGCTAGGCTTCCTCCGCCGCCCTTTTCTGGGCTTCCGAGGACCACCCCACACTGCCACCGTTTTCCTAACACCCTCCCCCGCGCCTTAGGGGGAGCAGCCTGACCTTGGGGTGTCCTTGAGGCAATGGAACCTGGGCCAGCCCTGGGATCTCAGGTGGATTGGAAGGAACACTCGTATCACAGCCAGAGATCTGAGTTCTAATCTCAGATCAGGCCCTTGGGTTGCTGTGTGGCTTGATACACAGCTTTTTTCCCTTCTCTGGCTTCTTTCAGATGAGAAGGTTGGGCCTTCTGCCTTCGGCACAACTTCTAATTCCAAAATACTCCGGTTTGGTTTTGCTTCCAGGCAAGGTGACCCCCATGGCACAGCGCAAGCCAGAAGGGTCCGGCTTCCACATGACCTGCCTGTCCATGGCTCTGGCGTATTCCTTTAGGCCAGATGCCAATATACAGCCCCACCCTCAGCTGGGTAACACCCAGAAACAAACAGAGTTAGGAAAGGTACAGGAGGCAGGCCTACTATAGGGAAGTTGGGTGTAAGGGAGAGCCCGGGGCAGGAAGTGCCCCGAGACCCGCCGGGAGTGGGGCAGGGGAGGTAGGAAACCTTTCCCCTGACCTCCAGGCAAGGGGCCCTGCTGGTTGGGAGATCAGAGGAAGACTCCACTAACTAGCCCTCCTGCATGTGTCTCCTCCGCCCAGGAACTGACAGGCACCATGCCCCACCAATACCCAGCACTCACCCCGGAGCAGAAGAAGGAGCTCTCTGACATCGCTCACCGGATTGTGGCTCCGGGCAAGGGCATCCTGGCTGCAGATGAGTCCACCGGTGCGGGCAGGGCCCAGGGGGAGGAGGGCCCAGGGGTGGGGTTGAGCGGCTGACCCCTTTAATTCCCACATGATGCTTTCCTCCAGGGAGCATTGCCAAGCGACTGCAGTCCATTGGCACTGAGAACACTGAGGAGAACCGGCGCTTCTACCGCCAACTGCTGCTGACCGCCGACGACCGCGTGAATCCCTGCATCGGGGGCGTCATCCTCTTCCACGAGACGCTCTACCAGAAGGCCGATGATGGGCGTCCCTTCCCCCAAGTTATCAAAGCCAAGGGCGGCGTCGTGGGCATCAAGGTGAGGGGGCTAGGCCTTGGGGTGGGAGATGTGAGACAAATGCGCGTGTGCTAAGTCGCTTCAGTCATGTCTGACTCTTTGCAGTCCTGTGGACCATAGCCCACAGCTCCCTTTGTCCATGGAATTCTCCAGGCGAGAATATTGGAGTGGGTTATCACGTCCTCCTCCAGGTGATCTTTCTCACCCAGGAATCGAACCTGCTGCGTCTCTTATGTCTCCTGCATTGGCAGGCGGGTTCTTTACCACTAGCACCACCTGGGAAGCCCAGTGAGATGGATGAGGGGCAAGGAAATCCAGGATAACAGGCAGGGGTCAGGGTGGGGATGAACTGGGTGGGGAGACTTGGGTGGAGTCTGCCCCGATCACCTCCAAATTGTGTGTAAGAAGCCAGTAACTTATGGGACTTGCTTGGCATTTTAATCCTTGTGATTTTAAAAGCCACAGGTTATGTTTATATCATTGAAAAACCAGAAGCTCAAGGCCATGAAGTGTTTTGCTCACACTTGGTAAATGGTAGAATTCAAGCTCTCTGTGTGTGCCTCTTGGGACCAGATACCATGGCTAAGTGAAACACTGGCAAACCAGGAAGGATACTTGAGAGATGAAGTAAAGCTGGGACAGGGTGGGGCGACAGAGGAGAAAAAGGCTGTAGAGCAAGAGTTTTTGTTGTTTTTTAAATACTTTTTATCTGCTGCGCTTGGTCTTCGTTGCAACACCTGGAATCTTCGATCCTCGTTGCGGAACACGGGTTCTTTAGTTGCGGTATGTGAGATGTAGTTCCCTGATCAAAGATTGAAAAAAGCGCACCAGAGACCACTTCCCATCCTATCTTGTTGCCCTCCACCCCAACAGGTAGACAAAGGTGTGGTACCCCTGGCAGGAACAAATGGCGAGACAACCACCCAAGGTGAGAACCGCTTAGCTCCTGGCGCTACCAACCAGCCCACCTTGGTCGGTACCCCTCTGGGTGCCCAGGCCATGTGGGAGCCACCTGCCCTCTCCGCTGGCCAGCTCTGACTCCTCTGTCCCCTCTTCAGGGCTGGATGGGCTTTCGGAGCGCTGTGCCCAGTATAAGAAGGACGGAGCTGACTTTGCCAAGTGGCGTTGTGTGCTGAAGATAGGGGAACACACCCCTTCTTCCCTCGCCATCATGGAAAACGCCAACGTCCTGGCCCGTTACGCCAGCATCTGCCAGCAGGTGGGCCAGTAGGTCCCCAGCAGGCCACGTCCCACCTGATTCCATTCCAGTGTGTCAACTGGCCTGCCACCCATCTGCCAGCTTATCCCAAGGCTCCGAAACCTCACCAAGCTCCAGGCTTGGGTCCATGAAGGGCTCTGCAGGCAGAAGGGCAGAATAAGGATTATGTGGGTGGATCTGAGGAGACAGCTAATCTCCTCCAATCTGTTTTGAATTGGGGAGGGCTGTGTAGCCAGGAGTCCTGGAGATAAGATCTTGGTGAATAGCTGTGGAGGGCTGGAGGTGGGGCTCTGGGTTAGGCGGCCTCACTGCTACCCTCACCCCACAGAATGGCATTGTGCCCATTGTGGAGCCCGAGATCCTCCCTGATGGGGACCATGACTTGAAACGCTGTCAGTATGTAACCGAGAAGGTAGGTGGCCTGCCTGCCTGGGCAGTGAGGTGGGCTAGGGAGCTGGGCCGAGGCCCCTGGGGTGACCCTCGTCCCCCCAACTCCACCTCACCGCACTTCGGTCCTACCCTGCTGTAGGTGCTGGCTGCTGTCTACAAAGCTCTGAGTGACCACCACATCTACCTGGAAGGCACCTTGCTGAAGCCCAATATGGTAACCCCGGGCCACGCCTGCACCCAGAAATATTCTCACGAGGAGATTGCCATGGCAACTGTCACGGCGCTGCGCCGCACAGTGCCCCCCGCTGTCCCTGGTGAGACCCATTCCTCATCTTGACCTCTGGGAGGTAGATGGACTTCCCCGTGATCCTTGTGCCCATATGGTCTTGATTTCCAGGTCAGCTTCTAGGGCCTTCTTCCAGTCCCCTGGGTAGCTTGACTACAACCCCTCCCCCCATGTCACCTCCTCATTCTACAGGGATCACCTTCCTATCCGGAGGCCAGAGTGAGGAGGAGGCATCCATCAACCTCAACGCCATCAACAAGTGCCCCCTGCTGAAGCCGTGGGCCCTGACCTTCTCTTATGGCCGAGCCCTGCAGGCCTCTGCCCTGAAGGCCTGGGGTGGAAAGAAAGAGAACCTGAAGGCTGCCCAGGAAGAATATGTCAAGCGAGCCCTGGTAAGGATGGAGCAGGAGGTGGGCAGGGTGCTGGGGTGGATGGGATTCTAAGAAGGGACCTTCTCACTCTGGCTCCTCTCCCTTCTTAGGCCAACAGCCTTGCCTGCCAAGGAAAGTACACCCCAAGTGGTAAGGCAGGGGCTGCAGCCAGCGAGTCCCTCTTCATCTCTAACCACGCCTACTAAGCCAACGTGTTCTAAGGCTGCCCCCTCAACACTCCAGGCCCCGTCCCCTCACTCTTGAAGAGAGGGGCTTCATCTGGGGCTCCAGGCTGCTCTTTCCCGTCACTCTTGCCTCCTTGTGACATTGGTGCCTGGTGTTGTCTGTGTATGCTAACTCCACCGTTTCCAGCCTACTGCCAATAAACAGCTGTTTAAGGGGGAATCTGGTGTGCATGTCTGTGATCTCTAGGGCAGGGGAGGCCTGGGGGAGGTGGCAGAGCCCAGAGAAGAAAGAGCCCTTGCTTTATGTTCTTCTTTCTGGAGCAGAAAAGTAGGTGAAGGAGGTGGACTCCTTTAGTACTCTGTTTGATGCTTACCCGGGGCTTCATGAGAAAAGCTTGTGGATTTTCTTCCAACCAGCTAGTGCTCTGCTCCTTCTACCAGCAGCATCTGATAAGGCCTTTACAGTTAGGAAGTGTGTGTGCAGCCTCCTTAGGAGGCTGCAGCCTCAGGTTAGGCCCAGAACTCACAGGTATAGAAGGCCCCTGTGACATACACACAAAAAATAGCCACTGACAAAAAGTAAGCTGTCCTGAATCTGTAAAGTGGGCAACATAAGTATTCTATGCTATGCTAAGTCACTTTAGTCAAGGAAGTCCCAAAGATGAGTGTTTCTTGAAGAGATGAATGCGATTGCTGTTGCTGCTAAGTTGCTTCAGTCGTGTCCGACTGTGCGACCCTGTAGATGGCAGCCCACCAGGCTCCCCCATCCCTGGGATTCTCCAGGCAAGAACTCTGGAGTGGGTTGCCATTTCCTTCTCCAATGCATGAAAGTGAAAAGTGGAAGGGAAGTCACTCAGTCGTATCTGACTCTTAGTGACCCCATGGACTGTAGCCTACCAGGCTCCTCGGTCCATGGGATTTTCCAGACGAGTACTGGAGTGGGGTGCCATTGCCTTCTCCGAAGTATTCTATAGGAGTATGCTATTATTACCAATTCGTCCTTAGGACATCTTGCTGGGAAATTTATTGATTGAAACAAGATTATGAATGAATATCTTAATACTGTTGAGCTCATCAGTCTTCCCATCTTTAAAAGGAGAAGGGCTGACTTCTGAGCTGTGGAACCCCTTGAAGAACCTGGGATCCTAACACCCACATTAACAACACAGACACACAAATGTGTACCAACAGAACTGTGGCGCTGTTCCAGGTTAAGAATTGAAGCTCTGTGGCTTCTGCATTCAATGCAGCCAGAATGAGGGTCCTGCACTTACCCTATGTCATGCCTGGACCCCTTCCCCATTCACCCAGGCTGTGGGGTATACTAACGACACCAGATCTTTTCAGGTATTAAAGATTCTAGTCATAGCCAGGGACTGCATTAGTCCTGCACTGCCCAAATTTCTTGATGTAAACTCTTTCCTGTCTGAGCGCCACTCTAGAGGAAGAAAAAAAATTTTTCATCTTTCTGATCTCTGCACCTTCTGAAGTCCTACAGTCACCTGCATAGAAACCTAGCACCTCCTGGGAGTTGTTTGTCCTTTCCCTTTCTCTGCACATTTGCATCTGTTGCCTACATCCAAAACCGAACTGTATCTAGTGTCCCTTCAAATCAGCCAGCCTCACTACTGTACCTAGCCTCACTCAGCTCTCTGTGAAACAGTCTGAAGTAAAGCAGATAAAAATTGAGGGTCCATAGAAGATAGCAAAATGGACATTCCAAAAGGCCTCTGGCACCAAGAAATTTGTTTAAAGACCAGTCACTTCCTCTGCCTGCAGCAAGAAACTAGGGAAGCAGAGGACTTCAAATGCCAGTTTAGGGTGTTTTTATAAAGTTTATAACAACAACGTGAACACCAGAAAGAGTAAGTGGCAGAAGGAGAAGAAATTAGAACTCAGGACACAGCTTCCTGGGTTCAAAATCAACTTTGATTCAAATCCAAAGTTTTTAGCTATGCAACTGTGAACAAGTTACTTAACCTCTTTTAGCCAGTTTCCCTCTCAGAAAACCAACACAACTGTAGACAATAAGCAGCTGAGTTCCAGGGACCATTCTGGAATCAGGGAGGTCATGTTGATTGAGGTATACGCTTGGTGTGGGGAAGGTGGAGTCCTTTTGGCTTCTAATTTCAGAGGTCCCCAGGGCAGATTCCTCTGGGGCCCTGGAAAGAGACTAGAATTCCTTCACCCACTGAACAAACACTTCTGTATGCCAACTGGGTCCATCCTTGTTCAAAGTAAGCACTGGGCTGCCAAGTGTGAACAGGACCAAGTTCCATCTCTCACGGATTGTAATGGGGGAAAGTGAAAGTGTTAGTAGCTCAGTCGTGTCCAACTCTGCGACCCCATGCACTATAGCCCACCAGGCTCCTCCATAAGATTTCCCAGGCAAGAATACTGCAGTGGGGTTGCCATTCCCTTCCCCAGGGGCTCTTGCCAACCCAGGGATCCAACCAAGGTCTCCTGCATTGCAAGCAGATTCTTTATCACTTAGTCACTAGGGATCAGTACTGGGGGAGGTCCATTAAAACAGGTAAACAAAAACTTGTAACCTAAAGCTACAAGGCGGTGCCCCGGCTTACTGAGTTTGAGGTCCCTATCAGCCTTCCCGGTGCCAATCAGCTTAGCCTACCACCACTTCCGCCCGCTCGTTGCCGACATCCGGTTCCTCGGGCTTATTGCCCTTCTTAGGCTTGAGGGGGTGGGGTAAGGGCGCGGCGCGGGAGTGGGAGTGCGTGTATGACGCCACATCCGGCTCGGGGCGGAACTGGTCTCCCGTTGCTTCCGCGGCGGGGCCGGAAGTAGAAGCGGTGGTGGCGGCGGCCCAAAGCGAAGGGAAGGAGGAAGAGAGGGAGCCCGAGAGCCAGAGCCGGAGTCGCCGCGGCGGTAATCGTCGGAGAACCCTCTAGGCCACCGTCCCCAGCGCGGGCCCGCGGAGTTCGACGGGAGTTAGCGGGGGGCGGCCCGGGCTGCGGGACGCTGGGGGCCCCGGGGCCGATGTGAGGGGAGGCGGGAGTTGGGGGGGGTGCCGGGCCAGCTCCAGAATCGAGTTGCCCCCGCTGACCCGGCGCCCCCTAGGGACACTCTGATCCGCGGGTTCATCTTCGCCTTTACCAGGAGACCCCTGTGCGGTGCGGAGGGGGCGGCGGCCCCGGCTCTGACCCGCGCCGGGGGGTGGGCCATGGCGGAGATCAGCGACCTGGACCGGCAGATCGAGCAGCTACGGCGCTGCGAGCTCATCAAGGAGAGTGAAGTCAAAGCCCTGTGCGCTAAAGCCAGGTGAGCCCGGTGGCTCCGGGGAAGAAAGGTTTGGGGTTTCGGCCTGGGGTAAACCCAGCTGAAAACTTCGGGCCTGGCTCATCCTGGAAGCTTTCCAAAGAGGAGCAGAATAAGGCCTCTTCCCTCGAGGAGCTACCAGCCTGTTGGGTGAAGACAGGCCTGGATAAAGATAACTTGAAGTATTAAATGATGTACTTTCAGTGGAGTTAAGTATAGAAAATACTTAGGAACAACCCTGTCTACGGGGCAATAGAGAATGTCTCTTGGAGGAACTCAACTTTGGGATAGACCTCGAAGAATAAGATGATAAAAGGAGGTGTCAGCAAGAACAGGAGTTCAAGGCAGGAAAGCTAAAGCCTCTGTGGTTTATAGTATTCTTTTAATTCCAGTAACAGCCTTAAAAGGTGGGTGGAATTGATCCCATCTTACCAGTGAGGACTCTCATATTCAACAGTTGAAGGATGGGTCCTAAAACCAGTTTTCCCCGTCCTGTCCCTTTTCGGGCCATAATGCAAGAAAGTGGAATTGGATTACTCACATTGATTGTGGGAGCCTAAGAAATAGTAGTAAATAAGCCAGAGGAGAAATAAGCAAGGTGTGAAGGGAGGCCCAGCTAAGGGTTCTGTGGGAAGTAGGATGAGGTAGTGGTTAAGAGCCAGGCTTTGGAATGTGACGGCACTGGGATGGAATCAGCTTTACCACCTCCTAGCCATGTTGGTGATCTTGAGGTCTCTGAGACTCTTTCTTCTTCTGGAGATAATAAAGCAAGATAATAGTACTTACTAAGATGATTGTGAAGAGTAAGTTGGTGCTTGGAATGTGCTTAGGCTTTGGTTAAATGTCTGTGTTAGACAAACATTAGGTGTTATTGTTCCTACTTTGTGGGAAGAGGGCAGTGCTGATAAGGACAGAACTTACTAGAAAAGGTGTCCTTGAAAGCTGAAAATAATTTGGAGGGCTGATGGGGGCCGGCCCACTGAGGAAGGGCATTCACAGCAGGAGAAGAACAGGGATAGAAGTCTAAAGGATGTGGGCAGCTGTGTGGAGACCAGTTACCTGCCTCCTGAGGAACTGTCTGTGGCTTCTACACACTAGAGAACTGTGGGGAAAGGGTCAGCAGAATTACCTCACGTTTTTTTTTGAACAACAGACCCGCTGTTCACCTCGCCTTATACTGGCAAAGACCTTATGTCCGTCTCTTTCCCATAGCAGTCCTACAAAGTTGGAATAATTTTCCCCATTTACAGAATAGGAAGCTGTGATTCCTTGAAGCCTAGTGACTTGACCGAGGCCACCGATAAAGTGGCCATTGGGCTCTTTGTTTGGTTTTGCCTCACAAAGACCTGTCATGGCCAGGCAGGGCCTGTGTGGGTTTTGGTGAACACACAGAGCCCCCTTTTAAATGCCCTCTGTGATCCTTCATGTTTTGCCAGCTCAAGATTTCCCTAACCAGAGTAGCCCCAAGATGTTTTCAGATATCCCTGCTCCCTCAGTCTTCATTGGCATTCTTTTAGGAACTTAAACCCATTGCTGCCTGGCACTATTCTTCTTCCTGTAAGTTTCATGCCCCTCACAAGGCCTGGATCAGTGTGACAATGATGATAGCTAATGCTTGGATAGTGTGGGATTTTCAGAACAACAGAAGTTATGTATTCAGTTTTCATTGTTCTTTGCAGCCCTGTGCAGTGGGCAGGGCAGAGGTGAGTATTTCACAAAAGAGGAAACTGAGCCTCTTACCCCTGGTCTCACAGCCGATTGGAGGAGAAGGTGGTTTTGGATCCAGGTCTTTGACTATCCTCCACGCTCACTGACAGCCCGGCAGACATTTAGGCTCTGTGAATGGCAGCAGGGTGCTACTGAGGAGTGGGAGGGCCCTGTCCAGCTCATGAGATGGAGCTGGGAGGAACTCGGCTTGGGCCTGCAGTGGCCACTGTTATCCCAGGCCCAGTCTGGAAGAGGCCCATCTCAAGCATCTGGCCGTGGCCTCCTGGGGACCCACTAGGGCCCCAGGCTGAGACTGGTGGTGTCAAGAACTTTCCACTCGAGATCTTGAAACTGCAAAGGCCTGGGAGCTGCATTTGCTCCTGTGAAAAACATCAGCAGTTGAGAACAGCAGAGGGTTTTGAATGAGGTGGTCTTCAGGATGAAGTATAGCTTTGTCACCTGTAAATGGTATGACCCTGGTCCAGTCACTCTTATGTCTCCAAGTCTTTGAAATTCTTGCAGAGCTCAGATGAGATTCTGCATATCCAGAGATAGCATCTCATTCTTTGGTCAGTGGTCAGCAGTGAAAGTGAGCAAGTGTGAGCCCTGAGAGGGCTGATGCCGGGGCCTGGTTCCCACATTGCGCTGAGGCCTTGCTGGCACGGAGGCAGGTTTTGACCGAGGGAAAGGGCTGGTGTAAAGTCTCAGGAGATCTGTTCTCTGAGTTCCAGCCACCCTCCAGCTTTGTGACTTGGATCCTGCCCCTTTTCTCTCTTAACCTCAGTTTCTTTGTCTCATGAGGATGGAAAGAACCTCCCAAGTCAGTTGGAAAAGTATTGTAAGCAGTGGTGTGAGGATGTTTGGTACAAGATGAAGGACAGGCGGGAGAGCCTGGTTGTTCTCTGGCCCCTTGTATCACCACCAGTGGCTCTTCCCATTCCTGGAAACCAGGGCACACCTCCCTGGAGCTGCCTTAGTTACGCAGTGCACCCTGAGCCCAGGGAGCTCTTGGTCTGGTGGGAAGGGACTGGCTGAGAGAGTGATGGCTGAGCAGGTGCCTCCCACATCAGACTCGCTTAATAAGAGCCAGACCCCAGAGTAGGCCGCCTTGGTTCAGTTCCTGTCTGTGTGGCCACAGCCGCTTTCTTCATCTGAGCCGTGGGAATCATCATAGCACCTACCTTTGAGGGTGGTGGTTTGAGTGCGTGCATCATCCATGCAGAACTCTTTAACGACTGACCTGGCACGTGGTGCGAACTGCTGCTCCTCTGATCATCAAGGACAAAATCTGGAAGCACAGCGCTACTTAACGTTGTGTGTCCGTAATGGACAGTGATTTCCATGTCAAGCTCGTTCAGGTAGAAGTAGATCACACTGCAAGGAAAGAGGGAGCATAGAGTCCTCGCTTCCTCTGAATGATAGAAGAGTGGCAACAGCATATCGCCTTGAAGGTGGATCTGGTGGCTGGCCTGCCCAGGGCACCACCCTTGTGCCCAAGAACACTCCAGGGGAAGAAGGCCCCTGGGGTGGGGAGAGAGGGGGTGTAAGAGCCCAGCCAAGGCACTGTGTGGACAGGAGGAGGAGCTCTGTCTTCTGGGAGTCGTTGCCAGATGTGTGAAATGGAGCAGCCAGGAGGGTCAAGGCCAGGAAAGTCCCAGACTCCTTGGGAAGGCCTTGGATGCTGAATAAGAGCTGGGGCTTTGGCCTGTCGACTGAGGGGAACCACATAAGGGTCTCGAACTTGGGGGCTGTGATTAGCCTTGCCTGGGGGAATTGTACACCTCCAACCTGCCCCATGGAGGTTCATGCCTCATCCTCTCTTCCCCTGCAGAAAAGGTCAGAAATTGGGTTGGGCTGGCCCGGCCCTGGTAACTTTGGTCTTCTGTCTCCAGAGAGATCTTGGTGGAGGAGAGCAACGTGCAGAGGGTGGACTCTCCAGTCACAGTGAGTTCCCGCCGTCCCCCCACAGCCTAGCTCGGTCTGTTAGGCCTGTGGGCATCCTCCTTAGTCTTGTGGGCTCCAGGGTCTACCCCTCATCCCTGGGAGCCCCATCTTCAAGAGAGCCTTGCTAGAAGAAATGGTGGTTGTGGGCATGGTCTTTGGAGTCACTGGAGGGATGCTCTTGGCCTGGGCAGAAGGACTCTCAATTTGGTGAGTGAGTGAACTCCACGTGTTCCTGTGTGTTACTAGTGACTTTATTCTGGGTGTCTGGAGGGGAGTAGGGAGAGGAGGAGGCCAGGTTCTCTGGGAGCTGCAAGTCTAGCTGGAAAGAATTTGCTCTAGCTCTTGCCCACAGAATAGTTGGCACTCAGAGTGGGATGGGGGGATGGGGGTGGGAGAGTAGATTTTCGACTCTGGGAAGTAGAGGCTTTCAATCCAGGGAAGATCCCCTGGAAGAGGAAATGGCAACCAGCTCCATATTCTTACCTGGAAAATTCCACAGACAGAGGAGCCTGGTGGGCTACAGTCCATGGGGTTGCAAAGAGTTGGGCATGCCTGAGCACGTGTGCACACATGCACGCACGTACACACACACCCTCTTGACTTAGCCGAGACTGATAAGGATCTTCTAAAGCAGGGACTTCCAGGCGGCTCTTGCCCTCTGAGATGGCCCACATTCTGTCTGTGGAGTGTGTTTCTCTAAATAAATCCATTTCTTACCCATAAATAAATGAAGCCAGGACTTGCCTGGTGGTCCAGCAGTTAAGACTCTGTGCTTCCACTGCAGGAGTTGTGGGCTTGTGGGTTTAATCCCTGGTGGGAACTAAGATCCCATGTGCCGTGCAATGAGGCCAAAATGTTTAAAAAAGTAAAGCAGTAGGGTGTTTTTGAAGGACAGCTCCTGGCAGCAAGGCTTTAAGACTCTGAGTTCTGACCTGCCTCCTCACTTCCAGGTATGTGGTGACATCCATGGACAATTCTATGACCTCAAGGAGCTGTTCAGAGTGAGTGTGGGGAATGCCAGGAAAGGTGACCCAGGGGATGACTGCAAAACCCCTTTAGTTGAGAGTGGAGACTTTGGTGATGGGGTTGGGGGTCAGAGGCCTCTAGTTAGGTAGGCCCGTTGTGGAAGAAAGGCCTCTACTTGACTGGAAATGGGCCGCTGCAGTGGGTTGGGGCGAGTTTAGGACCAAGCTGAACCTTCTTCCTCCCTCCCCAGGTGGGTGGCGACGTCCCTGAGACTAACTACCTCTTCATGGGGGACTTTGTGGATCGTGGTTTCTACAGTGTCGAAACCTTTCTCCTGCTGCTGGCACTTAAGGTGGGAACCCCCTGGCTTCTGGAGCCAAGACCTGGGTCACCTCTGATCTGACCTGCCTGCATCCTTTCTGCCCTCATTTCCTGCCTCATCTGCCCCCAACTCTTGAGCTGTGCTGCTGGTGATGGACCGTTGCTGCTTGGGTGGTCAGGCAGCTTTCCTTGACTTGGGGGCATCTGATGAGGTCGAGGTGGGGACAGCATCATAGCGGGAGGGAAGAGAGGCTCACCCTGTTCAGAAAGTGGCCCAGAGTGGAGTTCAGCTAGATATAGTATCCATTGGTAGGAGAGATTGTAAGAGGCCAGATAACAAAGTGCTCTAAATGTCTTGCTAAGGGCTTGGTCCGTACCTGGTGGATGAAGGAGGGACGGTTAGGTTTGTAGTTGAAGTCGGGGGTGGGAGGGAGTGTGAGAGGATTCGGCTTTGCATCCTCTGGAGGCGGGTCGGGGTGCCTGTAAGGTCAGTGTGGCACGATCCGGGCAGAGATGACCGGAATCTGGACCGGGGTGGTGGTGGCGAGGGTGGAGCGGGGCTGGCAGACATGAGGACGTCGAGGAGGGAGGGACAGGCCCTGCATGGTGACTGCCTGCAGGTTCGCTATCCTGACCGCATCACCCTGATCCGGGGCAACCACGAGAGCCGTCAGATCACCCAGGTCTACGGCTTCTACGACGAGTGTCTGCGCAAGTACGGCTCGGTGACCGTGTGGCGCTACTGCACTGAGATCTTTGACTACCTCAGCCTGTCGGCCATCATCGATGGCAAGGTAGGTCCACCACGCAGCTCCCTGGGGACGGGAGGGGCCAGCAGGGCTGCAAGAGACGCCGGGCCTCAGCCGGTCTTGCTATCCCTGTAGATCTTTTGTGTGCACGGGGGGCTCTCCCCCTCCATCCAGACGCTGGACCAGATCCGGACAATTGACCGAAAGCAAGAGGTGCCCCATGATGGGCCCATGTGTGACCTGCTCTGGTCCGACCCTGAAGGTGAGGGCAAGAGCTCTGCTCTTAGTTTGGTGAGTGACCGAGGGGGTCCTGTGGTTAGAGCAGGTGCCTGGAAGGGGTGGCCTCGGGCAGGTGAGTTTGGGGCAGAGTGGGGCTGGTCTTCACTGGCATTGGTGCTTGATGGCCAATGGGCTGGCATCCTCTATGAGGAGCAGGGATGAGGGTAGCTGGGTGCTTTGAGCTAGGGGGTGGGGGGGCATGTATGTCATACCTCAGGGGCTTGTTGAATGTGAATCATCAGCTTCCTGAATGTGAAGGGGCTGCTGCAAGGATCAGCCTCCCAGAATGATTGCCCCCAGAACTCGCCTGCCAGTGCAGGAGACGTAAGAGATGCGGGTTCAATCCCTGGGTTGGGAAGATCCCGGGGAGGAGGGCATGGCAACCCTTGCCTGGAGAATCCCAAGGACAGGAGTCTGGTGGGCTACAGTCCATAGGGTCACAAAGTCAGACATAACTGAAGTCACTTAACACGTACACACAAGGCGTCCTCATGTTGTGGGCGTTAGCTAGTATGGAGCATCGCCGAGATGAGAATTAAACCTCCCAGTACCAGTCTGGGCCTCTTGTGCTATGACACCAACCTCCGCTCCCTCTCTGCCCTGTCCCTCCCTCCCTGCCAGCTGGGCTGCCCTGAGTCACGGGTGCTGTCCCAGGTGCTTACTGTCAGCACCTCCTTTCACTCTTGCTCACTCTTGCGTGTACCTGTTTGGACAGTAAATTAGATGGTCGCTCTGATAATCAGGCGGCTCCAACCATCAGGAAATTCTTTCTTCTTTGGAGCGTGTCCGCTTCAGCATTTGCTGTCCTGTCCCGAGGCTCCCTCAGGATACCTCTGGGCCCTGTGCTCTTGCCGCACAGGCCTCACTGGGGAGGGAGGCAGGCTATTCTGCGAAGGGCAGCGGGCAGCCCTGAGGACGTGCTCTCACCATCCTGTCCCTCGCTTGCCTCAGACACAACAGGCTGGGGTGTGAGCCCCCGTGGGGCTGGCTACCTGTTTGGCAGCGACGTGGTGGCCCAATTCAATGCAGCCAACGACATTGACATGATCTGCCGTGCCCACCAACTGGTGATGGAAGGTTACAAGTGGCACTTCAACGAGACTGTACTCACTGTGTGGTCGGCACCCAACTACTGCTACCGGTGAGCTGCCTGGGCTGGGGAGGTTGAGGTAGGGATCCAGGCTGAGCCACGCTGTTAACACTGCTGCCCCCGACTTCCAGCTGTGGGAATGTGGCAGCCATCTTGGAGCTGGATGAGCATCTCCAGAAAGATTTCATCATCTTCGAGGCCGCTCCCCAAGAGACACGGGGCATCCCCTCCAAAAAGCCTGTGGCCGACTACTTCCTGTGACCCCTTCGGCCCTGCCCCCCTCCGGCCCCCGGACCACTGTGACTCTGCCCTCTTCAGACGGAGGCTGGGCATGGGGGTGCTGTCCCCGGCTTTCCCCTCCCTGCAAAAGAGGGCACTTCGAGGGTGAGGACTTTTCTGGAGAGGCTGGGAGCCTCAGTTCCATGCTCCTCCTCCCATCTCCCCACTTGAACCATGAAGTTTCCAATAACTTTGGTTTTCTTTTTTTCCTTCTTTTTTTTTTTTTTGGTTTGTTTTTAGACAAAAATTTTGAGAAAAACAAAAAAAAAGAAAAAAATTCTAATAAAAGAAGAAAAATGGTCTTTCGGTGGTGTTGACTGGGTATGAGCAATGGTACTGGCCTGGGACCTGGGATTCATGTCAGGACTTTGATGCCCCAGAACCCTAATCCTGCCAGCAAGGTGAGACTCAGGCCAGTCAGCTTGCCCAGAGCCTCCTGGTCCCCATCCAGTGACAGTGATCACTGCTGGGGGTTTCCTGAGTGCCAGGGAGAGGGCTGGGTCTTCGGGCAGCCCCGTTTAATTCTCAGAATGTCATGTCAAGACAGATTCCTCCATCTTCCTGAAGAGGAAGCAGACCCCGAGCATTGACTTAGATTCACAAGGACAAGCAGCTGGAAATGACAAGTCTTGATTGGGGCCTGCGTCTCCTCACAAAACCTCTGCTCAATCAGCCTCACTCAGGGCCAAAGACCATTAGCCCAGTGTTTCCAGAGCACTGATGTCTTTCGAGTTTTATTAACAAAAATACTCTGGACCTGAGAACAGACCCGTGTGGCTCGCCCTGGGGAGCTGGGGTAGGACTTGTAGAGCCCAAGGGTGAGGCTGGGGGTGGGAGTGCTGGTCCCAGGCCCCATTTGGCCAGGCAGAGCCCCCTCCATTCACACCGAGGTGAGAGCCTGGAAGGGGAAGCTGGCCCCAGCTGGACTCCCAGCGGCTTAGCCAGAGCTTTGAAGCCAGAGGGGGTGGGAGTGAAATCAAAGTGTGAAGTGGGGTGGGGGAGGCCCAAGGCAGCCATTTGGTGTGGGGGAGGGGGTAGTGGAAGTGAGGGGGCAACAGGCCTGGGGGAAGGGAACTGGAAGATGGGGAGGGAGGCAGGGGGCTTAGCAAAGGCTCAGTACATTGGTTTGGAGCCCACATCCAGGTAAGCCCCAGGCCCAGGGTAGGGCAGTGGGAAGGGGCCCCCTTGGAGGAAGTGCGAGGCAAAGGATGCTGAGGGTGCTGCTGCTGGGTATCCTGAGCCTGCTGGCCCAGGCTGCAGCTCCAGGAAGGCGGCTGAGTAGGGGGCTGGGCGCCCAGAGTCTGGAGCCTCCGGGAAGCTGGGATTCCTGAAGAGCGGAGAGGTATCAGGACAGGAGAGAGGGGACCACACCCCCGTCTCAGCCCGGAACAGCCCAGCCCTGTGCCCACGACCCACTCACCTGGTTGGAAGGTGACTGGGGGCCCCGTGGAAAGCGGCAGGGTGCAGCAGGTAGGCCTCAGCACTGGGGCCACTGCAAGGAGGAGCTGGGGCAGAGGCAGCTTCCCCAGGCACTGGGGCCTGCTCTGGATCTGACTCCCGAACATCCCCACCCAGTGTGGAATCACAGGGACCACCTGGAGCATCTGGGGAGACAGAAGGGCCAGAGTGGGTTAAGGAGGATCGGCCTCTCAGGCCTGGTCCCATCACCTCTGGAATGACACTCACCTCCACTCCCATAGCCTGCTGTGGCTGCCGGCTCTGGGCCCCGCAGTTTCCTCTTCACACGGGCGTCTCGCTCCCTGGGGGACAGTGATGATGATGGTGATGATGATAATGGTGATGATGATGGTAATAATGGCACTTACCAGGTGCCAGGCACTTCACCCAGGGGCCCTATCAGGTAGGTGCCGTTATTATACCCATTTTACAGAAGAAGGAATAGAAGGACAGAGAATTAAATGACTGGAAAACAGTAGTTGTTTAGTTGCTAAGTCGTGTCGGACTCTTTTGTGACCCCATGGATTGTAGCCTGCCAGGCTCCTCTGTCCATGGGCTTGCCCAGGCAAGAATACTGAAGTGTGTTGCCATGTCCTTCTCCAGGGGATCTTCCTGATCCACGGATCAAATTCACATCTGCATTGGCAGGCAGGTGCTTTCCACTGGGCTACCCTGATAACTTGTCAAGAGCGATACTGTTATATTCATCAGGGTGATCCTTGAATTAATATCTCTCTCGTCTGCCTGATTCTAAGTGTCTTGAGGGCAAGGGCCAGCTCTGAGGGGTTAGGGTTAGTTAGAAGAAGCTAATGTCCTAACCAAAACTTTACAGCCCACCATAATCTGGCTCCCTATTACCTCTCTCACTCCACACCAGCCATATTGTAGCATGCTCCTACCCCAGGCCCCTGGCATGTTCCCAGATACTCACATGGTTCCTTTCCATACTTCCTCTGAGTCTTCTCAAACATCCTCTTAGTGAGGCCTTTCCAGGACTCATCTCTCCAGTCCTGATCTTTGCTTTCTTTTCTCTATAGAACTTATCCCACATATCCCTAACATATTTACTTCTCTTGTTTATTTGTGTGCTCTGCCCACTAGAGTATCAGTTCCACGAGGGCAGGGCTTTGGTCTGTTCTGCATCTTCACTGCCTAGAACTGTGCCCGGCACATAAGCAGGTGCTAAATAAGTATTTGTCACATCAATGAGTGACAACACGTGTTTACTTACATTGGGTTCCAGGAGTCTGGCACAGTGCCTGGCACACAGTCAGTAAACATTTGACGACAACGACTGAATGAGTGAATGATGCCCACCTCTTACAGTTTCGGCCGTTCTCCCGGAAGCCCTTGGCAAAGGGGTTGGCTGCAATCTTCAGTTGCGTGATCTGGGGGCAGGGTGGGGGGGACGCCGCACACCCAGAGTCAAGACTCCTGCAGCCAGGGCAGGGTGATGCCACCCGCTCCAGCAGGGTCACTCACCCGTGGGTTCTGGTAGGCTGTCACGGAGATGAACGTGGTCTCCGGGAAGCGGAAGGAGGCAACACCCCCCCAGTGTTGGCTGCAGAGTTGGGCAGCCCGCACCAAGTGTATGCGGGGCTGATACTTATGCATGGAGTGCAAGATCAGCTGAGAGGGAAGAAAGAGGAGTGACTCCCTACCCTGGTCCCACCCCAACCCTCATCGGGGGGTCCCAGCCTGGGCCTCACGTGGCCATGGGGGTCCAGTGTGCTGTTGGTGAGCTTGACACGGTGGAAAGACACAGGCTGCCGCATCCAGTGGGCTCCAGTGGCAGGGGAGTCCGGGTGAATGTAAACACGGTCAGGCAGGCGGGGCTCTGCCTTGCCGCTGGGCTCCCAGCGCCGGCCCTGCCAGCGGTAGCGAGCCCCATCCACCGGGACCACGTCCAGAAGAAACAGGTAGCGGGCCTCGGGGTCCAGGCCAGTGACTGATACTCGGCAAGCAGGGAACATGCGCCTGGGATGGGGGAAGGGACCAGAGAGTCCTGGAGCTACCCACGAGTCGGGGCTGAGCACAGCACCAGCAAGGTGGCATAGTCACTGGCTCATCCAGGTCTGTCACGGAGACTCGAGGAACGTGGAATCAGAACTCAGAAGGCAGGATCTTAGAGCTGTAAGCCTGTCTCATCCCATTTTACCGATGAGAAACAGGACAGACAGGTCAGGTGATGTGACCAGAGTCACATAGCAGGATAGGAGCAGAGTCTGGACCCCTAACCCCTCAAACTCCACTTGGAGAAGCAGAAGTGCCACACTTTTCCCCCAGAAATCTTGCCAGGAGCCTTCTGCTCCCCACCCTGGTCTCCTTGCTTCATCTTCAGCACCAGAATCCACAGCTGCTGGACAAACTTGCTTCAGAGAAAATAAAAAAGAGGACTCACGTGCTAATGCCTGAGCCCCTGGGCTAGAGAAAGATCCACTGACCATACTGACCATATCCCTGCCTCCAAGGTGACCCCAGAACTAGTCACATACTGACCCCTGATCCTGGCCAGATTTCCCTGATGCTGGTCAGTGGCTGGTCTTTGACCCCTGTTATAGTTTGAATCCTGAATCTAGGTGCAGACTGACCCCTCATCTAGGCCACATACTAACTTCAAGCCCAGCTGGACTTCCTGTCCCTAGCCCAGAAAGATCTAGGACCCTTGCCATAGGTTAGTCCTTAAACTAGCCAGACCACAGACTGACCCTTGACCCTTGCCACAGAATGACCCCTGACCCAGGCCACAGTCACACTCTTAACTCAGGCAGAGCTCTAGCCCCCTTAGAAATCCCCACACCAGCCCCATCACCAGGAACTCTGCCCTTCCCGCAACAGGGACACACTGGGTTCTCTGACCCTGGCCCAGCCCCTCACCTCCCAGCTTTGGTGATGATCATCTCTGTTCCCACGGAGTTGAACTCTCTCCACAGCTCCCGGTTCTCCAGGCTCAGGCTGACTCCAGGGAGTGAATGAAGGCCCTCTGGGGCTGAAGGGGGTGGCGGCTCAGTGCCCAGGGCTGGGGGCAGTGGGGGTAGAGGTGGGGGAGCAGCCAGAGTTCGGGGAGCAGCCTCAATCCCAGAGAGGAAGCAGTCCAGTTTGGGAGTGTCCAGATCTGGAGATGGGAGGAGAATGAGGGGACAGCTGAGGGCCACAGCCCCCACCCCAATTCCTACACCGAGCTCAATTCTCTCTGCTCACCAGGGTAGCGGTAGCCCTCTGCCAGGGCAGGCGGGAAGCTGGAATCTGCCCCAGGCTGGGGGGGCCCAAGGCGGTAGCCAGTCCCCAGGGAGGGGTACAACTCTCGTGGGTGGTACATGGAGTAGTCCTGTCTGGCCTCGGGACACGCTGCCTACAGTGCCCCAGTGCTGAGAGATGCCCCCTTTATAGCTCACAGCTCAGCCTCTTCCAGATCCAGGATCACAGCCCCTCCCCTCCCTGGGGCCCTGGAGTTAGGCTGGGGTGGAGACCCCTGGGGCCTGGAAGGGGTCCAAGAGGGGGCCGGATACCTGGGTACCCTCCCCTCCTCCCCTTCCCCCCAGGCTTCATTAGCCCCGACCCCCTGCCCCCTCATTACATAATTAACTCCTCGGCCTGATTGATCCCCGGGGCTCGACAGGGACGCAGTTTGGCGCTTCCGGCCAGCTGGTCCCCGTTCCCACGGGGGGAGCCCCGGCTAGGGATAATCTACTGAGGGGCGGGGCCTGGACCCTGGGATGGAGCCTGGAATCCTGGGGCAGACCTTGGCGCCCCAGACTTTTCTGGCAGGTGACCCCCCTCCACCCCCTTCACTTGGAGGACGAGACTTGGAGGGAGGAAGCATGACTGGAGGGAAGGAGCAGGGCTGGAGGGACGCGGCCTAAGCTTATTGATACGCGGGGCACTGGGGACCCCGAGGAGTCAGCAGCCGAGGCCTGAACGCTGGAGTCCTTCCCAGCTCCCATTCTCTAAAACCTCCAGCCTCGGCCAAGTCTCAACAGTTCAGAGACGTTCACAGCTCGACGGTCTCTGACCGCTGACGCCCGGGTTTCCCAGAAGGTCCCGCGTTGGGGAACCCTCGGAACTACACTTCCCAGCAGGCCTAGCGCCGACGTTCGGCGCGGAGGGGACAGGCGGATGCCCCTGGGGCCGCTGGAAGCTGTAGTTGAGTCGAGGTGGGCGGTGAAACCCGCGGCGCGGTTGCCTCCCAGGAGAGCTGCCCCTAGGCGGCGTCAAAACGCTTAGGCTGAGAAGATGCCGATCAGCTGAGGTCAAGGCCTAACGAGCTAGAAAGGGCTCCGGGATCTCTGCCGGCAGTGAGATCCGCCGCGGGTGCTAAAGACAGCTGAGTCTCAGGAGCGAAAGCTCCCAGCTTTGACCGCCGTGCCTACCCCATGCCTCGGGGACTCAAAGGGGAACAGGTCTATAGAGGCAGGAATTCGCATCTGAGTACCCCCTTCCCGGATTCCACATGAGCCTGGGGCTGTCTCCACTCCATTGTTTTATTATGTACAAACGCTACAGAACAAGGGGAGCAGACACGCGTAGGGTAAGAGGGGCCCGGTGGGAGGAGAACGTCACGGGGCAGATGGTGCACTGGGGCCAAGAGAGCGGCACACAGGCCATATCTAGAGGGCAGGCGGGGTAGGAAGGGGTTTAAAAACGAGATCCAAGCCAGCCAGATCGCAGGGAGGTGCGGGGGTGTCGTCCACTTTGTCCACCTTCCGATCTCCCCCCAAGGTCACAGTGCATGCAATAAAATATATGTACAGGAGCTGGATCCTTCCTCTGTAGGGGGCCTGAGGGTCCAGAGCTCCGTTTGGGTGAAGGGAAGCCAGTGGCGCCCCCTGGCGGCCAGGCCGGGCTGGCGCCACATGCGTCAGGAGCAGGGGTCAGTCCCAGCCGTTGTCTTTGATCATGTGGTTGAGTTCAATGATGTACTTCCCCTCTTTGTACTTCTGGCTGCTCTCGAAGGCCTGTTCCTGAAAGGAGGGAAGAGGCTGTTATGCTTGGAGGTAGGGCAGGGCCTAACCAAAAGGGTAGGGGTTGGGGAGTGGATATGATGAGCCCCATTTTACATATGAGGAAACTATCACCCAAGAAACCAAGCCACCTGCCCACAGACACAGAGCTGGTAAATGGCAGGGCCAGGTATCTCACTAATAGGGGATAGACAGAACTCTCTGAGTGACAGGTACTTTTCAAGTATTAATACTAATGTTGGCTCCAATAGAGAGGATATGGAAGCTTCTCAAAAGTTCCAGGGAATACAAACTGGTAGCCTCAGGACCAATTTTGGCCTATGCATATGTTTTGTTCAACCAACAGAGTTTAATAAAAATAACTTTCAAATACTAAAACATGGGGAAGGCCATGCTCATTCCATTTGACCAGAATGTCCCCCTCTGGAGATCTACATTGCCCCTTTTGCAGATCCACAGAATCTGCTTGGCCCTGCAAGCACTCGAATTTTTGACGTCTGGATTAGGCCATTTCTTTATTTTACAGAGGTCCAGAGGGGGCAAACCACCTGTCCAGGAACACAGAGCAAATCTGTGGCAGGGCCAGGGACTAACTCAGGGCAGGGTTCTGTCTCCGCCTAGGGCATTCACCTCCCAGAGGCACTACAGCTCCAAGAGATGCCCGAGGATTCCTGTCCCTTGCAATTTCCCAAGAGCATCTCCTTTTGCTGCATCTAATCTGATTCCCATAACAACCCTGGGTGTCAGGGGGGTCCCTTTATCTTTCACTACCGATAAGGAAATGAGAGGATAGTGAAATCAGACACTGAACAACCTCAGTGGCAATGAGGGCAGTGGAAAAGAAGGCTCATGGACCCAAACTCTATGTTGCTGTTGGGTTTTGGGCAACTTCTCTGATCCTCTGAATGGCCATAGGAAGCTGGGGGTCAAGGGTTTGAAGTTTAAAAAAGAGAGAGAGAAAATGAGGATTCTGATCCCTGTTCTGTTACTTACCAGCTGTGTGACCTTGGGGAAGTTACCTAACATCTCTGGGCCTTCCTTTTTTCTTCTATAAAGTGGAGATAACAACAGACTACCTACAGGATTGCTGTAATGAGTGAATGAGATAAGATATGCCAAGCACATAACAGTGTCTGGCACATAAGTATTCAATAAACAGTCATTCTGATTATATCCTCATCTCAAAAATGGGAATGCTCGTGGCTGCGAGGAGAAGGATGAGTTAAGAGAAAAACCTTAGAAGCCCTTGTAGGATGTGAGAGGAGAGAACATTGTCAAGGGGTGAAAAGATAAGTTTGACTTGGGTGATTTGGACCTGTACACCCTGAAAGATTACCAGATGACTGCCTGTGAGGAGGAGGTGATGTGAGGTCAGGTCAAAGGCTAGCCTGAGGTCAGAGGTCACTGACTCACATATTTCCAGCCCAAAGTGGTCTTGCAGTTTTCACAATGGATGTCAGCGACGGCATGGAGGCCTGTCAGCAGCACCCGCTCCTCGGCTGGCCCGCAGCCCACGTTCACCCTGTGGGGACACAGGAGCAGTCCCAGGGAGGGTCCCTCCATCACAAAGCCCCCCTCTAGCTTGGATCCAACTGTATCTGTCCTTAGCACTCAAGAGAAGGGGGAGCACAGCTTCCTACCCAAACCAGGAGGCTGTTGAGAGTGTCAGTATGATGGCAGGGGTCACAACTCACAACAGAGGTCAGAGAAAAGAAGATGGGAGAGTGGATACTCACACAGAGTTGAAGAGGTAGGCTCGCCCCTGGCTGCCCTGGAAGGACTAAAGAGTGGGAGAGAGAGAGGAAGGGGTGTCAGGGCTACTGGTGGGGAGCTGCCAGGCAGCCCCTCTAGTCTCCCATTCCAGCCCCAGCTGTGACCTGGTTACCTTGGAGATGAGGTCGTCGTGGTTGGCCAGGTGAGCACGGCAGTGGGCACAGCTATACCTCCGGTGACAATCATCCAGGTAGGCCTGAAACGTCTTGGGCTTTGAAACCCGCACCATGGCGGGGGCCGGGGGCAGTGGCCCCACGCGGGGAGCGGCCCACGGTGAGCAGAGGGAGCCCAGTGCCTGCAGGGGACGGAGTGGGCTGTCAAGACCCCGGCTGCACACGTGCAGGCACGCCCTGGGCCACCGGGACTCTCTCTGTCACACTTGGCTGCTGTCTTCTCTCCCCAGAGCCAGCAGCCTCTCCAGGGGCCAGAGCTCTCAGTTTTGACTCACGGAGGAGGCTTCAAGTTGCATCAACGGGGAAACTGAGGCTAGGAGGAGCCCCAAATGAGTCACCCACCTGCTTTCGGCCTCACCCCTGCTGACCTAGCAACTGAAACTGGAGGAAGGGGCTCCAGAATAGATGACTGTCAGTTCTCCGTTTAGGGGGAGCTTGCAAGGGGTTGGGGATTGTATGGTCCTTACGACCTCATCTGAACTGCAGGGGTTGGGGGCGACTTCCCTTGAGGTCCAGAGAGTTCACCTGGGGAGAGGATCCCTCACCTGGAGAAGGCAGGAGGCCTCACTGAGGGTGGAGGGTCATTTAGGAGGGGAGGGGCTCTTACCCGGGGGCGGTGAGGCCTTGCCTATGCCAAGGGGATCTTACCTTTGTCGCGGAGCCTTACCTGAGACCCCGGGGCTCACCTGGGGAGCAGGGGTGGGGGGCGGGCGCCGAGGGAAGGGGCAGTCCTTGCCGCCGGGGCGGGGGCGCGGGGCGACGCGCAGCCCTGACGATGCGGTCCTCACCTCGCTTGGGCGCGCGGGGGTCCGGTCCGCCGGGGTGGTCTGGCCTGGGAGAGGGGGGCGCTCCTGGTGGGCGCCGTCCCCCCCGGCCCGGGTTCGCAGCCGCCGCGACTTGTTTACACCGAGACCAGCTGCTGCCGCCGCTGCGGCGGGAGGGGGAGGGGGCCGGCCTCTGGTCCCGGCGGCCGCCGTGACCAATCGGTGTGCAGTATGCAAATGAGGGGGCGCGTCACACAGTGGCCAGCGCAGGCCTGGGCTGCCCTTCCCCCTGCTCCCTGCCCAGGCCGGCCCGGAAATGCGGCTGCGGCCCGAAACCCAGCCGGCCTGCCCCACGGCCAGGGCCTGGTCGCCCACTTGGCCTCCCGCGGTCCTCGAAGGGGTGAGGATCTGAGATACCTGACCTGGCCTAGGATTAGGAGGAAAATGGTGTCTGGAGTGGACGCACGGCCCCGGGAAACAATAGTCATAATTATCTGCAAACGTTTACCCACTGCTCGTGCATACTCCCTTAAACCCCACAGCAATCGGAGGAGGTAGCTTCTGCTATTGTTTCCATTTTCCCCGGGAGCTGAGGTCCACAGACGTCCAACAGCTCTCCAAAGCTTATCTAGTTGATAAAGAGGTGAAGTTGAGATTCTCAATTTGGTCCATGGTTCTTGCTATAGCACTAGGGACAGACTCTCGGATGGGAAAAGCTAAAGGTATCCATCCGTGTTAGAACCCCAGAGTGGGGTTCAGAGCCTCAGAACAAGCCCATTCCTACTGTTGTGCATCCCCTCTTCCAGGCAGCCTCCTTGGATGCCCTGCAGGGTTATCAGGCTGGGTTAGCTGTCTTCCCCTTTCTCACCTCCGAACTGGGTTTAAAATGAAAATGTTTAAACATGTCTGCCATATTAGACTTGTCTTGTTCCTTGCATTGGTCCCAGTACCCAGCCTGGCTTATAGTTGATAATCTTTGTGAAATATGTGATTCATTAAATGAATAGGGTAGTAGGGCTCCAGGGGGTGGAGGAATTGGAGAAGCTTCTGGAGTGGGAGACCTGGGAATGGAACACTGGAATGGCTAAGGTAGCAGATGGGCAGCCATGCCCATCCTCTGAAACCAGGTGAGGTAGGCTCGTTAGGGCAAGTCAGGGCCTTTGCTGTGTGCTTGGGGCTCTTAATGTCCTCAGGAGAATGGACCCATTGTCTGTGGCTCTGAAGGTGCAGGGGGCCTTGCAAGGGACATTCCTGAGTACAGTGGAGGCCAGGTTGGCATAGGGTGTGGCATTACTCTCAAACTGGAATGTTGTGGAACCAGTGGCTCAAGATGGTTGAGGGCCTCAGATTGTGGCCCTCAGCTGGCCTCTTCCGTCACAAGGTGCCATCTTTGTAGTCTTCTAGAATCTACCCACCCCCACCCCCGTCCCCTCAAGCACAAAAATGTGACTGAGAAGAATATATTTATTGGGGAAGAGAAACAGAGGAGAGGGTGAGGAACCTCTAGGTTAGGAGGCTAGGGCAGGTGGTCCACGGCTGTCCAGGTAGCACCTCAGGGCTGTTGGGTAATCAGTTATGACGCCAGTGGCCCCCAGGTTGAAGGCTGCTTCGAAGTCTGACTCTTCATTAAGGCACCAAAATACCACCTGGGGGGAGGGAGGAGCTTGAAGTTTCCCAACAACTACCGGGCACTCCCCCTTGTATCCAGACGCTGGAACTGATCCTTACATTTTCAGGAATTTTGCAAACTGGTTATTAAACACAGCCTCCTTTTTTTGGCAGGGGGTGGGGGCATCTCCAGTTCCTCAACCAGGGACTGAACCCATACCCCTGCAGTGGAAGTACCGAGTCTCAACCACTGGACCACCAGGGAAGTCTAAACTCAGTCATTATTAAGTATTATATAAACTTACAATTCAATAAATTCAAAACAAAGGTGATAAACACTCAAAACTCATCACTTCCTGCTTACTACATTTGATTCCATGTTCTGGAAGTCACCTACCTCTATCGAATATGTAAGATGGAAATGCTATATAATGTATCATGCTACCACATGATATATCTCTTCCCAACTCCATTCAGTGAATTCATGTTGGTAGCCTGAAATCCGCCAAGGTGGGAGTGTATACAGCAAGGAAATTACCTAATGTTCAAATCAAGGCTTCCCTCCCCCCACATCCCCAAGTTAGTAGTGGAACATTTACCAGCCTGCCCATATCTCCCAACCTGCCCCTATCTGCTGCTGCTCAGATTGTATCTTCCCTGCCTCCTGAGTCCTCTCCTGTGGGCCCTGAAGCAGCTGGAGACGGTATCTGTAACCTGGGCTAAGTCACTGGCTGGACCTCTCAGTTTCTTATTTTGACAAATCAGAGTGACAGTCCAACTGTCCGGAGTTAGGGTGAAGATGGCAGAGCAGGCGGCCTAATCTGAAAGAGCTATGTCATCCCTAGGCCTCACTCACCCCCACATCCAATCAGTGGCCGAGTCTGGGCCTGTCTGTGACTTAACCCTTCCATCCATCCTCGCTGCTGCCACCTAAGCCCCAGTCCCGTCAGTGGCAGTATCAGCTACCCAGTGACTGCCTCCAAACTGGCCCTCACAATCCCTCCTCCACGTGGTGGCTGGCTGGAGTGACCCTCACTTGACAAGGCTCCATTGAATCAGGTCTCTCCCCTGCTTACGGCCCTCAAAAACATCCCTTCCCTTTGGGTTGAAGTCTGAGTTCCTCGCTGAGGTTCCCGGGCTACCTCCTCCAGGTCCCTGGTGCCACTTTCTCCAGACTGCAGGCTGGTGGGACCCCTCAGTTCCTCTGCGGGCCTCTTGCTTCTCCTGACCTTCCCACACACTGAGCCTCCTGCCAAGACACTCTCCCTTTCCCCTCCCTGCGAGCCGGCTCCTCGTTTCTTCTAGAAGCTCTTCTCTGGCCCCACAGATGACAGCACTCTGTACCCTTTCTGCCCACCGGCTGCCCCTGTAATGCCTGCTTTTCCTCCCCTGCCCCTGATGGTACGCTCTCTGCTGCTTCCCCAGGACCACAGTGCCTGTGGTCTGAACACAGTCAGTTCTCAACCAAGGTTTGCTACTTAAATGACCTGGTCAGAGCTGATGCTCAGGGACAGGAGCAGGTGGGCTGATCTGATCTTTCCCTGAACCCCCTGGTCTCTTCCCAACCCCCTTCATCAGGGATCAGGACAGTTCCATACACCATCACCATCACAATGACTAGCCTTTACCAAGCGCTTACTAGGTAGCGCCTACATATAGCCACAGGAGTTTAAAACATCATTATCCCCATTTTACAGCTGAAGAAACCGAGACTCAGTGACCTGCCAAGTGACCCAGCCAGTCAGAAGCAGAGCCAGCAGGCCCACGCTGTGAACAACCACTCGCTCACCTGCACCCCTCGCTGCTGCAGGTGTTGGATCAGACTCTTCCTCATGATGAGCCTGGAGGGGAGCAGGGTCACAAAGGTCATGATGAGAGGGGACTAAGTGGAAGGGCGATGACGAGTCTCTGTGGGGACACCCCACCCAGCCTTCTCGCCCACCTCACCATTTGGCAACCACGGCCGCCAGTTGATTCAGCCCTGAGCGGGAAAACGGGAAGTAGGTCCTGTGGAGAAGTGGTGGTGTGGTCAGCCCCCGGGGTCTCTCTCTGTCACAGGGGTGGGGTGGGGTGGGGTGGTAGTGACCCTTCGAGCAGTCTCACCCCACTCCTTCTGGAAGAACCTCTGTGGTTGCACAGAGGAATAAGTCACCCACTGCTCAGTGGCTTTGAGGGTATGCCTCTGCCCTCACTGTTTTACAGAACAGAGACTTAAGAGAACGAAAGTGACCTGCCTGATGTCACACAGCCCATCCATGGTGGGGCTGGGGCCACGACCCAGCAAGATTCCCAAACTGGATAGGCGGTCTGGAGTTCCTCATGGTTAGGCCTGACCAATTTCAAGCACTTCACAGGTCAGCTATTGGTCCCTGATTGCCCCACTCTGACTTTAGAGGCTGTTACAGTGCTCCGGAGCAGGGTCTGTGTGCTGTGTGACCTTGGGCAAATTACAGAAACTCTCTGAGCCTCAGATCCTCCATGGGTCCTGTGGGGTCATGATTCCTGTATCTCCTCGGGGTGGTACGAAGTAAGGCTCAAATAAACTAAAGGATGTGAAAACACCTTGCAAACCCTGGATAAAACGTGATATACACCAAGTTCTGCAGTAAAATGATCTCTTTGTGGGATAGGGGGTGGGGGTGGGGGGGTTGGCTGGGAGCTTCCCTGAAGACAACAGAGGAAAGCAGAAAGCACTGGGACAGCTACAGAGAGGGCTCAGAAGGCAAAGGAAGGGTCCCAGAGGGAGAGCTGGCAAAGTATCCAAATTCCTGCTACTTTGTTCAGCTGTTACTTTGTTAATCCTTGTCTCCAGGCAGGAAAATGCCTTTCTGTTTGAGAATCAGAGAGTGATGCTATAATTAATAACTATCTCCCCAAGCAGACTGTAAGCTCCTGGAGGGCCCTACCCCACTCACATTGGTCTTATTTACTAGTGCAAGTGCATGTGAAACAGAGTAGGCATTCAAGATATTTGTTGGATGAATGGATGAATAAATGCACCCTTGTCCTAAAACTCCATCCACATTATCGCACATTTACATAGAAGTTTTTTGGAGGGGTTGGTATACATGAATGCTTGGTGAGAACCATTATCTTCAAAAGCCCCTGTGGGTGATCCTTGAGGGTAGTCAGGGAGCTGGGGACATTGGGATCTCCTGCTCTACATGGGACCCTGCACAATCGGGTTTGAGGTGGGGGATATTTCTCTTTTTTTGAAACTTAATTTTATATCGCAGTAGAGTTGATTGGCAATGTGTTAATTTCAGGTTTCTGGGGCCAGAAGCCTGGGGGAGGATTTGGAAGATAGATGGGGACCTAGTAGGTACCTGTTGATGATGGTCGGCAGGAAGCAGATGAGGAACTTCTCGGGGATGGAGATGAAGGGCAGCAGCCCCAGGTAATAAAACAGCAGCACCCAGAACCCTCGGCTCAGTGTGAAGGAGGTGGGCATCTCAGGGTTCTAGGAGACAAGAGGAAGTAAGAAGGGGGATCAATCTGCTCCAGGGGGAGCAGAGAGGAGGCTTGGGCTGCGGGGGAAACAATTTTTGACATTTAGGAAACCCTACCACCTGCAGGAGCAAAGCCACATCTGGGCCCAGCGTTCCAAGCCCTGTCCCTTTGGAATGACTCGGCTCACACACTTCCCCTGCCTCCCCCAGCCCTATCCCTGGAGACCCTGCTCAGGGCTCCTCTAGCACCCCCAAACCCCCCTGGCCTAGGCTGCCTGGGGAGGCACAGAGGTGCAGAGAGGGATGGGGACTCACAGCAGCCTTGCATTTCTTCATGATGGAGCTCTTCTCCGAGGCCCAGATGGTGATTTCGCTGCGGTCATAGTGCCTCACCAGGCCTGCTATCTGGGAGGAGGAGGGGGAGGGGAGGGGAGTCAGGCCTCCATCCAGCCCTGGGCCTGCGCCCACCCCTGCCTGCAGCACCACCTTGTGAATGAGCTCTTCATTTCGCTCTTTGACTTCCACACTCATGGGCATCCGCGGGAACCTCCGGAACAAGTCCTCCAGACGCACCATGTGCCGGTCGGCCCCGTGTGCAAAGTGGCCTGGGGGTGGTGGGGAGAAGGATGGGAGGAGGATTTCTGGGGTGGGGACGAGAGCCCAGGGGCAGGGGGTGGGTCCCAGAGGAGAAGAGGAGGCAGGAGGTTGAGGCGGGGACACGACTCCAGTAGGTGCAGCCCAGCGTTCGCAGCCCACGCTCTTACCTGGTGAGAAGTAGACCTCTAGCTCTTCCTTTAAGAGGGGCAGGTCCTAGGGAGAGCAGGGAGCAAGTCAACAGGAGGGGCGTGGAGTGGGGGTTGGTCCTCTGAGCACAGTGGGGGGCTGTGGCAAAGCCCACCTCAAAGTTCAGGCTGCCCACGTCCCTGTTCACACCTGTCTGGCGGAACAGGTTTTTGTCATGTGACACCACCACCACGCCGTCCCGAGTCAGGTGGCAGTCGAGCTCCAGGAGGTCCGCTCGCTGGGCCATGGAGCTATGAGAGCAAAGGTCAGTAAGTGGCTGGGGGACAGGGATGAGCCAGATGGCAGGGTGGTGGGGAGGCTGAGGGGAACATCAGGTCTGGCCAAATGTGCAGGCAGTGCACTGCGCAACTCCCGGGGACTCCAGTCACCCAGATCAGGAAGTGGATGGCACCCCTTGGCATCATGCCTCACACAGCTGGCACAACCTTACCCAGCAGCATGGCCGGGCAGGTGGACTCACTTCTCCATGGCCTCCATGGTGTTCTCCAGGCGCTCTCCAGACCCTGTGTGGGGCAGCTGGCATGGGTTCCTGGGGCCTGGCCTCCCTCCCCCCACACCCCCTGCCTCATCACTTCCAGTCAGGACAGGTTGAACGGCTCCTTTTTCCCTATTCAATCTCTTGCCCTGCCATCCTTATCTCCGCCTACCTTGAACTCTGCCCTCCCTTTAATATCCTGCCCTTGGGACCTAGCCCTCTCTGCTGCCCACCTGCCTCGCAGTCCTCACTCCATCCTCTGGAGTGGCCACCCCGTGCCTATCCCAGCCCAGCTCACCTCCGCGGTGGGCCCCCAGGCGGGCATGGAAGGCTGGAACCCATGGTGTGTGCAGCAGGCGAGGTCGGCGCAGGAAGAAGAAGGACAGCATGACATAGCTGCCCAGGGCGGGCAGGGCGTAGTAGAGCAGAGGGCTCATGGCCACGCCGCCTCTCCAGGCTCTGGCAGCCGTGGAGCTCAGCTTTTCCCGGTGGACTGTGCTGCTTCACTGACTGCCTGGCTGATGTAGGCTGGCTCCACCGCCAGCCGCCACCACACCCCTAGGGACCTGCTGAGCCTGCTGCTGGCTGGAGGCCAGAGTGCAGGGCTGAGCTGGGGATGGGGTAGAGGCAGGAGAAGAGACCAGGCAGCTCTGGGCCTTGTACACCAGGCCCTTCGCACATCCCAGCCTCCCTGTCTCCGTGGCCACACCAGGGAAATCAAGTCAACCCTCCCCCCGGCAGGTCCACTACCACACTCCGCCTTCCCACTGGTGCCTGTTGCCAGAGTATATATACACCCCTTGCCGTTTCCAGAGAATCTGGGGGTGTGCAGGGTGTCCCTGAGTCACTCTAGAATCACCTCCAGCCAGTTAGACAGGAAACCATCACAGAGGGGACAGGACAATGAATAAGGGGGAAACTGACCCCGACTCAACAGACATGAATTGGAGCAAACTCTGCGAGAGTGGAAGACAGAGGAGCCTGGCAGGCTGCAGTCCATGAGGTCACAAGGGGCTGGACACGAATTAGTGACCAAACAACAAGACCCCACTCTGGCCAGGAGTCTAGATCCCACTCCCATCCTCAACCCTGGCCAGCGGGGGAGCCGAAGGCCACCATGCCAGGTAAAGCATTGGGCTGGAGAGTCAGCGCTCAGGGTAGCAAGGGTGAGGGTCAGGGCGTCGGCGAACACAGAGAGAGCCAGGGCCATCCATAGACACATCTCTATATTTATATATTAGATACAGGCACAGGGGTGGGCGGGGGCCCTGGGCACTCCACAGGCCCCCACCTCCACTTCTGTTCACCCACACACGGAAGCAGCAGGGATGTTAGATGTGGCAGCTTTGTAGGGGAGGGGTTGAGACTTGGGTGCCACTCCTCAGGGATACTAGCCCTTGAGCCTTAGGAATGTTCCTTCAGGGAAAACAGGGTGGGGTTTTAACGAGGCGAGGGGCAGGGCTGACCCTGAGTCCCAACTCATGTCCTCCTCGCCCCTCCCCCACCGCCCCTCAGTCGGTCCGGGGCAACCAGAGCCCTTGGATTCCAGAACTACCAGAGACTGGGAGAGCTGGACAGACAGAGGCAGAGCAGCAGAGGGGAATTTGCTTTGGGGCCACCTGAGCCCCTCAGGTCCTGGGCGGGGGGCGGGGGGGATGGGCAGGAGGAGGAAAGGAAGGGCGTGTTGGCCTGCCTGAGGCAGGACGCCTGAGCGAAGCGAAGGGAGGTGGCCAGGCCCGCCCTCCACCCTGACCTGGGCTGTCGGGGGTGGGGTCTGGGCTGGGCACACGGTCCATTTTCTAACAGTCCAGCAGGGGAGGGGCAGGCAGGAGGCAGGGCCTAGACAAAAAGGCAGGCAGGAGAGGGACCATTAGCACCGGTGGCTGACCTGCCAGGGCCCCACCCTCACTTCCCTCCTATCACCTTATGGCTGGGTGGCAGGCAGCTGGCTTTCCTTATCTGTCAGTGCGGGTGATATTAATACCCATTTCAAGGTACTGCTATCGGGACTAAGTGAACTGATACAAGCAAACGTCTTGCAAGAATTTCCTCTCATTATCAGGCTGTCTCCAGGAGACTGAAGCACAGCAAGGTGAGGTGTCTTGCACAATATCACACAGCCCTTATTAAGTAGCAGAGCCGGGCTTTGAACCCGGGTGTGTCTGCCTTGCTGTTATCAGGCTACAGCTGGCCAAAGACAGACAGGAAATGAGAGGAGGGCCGCACAGCAGTGTGGGTGTAGCCCCAGCCAGGTTCCCGCAGGTGTGTGAACTGCTGACCTGGACACCAGGTGAGAAAAAGCCTGGCATGTGGGTCAGGCTGGGTGCTGCTGGCTCCTCCCAAAACAATTACTGCTCCCCCTGCCTCTCTGCCTGCCCTGGGGAAGCCAAACCCTGGCTCCATTTCCTCAGGTGGGTGAGGGGGGCCCTTCGTGACCTGGGGCTGGAGTCTGCAAGATGTTGACATGGGGGAGACATACGGGGCTGGGGACCACAGGTCTGTGGCCGAGGCAGGCTCTAGCCCTTCTGTTGCCACCCTGGCTCGTGGCTCGTGGATGTGAGCAGGCTTGTGACCGCATGGAGGTGTGTTGGGCATTCTTGTCGCAGGGTGAATCTGTGCAGGGGTGGGGGAGGCACTCACCAGGCCCCAGGAGCAGAGGCAGCTGGCCAGGTTAGGAGGCCTCCAGCACCCCAGGCTGGAAGCGGGCTGTCTCCTGGAAGATGAGCTCCTTCAGTCGTTCCTTGGGTAGATCATCCAGCTCCATGTCGAAGGTGAAAGGTTCCTCGGCCACTGGCTGGGGTGGCAAAGAAGGAGGGTGGCTCAGGGCAGGGACCGAGGGAAGACCCTCTTCCACCTGTCAGCCCTGCCACTAGTAGCTGGCCCACCTCATCCGTTGGGTCATAGTACTGCTCCAGGTAGGGGTGAGCCAGCGCTTCTTCCACTGTGATCCGTTTGTTGGGGTTAAAGGTCAACATCCGGTCCAGCAGGTCAAGAGCTAGGAAGTGCAGGGGTCAGAGGTCAAAGGGAAGGTCAGAGAAGCTCTCGGAAGCACTACTTGGCCTCTCTGTGTTCAGAGGCCTGTTGGTCCAGAGGCCTCTGTGTCCCAGACAGCCACTGGGCTCTTGTACCTTTCTCTACACCCAGTTTTTATTATACAAGTTCCCAAATCTCTCTCACCTTTGGGGTCCGACTTAGGAAAAAGCTTGGCCCAGGCCACCTTGGTCTTGGAGGGCAGAGACTGCAGGTAGTTTCGGGCTTTCATGTTGATGATACAGTTCAGGTCCTCCTGGGATGGGGAGCCCAGAATACCTGTGGGTAGGGCAGGTGACTTGGTGAGCAATCTCTCCCTTCTGGGAACAGGAGCCAAGAATAAGAGCCCTCCGCCAACCTGCTCCAGGCCAACCATTATCTCCCAGCCAATACTATGGGGGTGAAGAGCAGGGGGTCTGGATCAGGCAGCCCCAGGTTCAAATCCTGGCCCGAGCACTTCCTAAGTGTGGGGTGTATGGAGCCTTGCTTTTCCCATCTATCAAATGGGGACAGTATCTGTAACTCAGTGAAACACTGTGAATGCTGTTAGGGGCTCCTGGACCACACATGGTGGTCCCCCTGACCTGACTCCTGCAGACTCACTGACTCTGAAATGAAGTGAAGTCACTCAGTTGTGTCCAACTCTTTGCAATCCCATAGACTATATATAGCCTGCCAGGCTCCTCCATCCATGGGATTTTCCAGGCAGGAATACCATTTGGGTTGCCATTTCCTTCTCCAGAGGATCTTCCTGACCCAGGGATGGATCCCGGGTCTCCTGCACTGCAGGCAGACTCTTTACCTTCTGAGCCACCTGGGAACTTTGACCCTAAAGAAATCTCACCTCCAGTAAGCAAGTTTCCCTCCCACTTAGCTGGCCAATACCCCCTACCCAGAATGTGGTTGAGCTGGTCCAGGTAGTGCTTGCCGGGGAAGATGGGCCGGTTGGAGAGCATCTCAGCCAGAATGCAGCCCACAGACCAGATGTCGATGGACTTGGTGTAGCCCTGGGGAGGAGGAGAAAAGTGGTGGACTCCTGGGCCAAGCCAGTACCCCTGACCGTAGGATCAACACCAGCCAGGGAGGCAGAGGGCAGAGGCCTGGGGAGTGAATCCTCAGTTTCTTTCCATAGCCCAAGGACCAGAATAATGTGACAAGGCCCAGAAGGGAGACTTCCTGCATCATGAGGGTCAGTGCTGGACTCAGAGGTGGCTCCAGGGATTTCTGGGATCCGGTCTCTTCCCTTCACGGGTGGGTGGGCCCCCTACCTTGGAGTTAAGCATGATCTCTGGGGCCCGGTACCAGCGTGTGGCCACGTATTCCGTCAAGAAGCCAGTGTGGTCATGCTCGGGATCAGCAATCCGGGCAAGACCGAAATCACAGATCTAGAATGCAAACCAGGCTGCTGAGCTCAGTGCTCAAGGCCTCTTGGGCCCAACCAATCATATTGCCATGTCTCTCCTACCCATGGCGGGAAGGGGACTACTGGTCACCCTGAAGCCTGAGACCCCAGGGGCAGAAGGAGACAGGCACGCAACCCTCAGACCTTAAGGTCGCAGGTGGTGTTGATGAGCAGGTTGGAGGGCTTTAAATCCCGGTGGAGCACGTTGGCGGAGTGGATATACTTCAGGCCCCGCAGGATCTGGTACAGGAAGTAGCATACGTGGTCGTTGCTCAGCTGCTGGCTTTTGAGCAATTTGTACAGGTCTGTCTCCATCAGGTCCTGCACGATGTAGCTGCGGTGGGTGCCAGAGGACCCCCAGGTGGGGGCAGTGGGAGGCAATTGGTTAAGAAGAACAGACTCTGCTGACCAGGTTTCACATCCCTCCAGCTGATGCCCCTGGGACTCAACAGATCTGCCAGCTCATATCATGAGCTGGGCAAGGCCCATGCTTAGCAGGAGAGCTCAAGGCCTCTGCTGGATCTCAGCTGGTGACCCCGAGCAAAGCGCCTCCGTTCTGTGGCCTCAGTCTCCCTATTGAGAAAATGGGGACAGTAAACTACGGGAAGCAGGAGAACATCCCAGCTAAGAGCAGTAACTCTGGAGTTCCCTGCCAGTGTCAATCATTCGTGCACTGTTCATTCACTTTAGGAACTCAAGCCCTGTCTGCGCCTCTTCCTCATCTGTCAAGTAAGGGGAAAAAAACCTTTTTAGAGAGTGGTGGTAATTGAGAGATGACCTAAGCAGTGCAGCCAGCTTGGTGCCTGGCACGTTGTAAATGTTCGGCAAATGTGAACTAGTATTGCTGTTATAAAAGCCTGAGCCACATGGCTGTTGAGAAGGTTAAATGAGATTATGTATGAACACCATCTGGCAGGCAATAAATGTTTGCTTAAAAATAAATGCCTGCCTTATGGGGATGGCTTGTGCAAGACAACTGAGGAGAAACTTCCCAGTGTCACGCTCCTACTCCGGGGGCTTGGCCCTACACCCGAAGACAGAGGAGTAAATGTCCTTTTATACTTTAAGATAAAAAAAGAATTAAACATAAACAAACAAATAAACGTCATGTGGGTTGTTTCTGGAAGACTCAGTTATGGCTGTCTTTCAGAGTCAGCCTCAAAAGGGCCTTCCGAGAACACCTGGACCAACTCTGCTATTTTAAAGATGAAGAGGCCCGGCATGCTGCAGTGACTTGGTTAAGGTCACACGACAAGCTGAGGGTGAGTGTGGAAGTTTCCTGCCCACAGTTTGTGGTGGGGGCTGCAAACAGTGCAGTACAGATCACCACTCTTGGGGGAAGGACTGGGATGGTGGGGGTGGGTGGGGCAGGGGAGAGGTGATGGGTGTAATAAGCTCCTAACAGAGCCAGGCAGGAAGTGGACCACAAACTAGGAAAGCAATGTGTGTGGATGGGTGGGGGGGGCCACAAAGGCAGGTCTGTTCCTCCCTGGGCAAGGTACGAGTCCATAGGTGACTGGGGTGGGACTCTGAGCAGGAAGTCCCAGAGAGGGGACAGGTTCTAGTCTGGGGGAGGGGAAGAGGCAGCCACAGAAGCACTTGATTTTATTTCAGTTTTCTGAGCCTCAGTTTCCTCATCTTTGAAATGGAGCTGCTGAGACCCATCTCCTAGGGCAGTTGGGAGTTAGAATAGGAAAAGTCAAAGCACTCAGCTTGAGCTATACCAGATTCACAGTAGGCCCTCAAAACAGGGCAGTGTTCTTCCCGCCTGCCTTCCTGCCAGTCTGAGGACCCAGAGAAACAAGAACTGCCATCAGTTAAACAAAAGAGCTGACTGTGGGCAGAGGCTGGATCTCCTCACAGAATTGCCGATGTCAGAGGACAAAGCTTCCACAGAGCCCATCTTGCCCAGCCCCCTACCAAGCCAAGATCGAGAGAACAGACTTGCCCAAGGCCACACTGCCTGGCCGCAGCAGGCCAGGATTCATCTGAGGCCTCTCTGCCTTCTTATACTGTGGCCTCTTGACCGCTGGAAAGTTTCCTTTACTGGGTTTGTTTGGAGGGAGGTTGGGAAGAAGGGAAGAGAAAACAAGCCCCCATTCTCCCAGCCCGGCTCTGAGGCTGGGCCTGGCCAGCCATCTGGCCCAGGTGAAGGATACACATCCCTCATGGCTTCCAGGGTGGGTGCTCGCAGAATGTCTCGGATGCCAATGACGTTCTCATGGCGGAAGCGCAGCAGAATCTGAATCTCTCGCAACGTGCGCTGGCAGTAGGTCTGATGCTCAAAGGGGCTGATCTTCTTGATGGCCACTCGAGTCTTGCGCACGTGGTCATAAGCTGAGCTGAGAGGGCCAGAGAGATGTTGGTGTCCAGGCCCGGTGGCCCCACCCAGGCCTTGGCAGGGCGGGGAGGGAGCAGGAGAGGGCTCTGGCCAGTCATAAACAATGCTGGTTCCTTCCTGCTGTGAAGGCCTGGGATCTCCAGGGAGAAAGCTGGGGACCAGCCAGGCAGCCCTTCGGTGACTTCACAAACAGAGGAAGAGACTGACCGCTCACTGACTTCCCCTCTCCTCAACCCTTTCCATTCGAGCTGCCCTGACCCCTCATCCTCCCCTTCCCACGATGGGCTCCCTCAAGCCAAGACGGGTCCAGGGGGTGGGAGATGTGGAGGACTGGACAATGAGGCAAATACAGTGAGAAGGAGGGAGTCGGAGGAGGGACTGGCGAGAAGAGAGAGGCAGGGCCGGGGCGGGTGTCAGGGGGAGGTTCCTGGGCAGCAGAGCTATGTCCAGATGAACAAAGGCCCAGAGCACCCAGTGCGGATAGGAGAACTCACAGACCCCTCCTAAAAGTTGCAGGAAGGTGTTCCTGGACCCCTCATGGCTCACTGGGTCCCTGGCCCCAGGCCCAAAGCCCCACCCCACCCCACCCAGCCCTGAGCTTTGCTCTTTTTTCCCAAACTCCTTGGCAAGCCTCACTGAGGGGTGATCCAGGGCATCCTCTCCCCAGTGAGGGGACCCTCTCTCCTTCTTCACTAAGGATATCACCTCCCCAAGAAGACTAATTCTCTTCTCCTCACCCCGTGATTATGGGGTCCCCAAGGTCCCCAGAGCTCCCCCACATACACTCAGATGCCCTACCCTTCATTATTGAATAGTCAGCTCAAAGCTCACAAACCTCCTCTCCTGAGACCTTACGCAGTGACCCCCTCCCCCAGAAAGCACTCAGAAGGCCCTCTGCCTGGGACGCTCCCCAGCCTCCTGAAGCCCCAGCTTCTTCAGGATGCTCAGAGTCCGCAAGGCCCAGAGAGCTCTCAGCACCCCTTCCCGCCCCCTCCCCAGAGACGCCCCCTCCCCCAGAACGCCCCTCACCTGACCATGCCGTACGCGCCCTCGCCGATGTACTGCAGCTGCGTGTAGCGCGGGCCCACGTCGAACGGCTGCCCCTTTACTATCTCCACCTCCCCCGGGACCCCCGGGCCGACCCCATCAGTTCCCCGGGGCTCCCCGCCCCCGCCCCCCTGAGCCGCCGCCGCCGCCGCCATCTCCACTCCTCCCCTCCCGCCCGCCCGCCTCCCCCTCGGCGGCCCCGCCCGAGGCCCCGCCCCTTCCCGCCCGCCCTCTCACCCGCGGAGCCGCGCGCGCCAGGCCCCGCCCCCGCCCGCCCCCGCGGCGTCACGTGACTCTCCCAGCCGCGCGCGCGCCGCTTTCCCGTCGCTGGGGCTGTGGTCCCTGGCACCTGTCGGCCTCGTCTGCTCCAGTCAACGTAGAAGCTCCCCAGGGCAGTCTCGAGACTGTCCAGACCCTCCTCCCCTGCCCCCACCGAATGCTGACCGGTAGGGCGGCCCGGTGACCTCACCCAGAGCCACCTAGCAAATGAGTGCTGGAGCTGGGACCCAGACCGGGCCACGTGGCCCCGCTGTCCCCACTCAGCCCGAGGAGTGGCCCGGGGCTCGAGGTGGAACCTCCTGGAGCCAGGCCCGATGCTGAGTGATATGATGCTTATTTCATAGTAGCCGTGGCAGGTGGCTTCCTCACCCATGTGGCCTCTTTCACAGATGTGGAAACTGAAGGTGACTGGGCAAGGTAACTTGATTGCTGGAAAACCCAGGCATCTTGACTCCCTGCCTAATGGTTTTCGGATGGAGACCTGTAAAAGTGGGCTAGGGACCGGACCTCAGCAACCGGGCAGTGCCTGTATCCTGAGGACAGATAATCCCAGCCTACCTTTACATGGAGGCATCCAGAAGAGGTGAGGGCTGCGTGAACTGGGTTTGGTGAAAAATACACTCTCAGGCATTTCTCAGAAACAGCAGGGTAGCTAACATTTTTGTTGTCCTTGGGTTTGACAAAAATTGGAACCGAGATCATCATCTTTTGCTCCTGTGCTAGACTTTATAGTTTACACAGCATTTGGTCCACTTCAGTTTCTTCATTAGAACCACCCCACAGTGTAGGTGTCATCTGGTTTTCTGAGCTGGATGAGCAGAGGGCCATGTCTGTCTCGTTCATTGCTGTAGCCCCCACCCACCCCTATCCCTACAGTCAAACGTAGACACTCAAAAATTTTGGAATAGGTGAATCAAAGTTTTACAGAATGGGAAATCTGAGAGTTGAGGAGCTGAGACTAACATGTATCTTCTGACACACAGGCAGAGGTTCTTTTTAATTGCATTCTGTCTCCCAGACTGTTAAAACTGAAGAGACCATCCAGTCCATCTCCATCACTTCACAGTGAAGATGTGAGCTGGGAGCTTCACAAAACACATCTCCTAGGCTTCAGTAAGTAATCACGTTGTTTTTGTCTTCCTTGGAAGCTGGGAGTAGGTCCTTGTATGCATTAAAGATCAAGAGACAAAATGGAACAGTAATTATGATTGTGAAACTGCTCATAATTAGATCTATGGTCAGGCATTCTAATTCAGATTAATAACACTGAGAGTTGCTAGTTCCCAGTAACCCACAAATCAGTGAAGGTTCAAGATGTGCTAATTAGATCAATGTGTTTTTTTTTGTTGGTGGTGTTATTCATTTGATAAGCTATTGACTGGCACTGTGTGCAAAGCTCTGAGCTAGGAACTAGGGCTGATAAAAGATTACTGGATAGTGTGAATTAGTAGTTAAGAGCAAGAGCTCTCTGGAATCAGGTTGCCTGGATTAGAATCCCATTTAGGCCACTTGTCATGTTATCCTGGGCACATTACCCCACTGGCCTTTCTACTTATGGAGTTTCTCTTCCACTGAAGATGCACAAACAGAAATCACTGTAATCCAGAATGGATGGATGTAATATGTAGGGTACGCTCAGGGGTGGGCAAGATAACTCTAGGGATCTCCCACAACTGTTAGGAATCAGGTTGCGCAGTAGGAGTGAGTGGCAGGCCAGCAAGGAGCAAAGCTTCTCCCCATTGCTCACGTTACTGCCTGAGTTCCACCTCCTGTCACACCAAGGGTAACATTAGATTCTCATGGGAGCATGAACCCTACTATGACCTACGCATGTAAGGGATCTAGGTTCCACATTCCTTATGAGAATTATCATGAAACCATTCCCTACCCTTGGTCCATGGAAGAACTGTCTTCCATGGAACTGGTCCCTGGTCCCAAAGAGGTTGGGGACTGCTGCTCTACAGAAGTGAGGAGGGGATAATCGAGCAGGTAGCATTGCATCGCTAAAAAGAAGCAGAGTTTCAGAAGGTCAGGATAGAGCAAAGCCTTCAAGAAGAAGGAGCAGGGTGAACCATGGCATGGAGGCAGGAGCACGAATTGTCCAGTATGTCTGCACTATGAAGGGTTAAGGGGAGTTTAGGCTGGAGAGGTAGGTTGGGGCCACATTGAGGAAGGCCTCTAATTCTGGCAAGGAGTTTGGATGTTACTCAGTAAGCAGCAAAAAGCCTTTCAGGGACTTTTGCCAGATCATTTTGCAACTACAAGAGAATATAGTGACTCAGAGAAAACACCATGGAGTTCAGCGTGGAGCCAGGTTTCCTGAGTAGGAGTGAGTTTCCCGGCATGGGAAAGGCTGGTGTATCCGGAGGGGTGCCTGCCACCTCTGGTATCTGAGTCTCCTTTCCAGCCGTGCGACTGAGATTGCCCTCTAGTGGCCGAGGTTGGTACTTTCTTGGAGATTGTATTGGGATTTCTTAGTCTATTCCATAGATTCGTACTCAACTAATAGAGACTGAACCACTATTCTGTGCTAGACACTTTTTAATAGTTGGAGACGTCAGTATTGTACTTTTCCCCATTTTGGGGGCTGTTCTCGGCAGCTTGCAAGATGTTAGTTCCCTGACTAGGGATCAAACCTGGGCTCCTGCAGTGAAAGCACTGAGTCCTACCCATTGAACCATCAGGAAGTTCCGGGTGCCAGGCACTTGTTTTTTTAATTAATTTTTTTTTTGGCTGCGCTGGATCTCTGCTGCTACATGAGGGCTTTTCTCTACTTGGGGTACAGGGGCTTCTCATTGCGGTGGCTTGTCCTGTTGCAGAGCACAGGCTCTGGAGCACATGAGCCCAGTACTTGTGGCACACAAGCTTAGTTGCTCCACAGCATGTAGGATCTTCCGGGACCAGGGATCGAACTCCTGTCCCCTGCATTGCAAGGGGATTCTTAACCATTGGACCACCAGGGAAGCCTGGGCCAGGCACTATTATGTACTTTATCTCTGACTGTCCTTCTAAAGGTAGATACTATAAACATTTAACAGGAAAAAAAAAGGCAGCAGCTCACTGAACTGTGGAGTTGGAAGGAACTTTAGAATCATTTCCTCCAGCTCACTGCATTGTTAAAGTTTTTCTATTGGCTGCTCTAGCTCTGGATCTACCCAGACCAAGTCTTATTTTATTTTTTGGTAGTGCGGCACGTGGGATCTTAGTTCTCCAACCAGGGATCAAACCTGTGCCACCTGCATTGGAAGCACAGAGTGTTAACCACTGGACCGCCAGGAAAGTCCCTAGACTAAATCTTAAACCAGCTCTCGTCTCTTTGTGATGTGAAGGTCACAGGAGAGGTCAGTTGGTAATTTGCCCAGAGTAACAAGAACACAAATGAACAGTCCCATTTCAACTAACTCAGCTCTGCAGCACAAACTGAGAAGGGAAGAAATGTTTAGAAATAGGCATCACAACACAGTGAATAATTTATTAAGATTTAAGTACTAATCTCTTTTTTTAAATCCAAGAAACCTCATACTAATTTTCTTGTGGCACTTCTTCATGTATTAGAAATTGCGTGTGTTCATGAAGTCACTTCAGTTGTGTCCGACTCTTTGAGATCCTGTGGATGGTAATCTAGCCAAAAAAAAAAAAGAGGACTCCTTTCCATTTCCAGGATTAGTTCAAACACCACCCTTTTATGAAGTGTTTCTGGTATGCTTCTGCTATACATGCTACATCTGCAGCTCTTATGTCTTAGAGCAAATGTGTATAATATTTATTTATGGGCTCATCTTGCTCTTCCTACTAGATGGTAAAATTTCTTGAAATCTGTGAATGTTAGTGTCTTTACTTTTCAACCCTCTCCAGTACCAAGAGGTGTTTTGCATTCAATAAATATTTGTTAAAAGAGAGAATTGAGTATTTCTGGAATGGCCTCCACACCCTTCGTCAGCTGGGATGCGCTTTTCTGTATGAGCTCAGGGTTGACTGTGTTCCTGTTAAAAAGGCAGCACCTAAAATAGAATACCATTTTCTATATGTAGCCTGACCAGTGGGAGTACAAAGGAGTATTGGTTCCTTTGTATTGGTCCAATATTTTGTTCTCTTCCACACAGAGCCTCTCCCTGAACCTCTAATCTAAAATATACACGGTTCATATGCCTCCCTCATGGTGTCCTTTTTCTTTCATGAGACTTATCACAGTTTGTCAGAGATTCATTTGTGAAGTGATAGAACACTGTAATTAGAAGTGTGGGGGCTGCAAGTTCCCTTCTCTTTCTGCTTCTGTGAATTCACTTTCCAGAACTGTGGAGAGATGAGGTATACTCCTATTAACTGCAGAAGTTTCAGTTATATTATTTCAACACATGCTGAGTACCTTAGGGCCAGGCTGCTTGTTGTTGTTCAGTCGCTAAGTCGTGTCCAACTCTTTGCATGCCAGGCTTCTCTGTCCTCCACTGTCTCCCAGAGTTTGCTCAGATGCATTTCCATTGAGTTGGTGATGCTGTCTAACCGTCTCATCTTCCGTCGCCCCCTTCTCCTCCTGTCTTCAATCTTGCCCAGCATCAGGGTCTCTTCCAATGGGTCAGTTCTTTGCATCAGGTGGCCAAAGTATTGGAGTTTCAGCTTCAGCATCAGTCCTTCCAATGAATATTCAGGACTGATTTCCTTTGGATTGACTGGTTTGATCGACTTGCTGTCCAAGAGACTCTCAAGAGTATTCTCCAGCACCACAGTTCAAAAGCATCAGTTTTTCGGTTCTCAGCCTTCTTTATAGTCTAACTCTCACATCCATATGTGACTACTGGAAAAACTATCAGTTCCGTTCAGCTCAGTCGCTCAGTCATGTCTGACTCTTTGCGACCCCATGGACTACAGCATGCCAGGCTTCCCTGTCTATCACCAACTCCCGGAGTTTACTCAAACTCATGTCCATTGAGTCAGTGATGCCATCCAACCATCTCATCCTCTGTCATCCCCTTTTCCTCCCGCCTTCAATCTTTCCCAGCATCAGGGTCTTTTCCAATGAGTCAGCTCATCAGGTGGCAGAGTATTGGAGTTTCAGCTTCAGCATCAGTCCTTCCAATGAATATTCAGGACTGATTTCCTTTAGGATGGACTGGTTGGATCTTGCGGTCCAAGGGACTCTCAAGGGTTTTCTCCTACACCACAGTTCAAAAGCATCAATTCTTTGGTGCTCAGCTTTCTTTATAGTCCAACTCTCATATCCATACATGAGTACTGGAAAAACCATAGCTTTGACTAGATGGACCTTTGTCAGCAAAGTGATGTCTCTGCTTTTTAATACACTGTCTAGGTAGGCAAGGGCTAAATTGAAGGGGAAAACTGAGTGCCTCCCAAGTGCTAGATTTTGGAGGCTGGGGGATCTTTTCTGATTTTGACACAAGCTTTGTGAAACCAGTGTCACCAATATTGTCTTTTCACACCTGAGAAGCTGGGGCGGAAAGTGTGGGTGAAACCCTTGTGATCACACATGTGATAAGTGTCAGGCCTAGGACACCCTTGTCTATCTGATTCTTCACTGGAAGCTGAAAACAGGTGGTCCAAGGTCATATTCAGCCTGCAGATGTATATTACTAGATCTGTGTCATTTTACTTTCCTTTAATTAAAAAATAAAAGCAGAACAAAAATTTAGGTTCTGGAATCAAACTACTGGAGAGTGAATCCTGTTGTCACTTATCAGTTGCTTAACTTCTTCCTCAGTTTTCTCATCTGCAAAAGAAGGTATACTGCTTACTATGTAGGCATGTTGAGATTTAAATGTTTTTATATGTGAACTTGGGTGGGTGGCATAACTTTTCTAAACTTTAGTTTCATGAAATGCAAATTTGGGATCATAAATGGATTCTGTTTACTTCACAAAGTGAGATATAGTAAAGTCTGGGAGATTTTTTAATCTGCAGGCTTTAAACTGAAAAAAAGTATATAGTTGTTGCATCCGTGCGAAGTTGCTTCAGTTGTGCCTGAATCTTTGTGACCCTAGGAACCATAGCCCACCAGGCTCCTCTGTCCACAGGCTTCTCCAGGCAGTAATACTGGAGTGGGTTGCCGTTCGCTCCTCTAATACAGATGTTAGATGTCTTTTATTATAAGAGGTAACTCCCTAATCTGACATCAAATTTTTGTTGTTTTAAAATTAATATTACAATTAATATATATTAATACATTATAATTATAAAATTAATTATAATTACATTCAATAAAATCCACCCGTTTTAAGTATACAGAGACTTCCCTGGTGGTCTAGTGGCTAAGATTCCGAGTTCCCAATACAGGGGGCCCAGGTTCAATTCCTGTTCAGGGAACTAGATCCCACAGGCTACAACTAAGACCTGGGGGCAACCAAATAAATAAATAAATAAACTAAATATTTTAAAAACTTAAAATATATGGCCTTGATGGAGTCTAGTAATTGAATACAATTACGTAACAGTCACCTCGTCAGGATATATAACAATTTCTTCAACCTAAAAAGCCCCCTTCTAGTGATTCTTTCCTCCAGGCAATGTTCTATCTACTTTATGTCACTATAGTTTGGCTTTTTCTAGGATTTCACATAAATGGAATCACAAAGTAGTGTTTATGTTTGACTTCTTAAGCCTAGTATGTTTTTGGATTAAATTACATTCTTATGCATATTAACACTCAACTTTTTAATTGAAATATAACATATACCATAAAATTCATCATTTTAAAGTGTATGATGCAGTGATTTTCAGTATGTTTACAAGGTTGTGTCACTGCCTGTCCCCCCATCCCTACAGCCCCTGGCAACAACTGATCTCATCTGTTTCTATGGATTTGCCTCTTCTAACATTTCATACGCACAGAACCATATACTATGTGGCCTTTATGCAGCTGGCTTCTTTTCCTTAGCATGTTCTCAAGAGTCACCCAGGCTTTAGCCTATGTCAGACTTCATTCTTATTTTATGACTTAATGATATTTCATTGCATGGGGATGCCACATTTATATAACTGTAACGGATAGTTATATAACTGGTTATATATTCATCAGTTGGTGGACATTCGAGTTGTTCCCGCTTTAATTTTAAAAATATCTGTATATTTATTTATGACTGTGCCGGGTCTTGGTTGCTTCGCGTGGGCTTTCTCTAGTTGTGGCGAACAGGGGCTACTCTTTGTTGTAGCGCATGGGCTTCCCATTGCAGTGGCTTCTCTTGTGGAGCGCAGGCTCAGTAGTTGTGACACGTGGGCTTAGTTGCTTCATGGCATGTGGAATCCTCCTGGACCAGGAATTGAACTTGTGTCCCTGGCATGGCAGATGAACTCCTATCCACTGCGCCACCAGGAAAGTCCTGTTCCCACTTTAAATTATTATACATAATGCTGCTGTGAACTTTTGTATGCAAGTTTTTATGTGAATGTCTGTCTTCAAGTCTCTTGGGTATATACTGGCACAACTGAGTGACTTCACTTTCACTTTTCACTCTCATGCATTGGAGAAGGAAATGGCAACCCACTCCAGTATTCTTGCCTGGAGAATCCCAGGGACAGAGGAGCCTAGTGGGCTGCCGTCTATGGGGTCGCACAGACTGAAGCGACTTAGCAGCAGCAGCAGCAACCCTCTTACGTGTGATAAATCATTTTTTTTCTTCCTTGCTGTTTCCAAGATTTTCTCTTTATCTTTCAGCACTTTAGCTGTGGTATGTCTGGGTATTGATCTCTTTGTGTTTATCCTACTTAGGATTTGTTGAGTTTCATGGAGATGTAGATTTACATTTTCCAGCAAATTGGGTAAGTCTTTAAGTTTTCTTCAGATGTTTTTTTCTTTCTCCTCTCTCTTTTTCCTCCCTTCTGGTACCCCTATTACATATATGTTGGTGTGTTTAAAAGTGTCCCTATTTCTCCGAGGCTGTGTTTACTTTTCTTCATTTCATTGTCTCTCTGTTCTTTCGATTCCATAAGCTCTATACATTTATCTTCAAGTTTGCTGATTTTATTTTTCTACCGGTTCAAATCAACATTTGAGCCCTTATAATGAATTTTTCCTTTCGGTTAATGTACATTTCAACTCCAGAATTTCAACTGGTTATTTAAAAAAATTTTCCATCCCTTTTTGATAGTCTCCATTTAATGATACATCATCATACCTTCTTGATTTAAGCATACTTTGTTTACTTCTTTGAACATATTTATAATAGCTACCTTGAAGCCTGTTAAATCTGACATTTAGTCCCTCTCATGGGCAGGTTCTGTTGCCTGCTTTTTTTTTTTTTTTCTTTTTTTCCTATGTGTAGGTCACACTTTTTCTTTACATGTCTCACAATTTTTGTTGAAAACTGGACATTTTAGGTACTATAGCAATTCTGAATACTGATTCCTTCTCCCCGCCCCCCCCCCCCCCCCGGGGGTGGGGTTGTTGTTCTTCTCTGTTTGTTTTGTGACTTGACTTGGCTATTTTCGTTAGTTTTCCCTCAGCATGAAAGCTTTGATCCTGCTCCTTGGAGGGCATAACCTCGGACTCTGCCTTTCTGTTTCAGCTCTTGTCATCTTGGGATGACAAGGGTTATAGCAAGTTCTCTTTGTCACTTTCTTTATTTCTCTGGTAAGCTGTCTGATTCATTTGATAATACACACTGCCAGTTAGCCTCCACTGATTACTGGCTGATTGCTCTATTGTTTTTGACAATGCCCAGGGCATATATTACACGACTGAGCTACTGAACTGAAACTGAGGGCTTATATTGGGCTTCCCTTGTGGCTCAGCTGGTAAAGAATCTGCCTGCAATGCTAGAGACCTGGGTTCGATCCCTGGGTTGGGAAGATCCCCGGGAGAAGGGAAGAACCACCCACTCCAGTATTCTGGCCTGGAGAATTCCATGGGCTGTATAGTCCATGCGGTCGCAAAAAGTCAGACACGACTGAGCAACTTTCACTTCACTTCAAGGCATATATTGCTTAGCAGTCTGATTCTGTTAAATTTGGGCAGAGATAGGTTTTAAGACTGGCCTTTGTGGTCTGTTCTGACCCCAGGAGGGCTCTTTTTAGCTGTCTCTTTCCCTGGTTCTCTCTTGTGAATTAAGTGGCCTTGTGGTTCTTAAGAAGCTTTTTTTGTTTGTTTGTTTGATGGTGTTCTTACAGTTGAGTTTTCCTGTACTAAGTTTCAAATAAAGTCAGTTCCTTTCAGGAGAATCTCAAGTCTCTTTTTTTCTATGGGCTGTCGCTCCCTGGGCAAAGTCTTTCAGCTACTACCTTGGGTACTAGCTGCTGTAGCTTCTGGTCTTCTTGGTTTGTTTCTCCCAGCACTGGATCTCTGTTCTACAGGCAAGTTGGGTAAGGGCAATTGGGGCCCCAGCATCCTTGGACCATCACACCAGGGACAGAGCCTCCATCCTATGAGTAGGGGTTGCATGGGGGAAGGGAATACCCTACTTCTCTGCCACACTCACCAGAAACTTAGCCTCTTCAGCTTGGAGCTAGAGGGGTTAAAAAATGCTGGCACCCTGGTGAGATACTGTAAGGTTTGATAGGGAGCTGAGGGGAAAGGGAGCCCTGTCTTTTTGGCCACACCAACCTGGTTCAGAATTTCCTTAAGGTGAGCTGGGGGAAGGTGGGAGGGAGGGAATTCAGTTCAGTTCATTTCAGTCGCTCAGTTGTGTCCGACTCTTTGTGACCCCATGGACTGCAGCATGCCAGGCTTCCCTGTCCATCACCAACTCCCGGAGTTTACTCATACTCAAGTCCATTGAGTCCGTGATGCCATCCAACCATCTCATCCTCTGTTGTCCCCTGCTCCTCCCACCTTCAGTCTTCCCCAGCATCAGGGTCTTTTCCGGTGAGTCATCTCTTTGCATCAGGGGGCCAAAGTATTGGAGTTTCAGCTTCAGCATCAGTCCTTCCAATGAATATTCAGGACTGATTTCCTTTAGGGTGGACTGGTTGGATCTCCTTGCTGTCCAAGGGACTCTCAAGAGTCTTCTGCAATACCACAGTTCAGAAGCATCAATTCTTTGGTGCTCAGCTTTCTTCACAGTCCAACTCTCATATCCATACATGACTACTGGAAAAACCATAGCTTTGACTAGATGGACCTTCGTTGGCAAAGTAATGTCTCTGCTTTTTAATATGCTGTCTAGGTTGGTCATAACTTTTCTTCCAAGGAGCAGGCATCTTTTAATATAATGGCTGCAGTCACCATCTGCAGTGATTTTGGAGCCCCCCTCCTAGAATAGTCTGTCACTGTTTCCATTGTTTCCTCATCTATTTGCCATGAAGGGATGGGACCAGATGCCATGAGCTTAGTTTTCTGAATGTTGAGTTTTAAGACAACTTTTTCACTCTCCTCTTTCACTTTCATCAAGAGGCTCTTTAGTTCTCTACTTTCTGCCATAAGGGTGGTGTCATCTGCATATCTGAGGTTACTGATATATCTCCTGGCAATCTTGATTCCAGCTTGTGCTTCATCCAGGCCAGTGTTTCTCATGGTGTACTCTGCATATAAGTTAAATAAGCAGGGTGACAATATACAGCCTCGACATACTCCTTTCCTGATCTGGAACCTTTCATTTCATGTCCAGTTCTAACTGTTGCTTCTTGACCTGCATACAGATTTCTCAGGAGACAGGTCAGGTGGTCTGGTATTCCATCTCTTTAAGAATTTTCCACAGTTTGTAGTGATCCGCACAGTCAAAGGCTTTAACATAGTCAATAAACAGAAGCAGATGTTTTTCTGGAACCCTCCCGCTTTTTTGATAATCCAGTAAATATTGGCAATTTGATCTGTGGTTCCTCTGCATTTTCTAAATCTACCTTGAACATCTGGAAGTTCATGGTTCACATACTGTTGAAGCCTGACTTGGATAATTTTGAGCATTGCTTTGCTAGCGTGTGAGATGAGTGCAATTGTGTGGTAGTTTGAGGGAATTAGTTAGGCCCAAATGCCGCAGACTCTTCCTAGTTTTACCAACTTTTAGTAGATTTTCTTGAATAAATGTTACTTCATTGGCTATGTGCCATTAGGACAATTTCCAGAAACTACATTTTAAAAAAGATAATTTTCATCCATTTTGCTTGTTATTCTGGGGAATGGGCATATAAGAACTCCTCATACCATCATCTCAGAGGGTTTGATCTCCCCTAGCATTTCCTCTAAAGCTTTTTGGTTAGTCTGTTGTTTGCCCTAATAGCTACCTACTACCTTAGGTGGCTGCAAAGTTAAAACACTTGCCTTTAAGTGTTTTTGACAAATGTCCCCTGAGAAGAGGATTTTTCACACTGAGCAAGCTCCTGCTGCTGCTGCTGCTGCTGCTAAGTCGCTTCAGTCATGTCCAACTCTGTGCAACCCCGTAGACGGCAGCCCATCAGGCTCCCCCGTCCCTGGGATTCTCCAGGCAAGAACACTGGCATGGGTTGCCGTTTCCTTCTCCAGTGCATGAAAGTGAAAAGTGAAAGTGAAGTCGCTCAGTCGTGTCTGAGTCTTCGCGACCCCATGGACTGCAGCCTACCAGGCTCTTCTGTCCATGGGATTTTCCAGGCAAGAGTACTGGAGTAGGGTGCCATTGCCTTCTCCGGAGCAAGCTCCAAGTGAGGTCAAATACAGATAACCTTGTAAGTTGGGTCTCCCAAGGAACCACAAGACAATGCTAGTGATGACAATTCTTTGGAAATAAGACTTGGAAAGAACTTTGATAAATAATAATGGAAAAGAATATTAAAAAGAATATATATATAATGGAGTCACTCTGCTGTATAGCAGTAAACAATATTGTAATTCAACTGTTCTTCAATTAAAATAAATTAAAAACTTGGCAAGACCTCCAGCTCCTTTCTATTCCCTCCAGTGTCTGCCAGGTTGCACTGGAAATGTGAGTTACTTTACAAGATAGCTGGAGGATAGGGGACAGGACTCGAGCAAATTAAAATGTCACAGAGCTCACTGTTTCCACCAAGATTCTGCCGTATTTTCTTAACTCAGCATTCTTCAAGTTGCTGTTAACCTTTGATTCATGTACAGAGTTTTTAAAAAGTTGATTCTGACAATTTTTGCTGGGTTCTTTATTGCTTTTATGTAGGAGTGAATTTTCATAGGTCCTTTTTCTGACATCACCAAAGTAAACATTTAATTAGATTAACATTCAAACTACTACAGACTCACCAGATTTCTGAACTTGTGCCCAGGTTCCTTTCTGTGATCTTCAGGGGTGTCCTGAAACACTGTGCTTCTTCCTTGAAATCAAGGTAGAGAGCAATTCAATTGCTAAAGGGTCCCCCTGTCTCACAGTGTGGAAACCCTATCATAACCCTATGAAAAAGGGAAATGAGCTTTGTTTAACGTGAGAAGTTCTCACTGTCCCCACTACTCGGTGCTTACAAATTGTCTGAAGAATACAGAATCTAGAACCTGGTCCAGGAGATTAGTACCAAAGTCATTGGTGAATAATTTTAAAAATCACTTTTTAAAACTTCTTGAAAGTGTTTGCCTATCTCCAGTACTTTTCTTATTTCCTAAAATTTCTCAAGGTTTGTCTACAATGGTTCCAAAACCGTATCTCCAGTATCTTTAAGCACCCTGAGGATGCCTGCATGCAGATCTGGAGTCTTGGACGTTTTAATCTAGTTAGTGTTCTCTTATCATTATCCTGTACCTTGGGGGCTTCAGTTTCCTCTGAACCACAACCTTAAACCATTTAAAAATCTTAAGCATCATTTTCTTTATAGAAGGCATACCAAATGAAAGTCGAGAGGTTCTGCTTTCTCTTGGTCATCTGTTAATATTACACCATCTACCCTAGGCAATGGGCCTATCTCTTCCTTCTTCTTATTCCAGATAAAGCTTTCAAAGCCCTTTTTGTTGTCTGTAGCATGCTTCACAATCTCAACCATTCTGACAATATTCTTAAAAGTTTATACCAGTCTTGCATATTTATCCCTGAGTAGGTAGCTCTTCTATCTTCTCTGGTAGAATTTCCTTTACAATTTAATTCCTTTCAATGTTCTCCCATTGCATCATCATCAGAATCCAAAGGGGATGAAGGAATGACTTTTTTTTGTTTTTGGTCGGATGTTCTTGATAGTTAAAATTATACATATCAGTTTTGTGTTGGAACATAAAGAGAAAATTATTTAGTACATGCAATGAAATAAGTATTCATTAATTTAGCACTCAGTGATTAATTTATGCATTGTAATGGTTGTAGGCATTGTCTTCTTCATGTTGAGCATATTAATACATAATTATATGCTGCTATGGTCACTAGCTTTTATTTCATTTATTAACTACTCTGTGACAAACCAGTCCAATATAGAAGTATAAAACATTTTTTTAAAAAATGCTCATTGATTCTGTGGGTCAGTAATTTGGAAAAGGCATATACTCCGTTTCATGATGGCTGAGTCTCAGCTTGGATGACCTGAACAGCTGGGGATGACTCTAATGACTGGGGTTGGAACGGCTGGGACTGGAGCTGTCAAAAAAATTTTTTGCCTCACTGCAAGACATGTGGGATCTTGATTCCCTGACCAGAGGTGGAACCCATGCTCCTTGAACCGGAAGCTCAGTCTTAACGACTGGACTGCCAGGGAAGTCCCCACGATGGCTTCTTTACTAACATGACTGTGGCCTGGGCTGGGCTGGCTGAAGGACAGGCTCTACCACAGTGCCTATGGGTGTCCTTACCAGCATGATTGAAACAGGGTAACTGGACTTCTTATCTGGAAGCTCCAGACTCCAGAAACAAGTATTCCACTGAGCAAGGTGGAAACTGCATGGCCTTTAATGGCCCATCTTTGGAAGTCACCTAGCATCACGTCCACCACACTATTTGTTGAAGCGGTCACAGCCAGCTCTGATTAAGGGAAGGAAACAAGACCCCCACCTTTTTTTTTTTTCCTCATTGCATGACTTGTGGGATCTCAGTTCCCTGACCAGGGATTGAACACGGGCCATGGCAGTGAAAGCCTAGAATCCTAACAACCAGGCCACAGGGAACCTCTCTTGACCCCGCCTCTTGATGGGAGGAAAGTCAGAGAGTTTATGGCTCGGAAGAACTGTTCCACCACCCACAGAGTTGTAATCTCAAGAGAATATATATTGCTTTAAGTCATTAAAAAAACACTTGCTGCTAAGTTGCTTCAGTCGTGTCCGACTCTGTGCAACCCCATAGATAGCAGCCCACCAGGCTCCCCCGTCCCTGGGATTCTCCAGGCAAGAACCCTAGAGTGGGTTGCCATTTCCTTTTCCAATGCATAAAAGTGAAAAGTGAAAGGGAAGTCGCTCAGTCGTGTCCGACCCTCAGTGACCCCATGGACTGCAGCCTACCAGGCTCTTCTGTCCATGGGATTTTCCAGGCAAGAGTACTGGAGTGGGGTGCCATTGCCTTCTCTGAAAAAAAAAAAAAAAACACTTCGGAGCCATATTTTAAAACTGCCTTAGCTTTGCAGATAATTATTTATAAAGGTGAAATGTATGTCCCTGGATGGAAGCTTACTCAGTCAGTGACCAGAAATATTTTCCAACCAATTTCTTCTTTTGATTACTTAAAACATCTTTTGATAAAAAAAAAATATATATATATACACACATGTACATATATATATGTGTATATGTATATATATGCACACATTTTATACAAATGCAGACATACAAAAAGTGGGAGAATTCTCTTCCATCTCAGTTAGGTTTGTTTGTGTGTTTTCCAAAGTTACATATGCACATGTTTAGGAATTCTGTGAGGCTTATTATGAAAAATGGGTTCCCTTGTCAATCATGTTATGTTCCCCAGAGGCGCTAGATTCAACCTTGTTAGCTGGTTCTTTTCTCTCTGTATCTAAATAGAATAAATCTAAGTGGCCTCTATTACTGATTCTTGAGTTTTTGCTTTTAGGCATTTTCTATTATTATTTTGGAAGGTGGGGTTTTAATTTGTTCATCTTTCATATACTTCCCACCTTCATTCTCGCCATGTTACTGTATCACACACAATTTGGTTACATCAGTATTCAGAGTTCACATCACTGTAACTATGTAAGTGCTAGCCACAGTTGAACCACGTACTTACTATGACTGCTTTTCCTATACTTCTTGCTCCTCCCTCTGCCCCACAACTGAGTTAATAATTGTGCCCTCTTTTTGTTGTTTTGTTTGTGTTATATATGTGCTCTGTCACTTCAGTCGTGTCCGACTCTGTGCCACCCCATGACTGTAGCCCGCCAGGCTCCTCTGTCCATGGGGATTCTCCAGGCAAGAATACTAGAGTGGGTTGCCATGTCCTCCTCTAGAGGATCTTCCCCGCCCAGGGATCAAACCCATGTCTCTTATGTCTCCTGCTTTAACTCTACCTTGAGGTGTAAATATCTCATTACATTCAAACCCATTAGCTTTTCTATTTTTTTTCTTTTCTGTTAGAAATATTTATTTATTATTTCACACTGGGTCTTAGTTGCGGCATGCGGGATCTTTAGCTGCAGCACCTAAACTCTTAGTTGCAGCATGTGGGATCCAGTTCCGTACCCAGTGATCAAACCTGGGGCTCCTGAATTGGGAGCACAGAGTCCTAGCCACTAGACCACCAGGGACGTCTCTGGTTTTGTTTTCTAAGATACCTCTCTGTAGCCTTCTGACCGGTTTCAATCTGGAGTGGTTGGTTCTTCACGTCTCTCTTGTTTTGGATTTCTAGTGTCCTGGATTCCATATCTCCCTCTTTCTTGCTTTATCTGTTATTTTGGTGGGTATGTTCTCTAGTACCTTGATATAGAAGGATACAGTTTTGAGACTTTGTATGTCTAAAAATGTCTCTATTCTACTTTCATACTCAATAGCATGGATAGAGAATTCAAGATTGGAAATGATTTGTTCTTAGTATTTTGAACACAGAACTCTGGCTTCTGGCTTCTATTGTCAGCCTTGAGAAATCCAGTTCCATTCTGGTTCATGATTGTTAGAAAACCTATGAAGAGTTTTCCTGGCTCCAGTGTTCTAAAATTCTTGGTCTAGATCTGTTTCCACTAACTGTGTTGCTGCTGCTGCTGCTAATCACTTCAGTTGTGTCTGACTCTATGCGACCCCATAGACCGCAGCCCCACTAGGCTCCTCTGTCTCTGGGATTCTCCAGGCAGGAACACTGGAGTGGGTTGCCATTTCCTTCTCCAATGCATGAAAGTGAAAAGTGAAAAGTGAAAGTGAAGTCGCTCAGTCCCGCCCGACTCTTAGTGACCCTATGGACTGCAGCCTACCAGGCTCCTCCATCCATGGGATTTTCCAGGCAAGAGTACTGGAGTGGGGTGCCATTGTTGGGCCCCATTAATTCATTCCCTAAGTATTTTTTCTTTTTATTGTATAAATGTACATTAAAAAAATATATATCACCTGAGTCAAGAAGTAAAATATTGACAGTATTCCCAGAAGTCCAATCCCAGGCTGGTCCCTCCTCTGGAATTATAATGACCACTGTGAGTGCTATGAAACCATCTTCTTCCTTGCCTTTATAGTTTTTTCTCCAATGTATAAATCTCTAAGGAATAACGATACCATAGAAAACCTACTAGAACTGATAAGTGAATTCAGCAAGGTAGCAGGATACAAGATTACCATACAGTAATCTGTTGCATTCCTGTACACTAACAATGACATATCTTGGGAATTCCCTTATTGTTCAGTGGTTAGAACTCTGTGCTTCCATTGCAAGGTACCCAGCTTTGATCCTTGGTAAGGAAACTAAGACCCCAGAAGCTGTGCACTACAACCAATAAATAAGTAAATTTTAAATTAAAAAAATGAAATATCAGAAAGGGAAAGTAAAAAACAGTCCCTTTTAAAATGCATCCAAGGGGTTCCCTGGTGGTCCAGTGGTTAAGAATCCACCTTGCAATGCAGGGGACACCAGTTCAATCCCTGGTCTGGGAAGATCCCACATGCCACAGGGCAACTAAGCCCAGGCACCATGACTACTGAAGCCTGAACACCTAGAGCCTGTGCTCCACAACAAGAGAAGCCAACAAAACAAGAAGCCCGTGAACCGCAAGTAGAGAGTAATCCTCACTCTCTGCAACTAGAGAAAGCCTGCTTGTAGCAATGAAGACTTAGCAGAGCCAAAAATAAATATTTTTTAAAAATGCATCCAAAAAATATAAAATACTCAAGAATAAACCCGACCAAGAAGGAGAAAGGCTGAGAACTATAAAACATTGCGGGGCTTCCCTGGCAGCTCAGTGGTAAAGACTCCACCTGCCAATGCAGGGGACACAGGTTCAATCCCTAATCCAGAAAGATCCCACATGATGTGGGACAGCTAAGCCCGGGTGCCATAACTACTGAGCTGGTACTCTAGAATCCAGGAGGTGCAACTACTGAAGCCCATGGACCTAGAGCCTGCACTCCACAACAAGAGAAGCCACTGCAAGGAGAAGCCCGCACAGCGAACTAGAGAGTAGCCCCTACTCTCTGCAACAGGAGAAAGCCTGCAAGCAGCAATGAAGACCCAGCGCAGCCATAAATTATTTAATTAATTAATTTTTAAAAACATGGATAAAGGAAATTGAAGATGAGTCAAAGAAATGGAAAGACATGCCATGCTTTTGGATTAGAAGAATTAACATTATTAAAATGGCCGTGCTACCCAAAGCAGTCTACAGATTTAAGGCAGCCTGTATCAAATCACCCATGACATTTTTCACAGAACTAGAACAAATAATCCTAAAATTTATATGGAACCGTAAAAGATTCAGAATTGCCAAGGCAGTCCTGAGGAAAAGAACAAACCTGCAGGCATAACCCTCCCAGACTTCAGACAATACTACAAACCTACAGTGATCAAAACAGCATTTGGTATTGGCACAAAAACAGACATATGGATCAATGGAACAGAATAGAGAGCCCAGAAATAAACCCATGTATCTGTGATCAATTAATCTTCAACAGATGAGGCAAGAACATACAATGGGAAAAAGACAGTCTCTTTAGCAAGTGGTGTTGGTAAAGCTGGACACCCACAGCCACATGTAAATTAATGAAATTAGGAAACTGTAAACATACCCTCACACCAGACACAAAAATAAACTCAAAATAGCTTATAGACTTATGTATAAGACATGAGATTCTGAGAAGTAAGATAGTAAGATTGGATTTTCTGCCAGAAGAAAGCATTTTATCATGTCACTCAGCTTCAGAGTGTTGTAAGAAAACATTTACACATTCAATGTTGATGAAGACATTTACAAATATAGATAAAATGTGATAATTTGTACTGTTTCCCAGGTTGGTGTTAGTGATGTCATTGGATTGCAGCATGAGTGAAAAAGTAGAGTTTCAGGATGTCAGGATTATACCTGATCTTTGAGCATCCTAAGTGGATTTTAAAGAAAAGGAAGATGTTGTCAAGGGCACACAGTGCTGGAAACATGAATATGAAGCTCATTTACCAACATATGCAGCTACTTTTAGGTTATGTGATAGATTTAAGGCTGAACTCATTTATGAAAGGAGGGGACCAGTGAGAGAAAGTGTCGATAACTCAATACTTGTTAGTCCAGGGGTCACCATTCTCAACAGTCTGTGGAAATGAATCGTGAACATTTTGAGCATTTGCCTCTGAATACGTGCTGCAATATTATAACATAATTTTAATTTCAAGTCAAAGCACATAATTTTCTCTACTTATTCCACTCATAAACCTTTATAGGAAAAGCCAAGCTGTAACCAAGAAAAAGCACGTGCCAACTCCACCTGAACCAACAGATGGAACTAGTGATTATGTACACTCATTTTAGCATTACTCAGCATCAGCATTATCTCTTAATCTTTGGTGTGTTTCCTGGGTTTGTGCTTGGTTTTGAGGTGTTTTACAAACACTGCTAACCCTGCTATGCCTCATCAATGTTAAAGTCTAAGTTAGAAAGTGTGGTTTTCTAAATAGGTCATAAAAAATGGTGAATGGTCTTGCAAATATGGGATGAATTTTTCCCCAAAAGAAATCCGTTCTAAAGAACAAAGATCCAATTATGCAACCTGCAAAAATGTGTCATTGACATTAATCATCAAGAGAAGAGGGGGATTGCCCTGGTGGCACAGTGGATAAGAATCTGCCTGCCAAAGTAGGGGACACAGGTTCGATCCCTGGTCTGGGAAGATTCCACATGCTGCAGAGTAACTAAGCCTGTGCACCATGACTGCTGAGCCCGTCCATGCTCTAGAGCCCTCAAGCCGCAACTTCTGGGCCCATGTGGTGCAACTGCTGAAGCCCATGTGCCTAGAGCCTCTGCTCCACAACAAGAGAAGCCACTGCAGCGAGAAGGCCATGCACTACAGTGAAGAGTAGGCCCTTCACCCATTTGCTGCAACCGGAGAAAGTCTGTGCAAAGCAACAAAGACCCAGAACAGCCCTAAATAAATAAATGCAATTAATTTTTAAAAGCGGCCCAAGACAGAGAGAATTTTTTAAAAGAGAGAGAGAAAAGGAAAAGTGGGCACGTCCCTGGTGGTCCAGTGGCTAAGACTCTGCACTCCCAAGGCAGAGGGCCTGGGTTCGATCCCTGGTCAGGGAACTAGATCCCACATACCACAGCTAAAGAGTGAAGATACCATGTGTTGCAACTAAGACTCAGCACAGCCAAATAATAAAATAGATATTTGTTAAAAAGAGAGGAGGAAAACTGATTGTTAAGTGCCTCTAATACGTATTAGTTTGATATTCACTAGTAAAACTTAGGGACAAAGCTTAGTGAAGGTACTATGTGGAAACTTTAGTCACCTGACTCTGGGCGTTTCATATATCAAGGCCCTTCCTACAGAGCCAGCATCCAAGTGAGTAACTAGGTGGATGTGGGTGGCTGTGAGGTTTTCCCACTGACACCAAGATATTTAGGAAGGAGATTTTCTTCTGCTGAGAATGTCAACAGTAGTGCCAATAAAATGTTACCTGCCTATCTATTCATGATATTACTAGATGAGATCCTCTCACATGGCCAGTTAATAATACCTGCTCTGATGCTGTCCATAGATTTAAGTTTTCCCTTAGGGTCATTCAAACTCAAGCAGAGTGACAAGCTAAGTCTCAATAAAAAAAAAAATCAACCTCTCATCTATTAAAAGGAAAACTCTCACAATTATAGGGTGGATTTACATGGTTAACACCAGGCTATGGTCATTTAAGTTTAAAGGCTCCTCTATGTTAGGAATGGTTGAATCATACTAAAAATGATCAACCTGGTAATTATGAGACAAGGCTGGGTTCTTTATGAACTATGCCTATTATTACTCTTAAAGAGAGTGATTGGTGTGGAATTTAGTGGATTTGTGGCACTAATATATGGCCTGACATCTACAAGGGTGAATACAAAGGTTTAGCCTGGGATTCCCATGAATTTAAGGTCATACGTGTTAACAAATTAGAGGCAACCCCAACCAATCTACCATTGGTATGATCCCAGGGGGTCAAAGATCTGTATTCTACTGGCATGACCATTCAGCAGCTCGTGTGATGTGTGTGTGCTCCTTCAGTGGGGTTGGAGGATGTAATTGACCGTATCGAAGCCTTAACAACTTTCATAAGCTTTAAATGATAGTAACTGGGCTATTGGAGAAGGCAATGGCACCCCACTCCAGTACTCTTGCCTGGAAAATCCCATGGATGGAGGAGCCTGGTAGGCTGCAGTCCATGGGGTGGTTAAGAGTTAGACATGACTGAACGACTTCACTTTGGCTTTTCACTTTCATGCATTGGAGAAGGAAATGGCAACCCACTCCAGTGTTCTTGCCTAGAGAATCCCAGGGATGGGGGAGCCTGGTGGGCTGCCGTCTATGGGGTCGCACAGAGTCGGACACGACTGAAGTGACCTAGCAGCTTAGCAGCAAGGAGGATTGAGGAGCTTGTTCTAAGTTTGAGGACTGATACAGTACTGTTTCATAGAAATAATCTAATCTAGGATACACAGCCTAACTCCCACTTGCTTCCTTACAGATGAATAAACATATGAACAGCCCTCATGATCTAACCTACTTGTTGATTAATAAACTTCTTTATTAGTTACCCAAACTTTTTCTTTCAAATGGGACATGTAAACAATATTTATGGGGCATCCACTGTGTAGAGGGTACTGGGGAAACAAAGATGAATAAGATTTGATCCTTCCTTGAAAGAAGTTATAACCTAAACGGGGATCCATGCACATAAATGGTTCATTGTAATATTTTATAAGTGGAATTATATGCTATATTATTATTATTATGGACTTCCTTGGTGACTCATTGGTAAAGAATCCACTTGCTATGCAGGCGCCACAGGAGACAGGGGTTCAACCCCTGGGTGGGGAAGATCCTCTGGAGGGGGATCATGGCAAGGACATGGCAACCCAGTCCAGTATCCTTGCCTGGAGAATCCCATGGACAGAGCAGCCTGGCAGGCTGCAGTCCATAGGGTCACAAAGAGTCGGACACGACTGAAGAGACTTAGCATGCACACATTATTATTATATTGTATTATAATGAAGAAACCATTCAGCAGGTGCTATGGAGAAGGAAATGGCAACCCACTCCAGTGTTCTTGCCTGGAGAATCCCAGGGACGGGGGAGCCTGGTGGGCTGCCGTCTCTGGGGTCGCGCAGAGTCGGACACCACTGAAGCGACCTGGCAGCGGCAGCAGCGTGGAATGCAGACCAGAGAGCCTTCCTGGAACAGAAATCCGTTAAACTAAATCCTCAGTTTAGTCCACAAGAATGAGAAAGTCATACTAAGGAGACGGAGGGAGGTGAGAAGTATCAGGGTACCTGTAGGTGAGTGAAGAGCCTACAGCTAAAGAGTGAGTCCAGGGTCAAGTCATGAGGGGCACACGAGCTACATTAAGGAGTTTATTTAGTTTTAGGCAGCAAAAAGTCACTGAAAGGTTTGAAGTGGGCTCTGACATCTGCTTTATAATTTTGGTATTATATTCTCTTTCTATTGCTACCCTAACAAATGACTACAAATGTAGAGACTTGAGACAACACATCTCAGTTCTCAGTTGGTCTCAGTTTTGTGGTACACAAGTCCACGTTGGCCCGAGTGGTTTTTCCATTCTGGAATTTTCTGAGCACAAGTCAGGGTGTTGACTGGCTGAACTCTGGCAGGGAGGCACAGTGAGGAATCCACTCATTCAGTTTTTACATGGGACTAATTTCCTGGCTACTCTACCTGGGGGATGTCCTGCGCTCCTAGAGGCCTCATTCCTGTGCTTGCGCACGGCGGGGTCATTCCAAAGCTAGTACGGGCTGGGAGTTTCTGTGTTCTGCCATACCTCTCTTGCTTCCAGCTGGAGAAAGTTCTTTGCTTTTAAAGAATCAAGTGTTTCGATTGGGCTCACCTGAATAGTCCAGGCTAATCTCCGTGTTTTAAGGTCTGTAAACTTAATTATGGGTTTCCCCAGTGACTCAGTGGGTAAACAATCCACCTGCAACACAGCAGACACAGGAGATGCAAGTTCCTTCCTTGGGTGGGAAGATCCCCTAGAGGAAGAAATGGCAACGCGCTCCAGTATTCTTGCCTGGAAAATCCCAAGGACAGAGGAGTCTGGCGGCTACTATCCAAAAGGGTCTCAAAGGGTCAGAGGTGACTAAGCACAGCACAAACTTAATTACACTAATAAGCTCCTTTTATCTATGTCAGGGAGCATAGATTCCAGGAATTAGGTGTGGACATCCGCAAAGGGCCGTTTTTCTGCCTGCCTGGTTGTCTGCTGCTAAGTTGCTTCAGTCGTGTCCGACTCTGCGACCCCATAGACGGCAGCCCACCAGGCTCCCCCGTCCCTGGGATTCTCCAGGCAAGAGCACTGGAGTGGGTTGCCATTTCCTTCTTCAGTGCCTGGTTCTCTAGGCAGCCGCTAAGGGCACAGAGCTCTGCTCATATCCATGCTGTGTCCCCATCTGGTGATTTTCCTCCCATCTTCCTGGCTGCTTAAAAAACAAAACAACAACAAAACGAAAGCACACAAATCACCGCAACTTTATTGAGGTATAATTTGCATTCACCCATTTTATGTGCACCATTTAATGACTTCAGTAAATTTCTGGAGTTGTGCAGCCATTACCACAATCTGGTTTTAGAATCACCCCCGAAAGATTTCTCAGGTCCATTTGCCACCCATTGGCTGTTTCATCTTATTCTCTTTTCTAGACTCATTTTCCTTTGAATACTTATGTGGCCCAGGACTTTCTTTGGCTCTCTGGGAAATGTCCACATTTAAGATATTCTTTACCAGGTGTGAAAATTATGTTTCCCATTCAACATTTCTCTTTTGAAAACACATCAAATTGTTGACCTTGTTTACCTCAGGGCAATGGGAATGGAGGGTTAGTGGTGAAATGACTTTTTTTTAAATGTATCTTTTGGAATTTAATATACGATTAGTGTGTATTACTCTTGAAATTAAAATTCTGGTGGCCCAGATGGTAAAGAATCTGCAATACAGGAGACCCAGGTTCAATCCAGGGAATGGCAACCCACTCTAGTATTCTTGCCTGGAGAATTTCATGGTCAAAGGAGCCTGGCGGGCTCTTGTAGTCCATGGGGTCTGAAAGAGTCAGACACAACTGAGTGACTAACATACTCTTGAGATTAAAATTCTTAATGGTGAAAACATTAAAAATGTAATTATTTACTATTCTGTGGCTGAAGTTTAAAAGAGATGCTTCAAATGCCAAGGAGCAGGAGTACCATCTGGATATTTTGTGAAAGACACTTCAGACTCAGATAGATGCCAAGGCCCTGCTTCTCACACTCTTTCAGTCATCATCCTGACCCTGAAAGGGAGTTGAACTGATATTAGCCCACATCCAAATCGTCAGAGGGTTGAGTCCAGACTCAGGGAACATACTCTGTTTTCTTAGTTGAGTCTTTGAAATAGACACTTCAAGAGAAAACCAGTTTGAGGAATGTTGACAAGGCCAATACAAAATAATGCTATCTAGTATTAATAGTTGTATTAACAAAGTTCCAAGATACGTTTAGGCCTAGAAACTGTCATATGTACTGTCTTTGTTGTTTTAATTTAAGCTGGTGTTTTTTACTTCTGCAGAGGAAGATAGAAAATTGTAGTGACGATCTCAAAAAAAAAAAAAAGTTCTCTTCTTGGTGGCTCAGAGGGTAAAGCGTCTGCCTGCAATGCAGGAGCCCTGGGTTCAATCTCTGGGTCAGGAAGATCCCCTGGAGAAGGAAATGGCAACCCACTCCAGTATTCTTGCCTGGAGAATCCCATGGACAGAGGAGCCTGGTAGGCTATAGTCCACAGGATCGCAAAGAGTTGGACACGACTGAGTGACTTCACTTTCTTTCACTTTTCTCAAAAATTAAAAGCTGTACCAGCTTTTTACGGTTTGAAGGAGCAAAAGAGAAACTTTGAGAAATCTCACAATTTTCATTGTAAATCAGGTTCACCTGGAGTGATGAAGGAGTTAAAATTAATGAAATATTAAACTCCTACACTGATGGATAATTTCTCATAATTATTAAACTATATTTAATAATTCTGGTTTAGAAACGTTTATGTTATTTATTTATTGGCCATGCTGTGGGGCTTGTGGAATCTTAGTTCCCCAACCAGGGATCAAACCCAGGCCCTTGGCTGTGAAAGTGCAGAGTCCTAACCACTGAACTGCCAGGAATTCCTAAAAAAAGATTTCTATTTTAGATGGGTGATAGATAAGTTGATAGCAAGAAAGCCCTTATCTCTTTTCATTGAATGTAAAAAAATATGGCATTTAATACCTTAAAATTAGGGAAATTAGAGTCTGGTCACATATAATCTTTTTTTTAAAAAAAACAGCATATTAAAATATATATTATATAAAGTTTACCTAAGTATACAGTTCAGTGGTTTTCGTCCTTAGAATAGTCACAAATTTGTGCATCCATCATCACTTATCTAATACCAGAATGTTTTCATCTAAAAGAAAAAACCCCAAACTCATTAGCAGTCAGTCCCTATCCTCTGCTGAGACTCCCTATTCCTTGCAACCACTAATCCAATTTTTGTCTCTGGATTTGCCTTTTCTGGACAGGCCACAGGTTAAATTTTTGCTTAACCTGATTAGTTAACTTCTGGATTCCCTTTTTTTTTTTTTTAAAGATAGCTTTTCTTATCAGCAAAATGAAAGAGATTTAAAACATAGTACCTGGCATTCCAAAAGTTATTTTCGTTGATTTATGTCAGCTTCCATTTAATTAAGAGATGTCCAATTTCTTATGAGATGCCTTGGGGACATGACTACTAACTACATAAATAAAAAGGATTATAAAGGAAAACTTTGAACAATTATATGCCAATAAATTAGATAATGTAGATGGAATGGACAAAGTCCTAGAAAGATAAAAACTACCATCAAGAAAGTGAAAACTCACAGAATAAAATATTTGCAGATCATATATCTTACATAGAAATCATATCCAAAATATATAAAGAACTCCTACAATTCAGTATTAAAAATACAACTCAACTGAAAGTAGATAAAAGACCTGAATAGACATTCCTCCAAGGAAAATATATAAATGGCCAATGAGCATGTGGAAAGATAAATCATTCATCATCCAGGAAATCCAAATAAAAAGAACAATGAGATTTTATTTGCATCCGGTAGGGTGGCTATAATAAAACAGATAATCATCAGAAGTTTCGGAAGGAAGTGATCACCAGTGTATCTTTTTCTTTTTTTTTTTATGAGCAAGGACGTCTTTACACGACACACTCACTAATGACTTCTTCTGGTCTCATTGGCCAGTTTATGGCAAATCTCCATCTTTGAGCCACTTCCCTGGTGGCTCAGAGGGTAAGGAGTCTGCCTGCAGTGCAGGAGACCTGGGTTCGATCCCTGGGTGGGGAAGATCCCCTGGAGAGAAAATGGCAACCCACTCCAGCATTCTTGCTTGGAGAATTCCATGGACAGAGGATCCTGGCAGGCTACAGTCCTGGGGTCACAAAGAGTCGGACACGACTGAGTGACTTCACTTCACTTCACTTCACTTCCATCTTTGAACCAGTTACTGGCACGGGAATAGCATTTCCCTGATTGAGTTAGGCTACTCATTTGGAGTGAAATGGAGGTTGGTAGGCAACAATCATACCATCACTAGAGTTTCTAAGGAAATCACTAAGGAAATTCTAGTTCCTATTATTGAGCAGAGAGGATAGACAACAATCAGGAAGAAACAATAGGTATCTCCTGTACCATCAGAAACAGCTGGAATATAGTGAGAAAAATCACCAGCCTGGATACTGGACTCTGTCACTACCTTACTGGGTGATTCCAGAGACTATTTCACTCTTAGGTCCTCAGTTTCTTCAAATAAAATGGTTCTTTCCAGCTTTGAAATACTGTGATTAGTATATATCCTGCCTTCTCAGTTCAGTTCAGTCGTGTCCAACTCTTTGCAACCCCATGAATCGCAGCACGCCAGGCCTCCCTGTCCATCATCAACTCCCAGAGTTCACTCAGACTCACATCCATCGAGTCAGTGATGCCATCCAGCCATCTCATCCTCTGTTGTCCCCTTCTCCTCCTGCCCCCAATCCCTCCCAGCATCAGAGTCTCTTCCAATGAATCAACTCTTCGCATGAGGTGGCCAAAGTACTGGATTTTCAGCTTTAGCATCATTCCTTGCAAAGAAATCCCAGGGCTGATCTCCTTCAGAATGGACTGGTTGGATCTCCTTGCAGTCCAAGGGACTCTCAAGAGTCTTCTCCAACACCACACTTCAAAAGCATCAATTCTTTGGCGCTCAGCCTTCTTCACAGTCCAACTCTCACATCCATATACGACCACAGGAAAAACCATAGCCTTGACTAGACGGACCTTAGTTGGCAAAGTAATGTCTCTTCTAGCAATGGAAAATGGCTCATGTTTTTCAACAACTCAGAGAAGAACATAAAAACCTTGGTAACTACCATTCAAAATCTTACTACCCTAATATTTACTTACCATATGGCTCCTATATCATCAGAAACATAGGTGATTTGGTGACAGTAGCTATATCATTGCAGTTTAGTCTGTATGTTTGCCTGCTGAACACTAGTCTTTCTTCTGCCCTGCTTTTACTTGGGAAACTGTAGCGGTCATGATATTTGCCTCCCAATATTCATTTCTATTTAATTAAAAAAATATTTATTCATGTATTTATTTGTGTTGGGTCTTAGCTACAGCATGTAAGATCTTCATTACATCATGCAAGTTCTTTATTACATCATGCAAGATCTTTAATACATCATGCAAGATCTTCATTACATCATGCAAGGTCTTTATTACATCAGGTAGGATCTTCATTACATCAGATAAGGTCTTCATTACATCATGCAAGATCTTCATTACATCATGCAAGTTCTTTATTACATCATGCAAGGTCTTCATTACATCAGGTAGGATCTTCATTACATCATGCAAGGTCTTCATTACATCAGGTAGGATCTTCATTACATCAGGTAGGATCTTCATTACATCACGCAGGATCTTTGTTACATCATGTGGGATCTTGATCTTTGGTATGCCATGTGGGAATCTGTTGTTGATATTTTGTTGCAGTAGGCTTAGTTGTCTACTAAGTTGACTAAGACAACTGCTTAGTTGTCTAGCATGTGGGATCTTAGTTCCCCAACTGGGTTTCTTGCATTGCAAGGAGGATTCTTTACACTGAACCACCAGGGAAGTCCTCCCATTCTATTTTAAATGACTGGTCTAAGCCTGTATTTTCAGTGCCAGTGGTTTGGCCCTGATTGACTCCCCCCTCCCGGCCTGAAGAGTGGGCACTCAGTCTATTCCATCCCTCTGGCCACAGAGATTGGTGCAAAGACGGGCAGGCGACCCAAGCTGATCCAGTGAGAGTCTGTTCATGATGTTTGCTGGGAAAGAGAATCTCTTATTTTTCTGGGGTTGCTCATCTGGTAGGTTTTAAACCTGGAGATCTGGTGGTCATCTTTGCCTGATCTTTTTTTTTTTTTTAATCCTGATAATCTTGATAGCATCATTTGATCAGTGGTGTGAACCCCTAAATTCCCTTTTTTTTTTTTTTGCTTACATTGATTTAAGCTGGTTTCTGTAACTTATTTCCCAAAAGACTTGGATAATAAAGACAGATTATTTGCTTATGGTTTCAATTAGATGTTCTGATGTGGTATAAATATGAGAGTAAAATCTGGACATAGATGAAAGAAAATGGGTTCATAAATAGCCACATATGAAGTGAAAAAAATTTTTACTCACTAGCTAGTACAGCCCCTTTTCTTTCCCTATTTGGTTTTCTTTACCATAAGAAAGGAAGCAGGATACCTTATGGGTCTTTGAAAATGTCTAAAGACTGACTTGTTTTGTGTCTAAGCTGCGACACAAAAAAGGGGTGTGAAAAAGAGACCGAACTTAGTAATGCTGTACTGTGGAAATCCACACCCAGAATTTTGTTCAGACTCTTATCTAAATTAATGGTGGTCTCTGGATCTTGGTTTCTTTACCCATAAACAGGAACAGCTGGACAAAGATCCCTTCTAGTATTAATGTCCCGAGTGGCAATTGCAGAGCTCCCAAGGTAAGCTATAGGAAGGACTTGTACATCATGTGGAGAGATCCTACCTGGGACTGACCAGGCTTTGGGATAAAATTCTCCCTATAGGTCATGTGTGGTGAGCTTGGTTTGCCAATTGCAAAATGGAAGTGGATCAGTGGTGGGTGTGGTTCCCTGAGAATGTAGCGTGGTTGGAACACTTGAAATATACAGTGTGATACTTCTTTGATGAATGTCCTTGTTGTATGTGTGGATCAATTCTGCTTTTCAGACCAGTCAAACCAAGTCCCCAAGTCTTAACTAGTGGACTATTGATCTCACCTTGACTCTCAGAACTGGGAAAGCCTGTGATGTACATAAGGCACAACTAGATCGAGGGGGCTTAACAAGGTCATTCTCTCCCTCTGTATCTCTCTCTGTCTCTCTCTCCTGCATTTCTCACTCCCACATGGTTTCTGCCTGTTGGCTTCATTCGCAGGAAGGCTTGCCCCACATAGTGACAGAAATGGCAACCAGAGAAAGAGCCAAGGCAGACCTTAAATGGCCCTGCTTCCACCCCTGAACCAGCTGGGCTGAACAGGCACAAAATCACCATCCATTAACCCAGTCTGGAGTTCGAATTATATTCAGAAGAATAAAGGAGCAATCTTAAAACATTTGTGTAAGGTATTGACATGGTCAGATCTGTGCATTAGGGAGGAGTCTGGGTAAAGGTCAGGGATTGGGGGCAACAGAGGAGATGGAGTTGAGGAGACTTGTTAGAGACTTGTTAGAGACTCTTGGAATCATTCTGGGCAGAAGTGAGAAGGGTTGGAACTAGAGTACAATAAGTCCCCTACCTATGAATGAATTCCATTCTGAGAGCGTGTTCGTAAATCCAGTTTTGTTCATAAGTACCACAAAGTTAACCTAGGTAATTCAACTAATACAATCAGCTATTGGCTTCCCTGGTGGCTCAGTGGTAAAGCGAGTGCCTGCCAAAGCAAGAAATGAGGGTCCAGGAAGATCCCCTGGAGAAGGAAATGGCAACCCACTCCAGTATCCTTGCCTGGGAAATCACAAGAACAGAGGAGCCTGGAGGGCTGCAGTCCATGGGGTCGCAAAGAGTCAACTGATGATTAAACAACAACTGAGTACTGTACTCAGTACAGTAGGGTTATAATACTTTTCACACAAAGCATAAAATACAAACACAAAAAATACAAACACAAGAAAACGTGTCTAATCTTCCAGTATAGTGCCTTGAAAAGCGCAATAGTACAGTACAACAGCTGGCATCCAGGGGGTGGCATTGAGGCAGGAAGAGTTACTGACTGGAGGAGGGGGAGGGGGTGGGGGATGGAAGAGCTGAAGGATCATCACCAGCAGGAGACAGCAAGCTGCAACTGCATGTGAACTGACTCACGTGACTGGACATGTGACCTCTTGTTTGGATCTTTGAAAGTTTGCAACTTGAAGGTTCATAAGTTTGCAACTTGAAGACTTCCTGTAATGGCAGTTGGGACAAAGGATGAATCAGTCAGAAAGGAAATTGGTGGCAGTGGCTTGGACAAGAGTTGGTGGTTGATTAGCAGTGTTGGCAAAGAAAGAAGGGTTTATGTTTGTTGAATGCCCATCACGTGTTGGGCCCTGTCCCCAGCAGTCTGATGGAGAAGCTGGACCTATAAATAGTTACTATCTAAAGTACTAATTAATGAGATAGAGGGATGCACTGGGGCCACTGGCACAGAGGAGAAAAGAGATCATCTGAGGAGTGGCTGTGTGGGGGCGGGGAGTGTGAGGGACGGCTTCACAGAGAAGGAAATTTCTTTTTGTCTTTTAAATATATATATCTTACTGAAGTATAGTTGACTTACAGTGTTTCCATTGCATAGCAAGGTGGTTCAATTATGCATATACACATACATTATTTTTCAGATTATTTTCCATTATAGGTTATTACAAGACATTGACTATAGTTCCCACAGAGAAGGAAATTTTGACCTGAGTCAAAAGATAAGTAGGGTTCAGAAGAATTTGGTAGCAAACAAGGAGTAAGAGATTTCAGCCCTGTGCTGAGGGCAGAAAATAGAGTCCAAAAATACTGTTGGCCAGAAAAAACCACATCCAAACCAAAGATATATTTAGTTTTGCTCATGTAATATTTTTAGAAATTTTTGAATTGGTTGCCAATACTGAGAGATCTGCAGCTCTCATTTAAAAATCCATATTTCTAACAGAAGGTTTGGCTACCCTGGGCCCTCCAGGTGACAAAGGGCTAGGGCAGCCACAATTCCTCCACCCCTGTTAGAAATTACCTGGCCTGCATCAGTGAGGTGTGTGACCCCCCTAGTCTTTGTGGTGGCTTAAAGATGGCTGAAAATTCTTTGTAACTCTGCATCAAAAGGAGGCATTAATTTTCCCTCCTCTGGGATTTGGGCTGCTTAACTAACAGAATGTGGTGGAAGTAACCCTGTGCCAGTGACAAGCCTAGCCTCTTGAGCGCTTTCTCTTGGAACGTTGTCTCAAAACCGTAGAATAATGAGAGATAATAAAGCAGTTGTCGTTTTAACATGTATTTATTTGACTGTGCTGAGTCTTAGTTGCAGCATGTGGAATCTAGTTCCCTCACCAGGGATCAAACCTGGGCCGCCTGCGTTGGGAGCATGGAGTCTTGGCCACTGAGCCACCAGGGAAGTCCTACAGTTGCCATTTTAAGTCATAAAATTTTGGAATGGTTTCCTCTGCAAGAGGTAACCAGAACACCCACCTCCACTTCTCCCCTTGTTGATATCTGAGGGCTCAGCCCCTGGATCAGAGGAATGAAGGAGCATGTTGAGCTTGGATGATGAGCCAAGACTGATGCTGAAGCTGAAACTCCAATACTTTGGCCCCCTCATGCAAAGAACTGACTCATTGGAAAAGACCCTGATGCTGGGAAAGATTGCAGACAGGAGGAGAAGGGGACGACAGAGGATGAGATGGTTGGATGGCATCACCAATGCAATGGAGATGAGTTTGAGTAGGCTCTGGGAGTTGATGATGGACAGGGAAGTCTGGCGTGCTGCAGTCCATGGGGTTGCAAGGAATCGGACACGACTGAGTGACTGAACTGAACTGATGAGCCAGAAGAGTGGATGGGGGAAGATGATGAAGGGCTTTGGATGCCATGCTGAAAAGTGAAAGTGTTAGTCGCTCAGTCATGTATGACTCATTGAGATCCCACGGACTGCAACCCGCCAGGCTCCTCTGTCCGTGGAATTCTTCAGGCAAGAATACTGGAGTGGGTTGCCCTTCCCTTCTCCAAGGGATCTTCCTCACCCAGGGATAGGCAGATCCTTTCTGTTTGAGCCACCAAGGAAGTCTCCATCCTGAGGTAGTCTCAGCGTTTTCCGGGAAGTGTTGAGGACCTGGTAAAATTTTGTAAGGTAGGCAGAGAATGACCAGGGATCATACTATGACGGTATCACCTGCCTCTAGTGATGCTGTGAAAGATGAATCAGAGGAAGGTGATCGGTCAGGGAGCTAGCGCGATGGTCCAAGCAGCACAGCTCGGGAGGTGACAGTGGGCATGGAGAGAAAGGGAGAGATTCGAGGTCAAGACTTCCTCCTCTTGTGAACCTCTCCTTAAGGTTCTAGTGGGATATACTGGTTGAGCCATGGAGTTGGTGGTCGGAACTGGGGAGCACAGGCAACAGGACTAGGCCACAGAAACAGCCTGGGGACTGTCAAAGCGTGAAGTTGCAGGGATTTCCCTGGCGGTGCAGTGGCTGAAACTCCTCGCTCCCGGTACAGGGGGCCTTGTGCCGCAACTAAGACCTGGTGCAGCGAATTAAATTATATATATATATCTATTTTTTTTTTTTTTGAAGTTGCTAATGTGAAAGAGATGGTGTAGGGAGTTTGGGAGAAGAGGTGGTGTCTTGGGGAGCAGCCTACAGACAGTGTGTTAAGCAAAGGGAGAGACAGCCTGCAGAGCCCTGAGAGAAAGCTGCAGTGCAAAGAAGAGAATTAGGAGGCATGCATGCATGGTCGCTAATTCATGTCTGACTCATGGCGATCCTTCAGACTGTACCCTGACAGTCTCCTCTGTCCATGGGGTTTTTCAGGTAAGAATACTGGAGTGGGTTGCCATTTTTCTCTCCCAGGGGATCTTCCCAACCCAGGGATTGAACCCAAGTCTCCTGTGTCCCCTGCATTGCAGGTGATTAGGAGACAGGCCCAGACACCAAAGAAAGGAAAAGATTCCAGAGGGAGGGAGTGGTCAGTAGTATGCTCCTTTGATGTAATGACCAGGAGATTATTGGTGGTCACGGCAAAGACACGTCTGTGTGGGAAGGTGGGGACAGAAGACAGACCCGTGAGACTAAGTGGAAAATGCAGAAGTGGATTCAACAAGTGTAAACAGCTCTTTCAAGTAACTTGATTGTGAAGTAAGACAGAGATGGGGAAGTGGTTTGAGGTTGCTAAGTGGAGAGAGGTTCCCCCAAAGGCACAGGGGACCTCAGCTTGTTTTTAGATACTAAAGAGAGAGGGTCTGTGGAGAGGAGAATGTGGTAATGCAGGAGAAGGGGGTTAAATGATGGAGTGAGGTCACTGAGGAGGTGGGAAGGAATGTGTCCCAAGAGGGAGGAGTTAACCTCGGACCCCAGGAGGACACCCCCTCTGTGATGACAGTCTGTGATTGTTTATAGGAGATGAAGATGTGGCCTCTGGTGGGAGCAGAGGGGTTGAAGGAGTTCTTACCTCTTTTCTCCATCAAATTGGAGCAGTGATCGTCTCATAAAGCTGGGGAAAGTCGCTTGAGTAGATGGCTAGTGAGAAGTGGCTGGCAACGTTGGCTTAAGCCTGAGCCTATGCACAAGGCATCCTTAGGGGCCTCCCACTGAAAACCAGAATGGTTCCTGAATGTGAGTCAGGGCACAGCCTGCAGGTGGGTGAGGACCACAACTGTGAGAAGGCCTGGGGGTCACAGGGGCACGGTCTAGGCTATCAGAGTAATTTCTTGCAAATGAGACCCAGGCACCTCTTTACTTAAAGACTTATGTGGGAGACTTCCCTGGTAGTCCAGTGATTAAACATCTGCCTTCCAGTACAGGGGACACAGGTTCAATCCCTAGTCGGGGAACTAAGATCATATATATATATATATGCATGTGTATAGGTGCACGCTCAGTCATGTCTGTCTCTTTTCAACCCTATGGACTGTAGCCCACCTGGCTTCTCTGTCCCTGGGATTTCCCAGTCAAGAATACTAGAGTGGGTTGCCATTTCCTTCTCCAGGGGCTCTTCCCAACCCTGGATTGAACCTGCGTCTCTTGTGTCTCCTGCATTGGGCAGGCATGTTCTTCACCAGCTGAGCCACCAGGGAAGTTAAATCTAGAGGCTTGATTAGTTTCCGGGTGGTGGTAATGATGACAATGATGATTTTGACAAGAATACTGCAAAGGTGATGCTACACATAAATGTATTATTTTATAGGAGGCATATAATGTCTGGTTGTCCTACTTTTGATGATGTTAAGATTCACTGTTGCTTTCCAGAATTTTGTTGTTTTCTGTGAAACATCAGTAAGAATCAGCCATAGGTATACATATGTCCCCTCCCTCTTGAACCTCTCTCCCTCAATTTTGACAGAAAACAACAAAATTCTGTAAAGCAATCATCATTCAATTAAAAAATAAATATATTTTAAAAACAAACACAATTCACTTTTGGGTTGTATTTTTTAGACAGTCATGTCTGTTGCATTGGTGATGCCATCCAGCCATCTCATCCTCTGATGCCCTCTTCTCCTTCTGCCCTCAATCTTTCCCATCATCAGGGACTTGTCCAATTAGTCAGCTGTTCACATCAGGTGACCAAAATATTGGAGCTTCACCTTTAGTATCAGTCCTTCCAATGGGTATTGATTTCCTTTAAGATTGACTGGTTTAATCTCCTTGCTGTCCAAGGGACTCTCAGGAGTCTTCTCTAGCACCACAGTTCAAAAGCATCAATTCTTTGGTGATCTGCCTTCTTTATGGTCCAGCTGTCACAACCGTATGTGACCACTGGGAAGATCATAGCCTTGACTATATGGACCAGTAATGTCTCTGCTTTCAACACATTGTCTAGGTTTGTCATAGCTTTCCTGCCAAGAAGCAATCATTTTCTGATTTCATGGCTGCAGTCACCATCCACAGTAATTTTAGAGCCCAAGAAGAGGAAATCTGTCAGTACTTCCACCTTTTCCCCTTCTGTTTGCCATGAAGTAATGGGGCTGGATGCCATGATCTTCGTTTTTTTAATGTTTAGTTTCAAGCTGGATTTTTCACTCTCCTCCTTCACGCTCTTCAAGAGGTTCTTTAGTTCTGCTTTGCTTTCTGCCGTTAGAGTGGGATCATCTGCGTATCTGAGGCTGTTGATGTTTGTTGGGTCTGTCTTGATTCCAGCTTTTACCTCATCATTTCTCATGATGTGCTCAGCATATCGATTAAACAGACAGGGTGACAGCAGACAGCCCTGTCTCACTCCTTTTTCAATCCTCAATCAGTCAGTTGTTCCATTCAGGGTTGTAACTTGCTTCTTGATCCACGTACAGGTTTCTCATGAAATGAATGAGAAAAGCGAGACCCATACTGTATGATTTCATCTGTATGGAACATTCTAGAACAGGCAAAGCTAATCTATACTGATAGAAAGTAGATCAGTGGTTGCTGGGGTCTGAGGGTGAGAATTGATTGTAGAAGGGTATGAACTTTGGGGAGTGATGGAAATAATCATATCTCGATTATGGTGGTAGTTACATGTGTGTGCTTGCTAAGTCGTTTCAGTTGTGTCCGACTCCCTACAACCCAGAGGTCTGCAGCCCGCCAGGCTCCTCTGTCCATGGGATTCTTCAGGCAAGAATACTGAAGTGGGTTGCCATGCCATCTTCCAGGGGATCTTCCCGACCCAGGGATCGAACCTGCATCTCCTGTATTGCAGGCAGATTCTTTACTACTGAGCAACGGGGGGAAGCCTGGTAATTACATAGGTACATACGTTTGTCAAAACTAATTGATCCATGTATTGGACTTAAACTGAGTGTGTTATATTGTATGGAAATAAAGTTTATTTTATCTTTTAAGATGGAATGAACCAGTATTGGTTATATGTTGGTAACTGTTTCTTTGTTGTTTGTTTCCTTTCAATATTTACTTATTTTTGGCTGCCTCAGATCTTAGTTGCAGCACATGGGATCTTTCATTGCAGAGCAAGGGCTCCTCTCTAGTTGTGGCACATGGGCTCAGTAGTTGTGATAAGCAGGCTTAGTTGCCCCATGATGTGGAATCTTAGTACCCTGACCAGCAATCTAACCCATGTCTTCTGAATTGGAAGGTGACTTCTTAACCACTGAACCACCAGGGAAGTCCCAGTTCAGTTCAGTCGCTCAATTGTGTCCGACTCTTTGTGACCCCATGAATTGCAGCACACCAGGCCTCTCTGTCCATCACCAACTCCCGGAGTTCACTCAAACTCATGTCCATTGAGTCGGTGATGCCGTCCAACCATCTCATCCTCTGTCATCCCCTTCTCCTCCCACCTTCAGTCTTTCCCAGCATCAGGGTCTTTTCCAGTGAGTCAGTTCTTCACATCAGGTGGCCAAAGTATTGGAATTTCAGCTTCAACATCAGTCCTTCCAATGAACACTCAGGACTGATTTCCTTTAGGATGGACTGGTTGGATCTCCTTGCTGTCCAAAGGACTCTCAAGAGTCTTCTCCAACACCACAGTTCAAAAGCATCAATTCTTTGACACTCGGCTTTCTTTGTAGTCCAACTCTCACATGCATACATGACTACTGGAAAAACTATAGCCTTGACTAGACAGACCTTTGTTGGCAAAGTATTGTCTCTGCTTTTTACTGTGCTGTCTAGGTTGGTCATAAGTTTCCTTCCAAGGAGTGTCTTTTAATTTCTTGGCTCCAGTCACCACCTGCAGGGATTTTGGAGCCGAAAAAAGTAAAGTCTGCCACTGTTTCCACTGTTTCCCCATCTATTTGCCATGAAGTGATAGGACTGGATGCCATGATCTTGGTTTTCTGAATGTTGAGCTTTAAGCCAACTTTTTCACTCTCCTCTTTCATTAAGAGGCTCTTAAGTTCTTCTTCACTTTCAGCCATAAGGGTGGTGTCATCTGCTTATCTGAGGTTATTGATATTTCTCCCAGCAATCTTGATTCCAGCTTGTGCTTCATCCAGCCCAGCGTTTCTCATGATATACTCTGCATATAAAGTAAATAAGCAGGGTGACAATATACAGCCTTGACGTACTCCTTTCCCGATTTGGAACCAGTCTGTTGTTCCATGTCCAGTTCTAACTGTTGCTTCCCAGTTGATGGTAACTGGGTAACTGGGTTTTTTGTTTGTTTTAAAATTTTTAAGACCTTTATTTTTTAAAGATTATTTATTTTTTATTTTTTGGCTGTACCACACAACATGTGGGATCCTAGTCCCCCGACCAGGGATCGAACCCGTGAGCCCTGCATTGGAAGCAGAGAGCCTTAACCACTGGACCACCAGGGAGGTCTGTTAAATTTTTATTTATTATATATTTTATTTTTGGCTGTGGTGAGACTTCGTTGCTGCCCGAAGGCTTTCCCTAGTTGCAGCGAGCTGGGGCTACTTCCTAGTTGCAGTGCACATGCTTCTCATTGCAGTGACTTCTCTTGTGAAGCACAGCCTCTCGGGTGCTCTGACTTATGCAGTCATGGTGCACAGGCTTAGTTGCCCTGCAGCATATGGAATCTGCCTGGACCAGGGATCAAACCATTGTCCCTTGCATTACAAGGCAGATTCTTAACCACTGGTCCACCAGAGAGTCCTGATTGATGATAATTATTGAACTTGGATGATGGGTACATACTCTAGGCTAAGTGAGCAGTGCTGTGCACCTTTTACAGGTGAGAAAGCATCACTGAGACATCCTGAAAACCATGGAGCAAAGGTTCTCTGGGCTGACTCCATTGTGCTCTACAGACCCTTTAGGCCAGGACAGACCAGAGGAGATCTTTTGGGCCTTGCTAATGAGTTTGGACTTTATTCTGAGTTCAGCACTTCAGTCCCTCTTTACTGTGTGTATCTTGCACCTTGGAAGGGCCTGTGGTCCTGTCTCCTTCCTGGCAGGTGTACCAGTCAGAACTCTTTCGGGTGTAAATGCCAGAAATCCAGCTCAAAAGCATTGACTTAATTGGGAAAGGGAACCTATTAAAGGTTAAGGGATTTGGGCACAGCTTGATCCAGTTACTCAAATGATGTCTAGAATGCTGCTGCTACTGCTAAGTCACTTCAGTCATGCCCGACTCTGTGCAACCCCATAGACGGCAGCCCAACAGGCTCCCCCGTCCCTGGGATTCTCCAGGCAAGAACACTGGAGTGGGTTGCCATTTCCTTCTCCAGTGCATGAAAGTGAAAAGTAAAAGTGAAGTTGCTCAGTTGTGTCTGACTCTTAGCGACCCACCAGGCTCCTCTGTCCATGGGATTTTCCAGGCAAGAGTACTGGAGTAGGGTGCCATTGCCTTCTCCGTCTAGAATATGTCTGCTCATATCTTGCATCTGTAGTCCTCTGTGTGAGCTCACTTTTCCTACGTGCCAGGTAATATTATTAAGCACTTGCTACACTTTGGATGAGGTGCAGAAGGCTTTCTGTTCTCATAACATCATGAGGTGGGTCAGATGTTTAAGATCCAGAAACTCAGGCTGCTGAAGGAGGTTAGGGAATCCGTCCAAGGTCACTCAGGAGGTGTGACATCCAGGAGTCAAATCCATAAAGCATTTGATTCTGGAGTGGCCTTTCTTGACCTTCACATGGCAACCTCCATGACACAGTCTCTGAACCAAAGGATGGGAATGAACCCCTTCCTCTTGAGTCTCAAGCCCAAGCTCTGGCCTCTGCTTAGTTCTTGGAGCTGTTATTTGTGCCTCTCCTTCCAGTGGGCTGAGAGCTCTTTGGGGCAGAAACTCTGACTCTTTCACCTCTATAACACCAAATTATGTCATTTGCCCCTGGAAGGCAGGCAGGGCGGGGGTGCTCCTAGGTGAAGACACACGCAGAGAGGTTGTGACCCTCCCAAGGCCACCCATTTGTGCGTGTAGGGGCCTGAGTAGACCCCAGGTCTTCTGGGTGCAGGTGGACACAAGGTTCCCCCTCCTCTTTGCCGCCCCGCCTCCACTTGTTTCCTGACTGGAGGTGGGGCAGAGGGATGGTAACACAGCCTTTGCTAGGGATGGGGGCTATACTAAGGCCCGCTTTGAAGGGACTGATGGGCCACTTTATGGATGCCAGGGAAAGGATGGCGAGTAGGCTGGGGGTGGGCTGGAGAAGGGAAGAAGGAACAGGTTATTTTTGCATTTTTGACTTTAAAAAAGTGCAGATTAGATTCTCAGCGACTGGCCAGCAGCGTCTGTTTTGGTTTGGAATTGGCAGCTGAGGCGCTGAGCGCCGTGGCGGGAAGGGAGGGGAGGCTGCGGGCTGTTGGGCGAGGCGGCGCCTTGGCGGAGGGAAGGGCTCTCCCCTTTAAGAGCTCCGCCCAAAGGGGCGCTGCCACCCCTGAGGAGGCGGGCGCCGCCGCTTCTCATTCATTGTCTTGACAAGAGCATCCTCCGCGGACGGTCTCAGGCTCCGCCGGCTCCTTCCTCCTCCTCCTCCTCGCCCTCCTCCGTCTGGGGGGGTCGCTCATCTCTCAGCCGCAGGTAAGGCTGGAGCCCGGCGACCCGGGCTCGGCATCGCTGCCCTGGGCCACCTGTGGGGCAGGCGAAAGCTTGGCAGAAGCCGGCCGTGGGGGTAGACAGACTGTCAGAGCCGCTGGCTCTGAGGTGGAGACGGGGCCGGTCCACGCCCCGCGTGGAGGGACTCGCCTGAGCGTGTGGATGCGCGTGGGAGGGTCCACCCGTGTGTCCCAGAGCTCCGTGAGGGGGCGAGGGTGAGGGACCATGCAGCCAAGATGGAGGTGGGGGACCCGGGGGTCAGGACACCCGCTGGCCTCTCCCCAGAACGGGAGTCTTTGGGGTGGCGGTGGGGGGCAGGGTGGGGTGAACCCAGTAGCTGCCCTGAGCTTGGAGACAGGAAGGGGTTGAGAGCAAAACAAGAAAAGGCCAAGTTCCCCTTTCCGTGGTTTCTGGGGCCTGGTACCTGCGGTGGGGGAGGAGGCAGGGTGGGGCGATGGCTTCCTGTCTCCCAGCCTCCAATTTGGGGCTCCCCTGTTCCCAGACCCAAGCTTCCCTCCTGGACTGGTCCCCTGCCCCCAGCCAGCTCCTCCTCTCACAGGCACCTCATCCGCTTTCTGGACAGGTGGACCCACAAGCCTCCTCCAGAGTCCCGGGGTGGGTGAGGGTGGCGGGAGCTCCAAGGGAGAAGGGCTAGGCACGAGAGAGGCGGTGGAGGAGAGGCCGTGGGGCCCCCATGCCAAGCTGGCAGGAGATGCTTTGGGGCCCCAGGATGGGGCCTGGAGCCTGGGGAGCCAGAGGCAGGTCCCTTGGCTCTGCTCGCTGTCCACCCAGCCATGGAGGAAAATCGTTCTCACTGCACCTCCGAGAAGTGAGCACCAGCCGCTTCCTTCCTGTGGATGGCTTCAGTGGGGTGGAGAAGGCACTTAAGGGCACCTGCTTAAGTGGGGGCGAGAAGCTGAGGTGTGAGGAGGAGGAGATGCTGGGACCCGAGCCATCTGCCTGCTTCTGGTGCCCAGAGACCCACTGGGGAAGCCCTCTGGCCATGGGGGACATGCCTCCCAGGCAAACCCACATGCCACTTCCCTCTGTGGGTCCAGCCTGGGCCTGGAGGTGGGGAGGGCCCCTGCATTTTAGGTGGCTCCTCATGTGGGTGTGAAGGTGTGAGGTCTGGACGCTGAGGCTGAGTGCACCCTCCATGCTGTTGCCCTGAGGCCCTGGAAGGTGGCCCGTCAGAGAGGATGGGCCCTGGGACTGTCAGCCAGTCCACGGTCAAGTTGGCACTAGGTGCTACCCCTCACCCCAGGCTCTGCTGTGGAGGCTGAGGGTACGGAAGCCAGGCCTGGGACGGGTTGAGACGGTAGGCCTTGCAGGTCAGCAAGGGATGAGGAGGGGTGGGCAAGGCATGTATAAGGGTAGCTGGATGTCAGTGACAGAGGAGAGCGACAGGGAAGTTAGCTGAGACCATGGCCGCCAGACTGAGGGGTGGGTGTCCTGGGAGAGATGGGGGCCACTGGAAGGTCAGGGTTGACCTGAGGGGAGAAAAGCCTTTCACCCCTCTCTCACCAGGATGAGCCGGCAGGTGGTCCGTTCCAGCAAGTTCCGCCACGTGTTTGGACAGCCGGCCAAGGCCGACCAGTGCTATGAGGATGTGCGCGTCTCACAGAACACCTGGGACAGTGGCTTCTGTGCTGTCAACCCCAAATTCGTGGCCCTGATCTGTGAGGCCAGCGGGGGAGGGGCCTTCCTGGTGCTGCCCCTGGGCAAGGTGAGCCCCTGGAGCCCTGGGGACAGGCCCTCCTCCTAAGGGGGCCTCAGGTCATCTAGTGGCCCCCTGGGGGTCTCGATGAGGTCTGCGGCTCAGGACAGTGGGCCGCAGTGTTGCCCTCTGCAAAACTGGGTTGAGCCGCATGAACCTTACACTTCCTCCAGTGCCTCCATGCAGTGCTCGGATGGAGCTGAAGCTCAGGGTTGAGAGTGACACGGGAAATGTCAAATAGCAAGTCCTGCAGACCCAGGGTTAGCCCTCCCAAGTCTCAGCCTGGAGCTTTCTCCTGCACAGAGAGGCCTGGGATGGGGTCTGGGTGGGCCCAGCAGTGCTCTTAGGGTTTGGAGGGACCTCTCTGAGCCCCTGAGAACCCAGCGAGCTCAGTGGCTCCCAGCTCACAGACAGGGATGAGGTAAGAGACCCTCTCCCCCCGCCAACCCTGGCCTCCCTCAAATCCTGCCCTCCCTGCTGTCTGCGGACCCCCCCACCCCAGCATACTCCTGTGCTCTTGGGGGGTGAGACAGGAAGGGGAGATGGGCCCTCGGTTGTTACCTTAAAAGGGCTGATGGAAACAGAGAGAAGAGGAAGTGGTTGTCAGAGTAAGAGCTGGGCCCGCGCTTCACACAGGAAACCGTGCTGTAGCAGCCGTCCCCGGAAGCAGCCATTTCAAACCCGTTATAACAGACTTCCCCATCCTTGTCCTTTCGGGGGGACCTGTCCCACAGCCCCATCATTCACACACGCTTCCCTGGGGAAGCCCAGCCCTGATACAACCACACCCTCAGCCTGAATCACGCCGGGGGCCTTGGCCTGTTGTGCTATGGAAGAATCTGGGGTGGGGGTGAGGGCGGGGGTACCAGGCCCCAGCTGAGATGGAGCTGGCAGGAACTTGGCCAGGGTCTGACAGAGGGGCAGGACCAAGCCCGCATGTCCATCCTGCGCTACCTGTGGCCAGCCCTCTGAGTAGCCCAGACAGCTCTGAGATGGGCAGAGCCCCAAACCCTCCCACCCTAGGCCCCTCTCTGCCTCCCAGGGACCCCACCACTTTCCCCTCTGTGCCTCTCTGAAGGGGCGTGGGGAGGTGGGATTGGGTTTGGCGGGCCAGAGCACCTCCCTCAGAGGCCCCGCTGTGTCCTCCAGACTGGCCGTGTAGACAAGAACGTGCCTATGGTCTGTGGCCACACGGCCCCGGTGCTGGACATTGCCTGGTGCCCGCACAATGATAACGTCATTGCCAGTGGCTCCGAGGACTGCTCTGTCATGGTGAGTGTGGGGGGGACCCAGAGGCCAGGAGGGGGCTCAGGCACTGGAGCTGATGTTGGGCGCCACCAAGACTCACTTGCTCGCCCCTTCTCTGCAGGTGTGGGAGATCCCCGACGGGGGCCTGATGCTGCCCCTGCGGGAGCCTGTCGTCACCCTGGAGGGCCACACCAAGCGCGTGGGCATTGTGGCCTGGCACCCCACGGCCCAGAACGTGCTGCTCAGTGCAGGTGCCAAGGGGGGGATGCAGGGAGGGCTGGTTGCCTGACAGTCATGGGGGAGGCTCCTGGCTTCTGACACTGGGGACATCGCCCAGGTTGCGACAATGTGATCCTGGTGTGGGACGTGGGCACGGGGGTCGCCGTGCTGACGCTGGGCTCCGACGTGCACCCGGACACCATCTACAGCGTGGACTGGAGCCGAGATGGTGCCCTCATCTGTACCTCCTGCCGAGACAAGCGAGTCCGCATCATTGAGCCCCGAAAAGGCACCATAGTAGCTGTGAGTTGCCTTGACCTTTGACCCTAGGAGCTTAACCCCCCACCCCCAATGAGGCTCCCTTAGATGTTGCCTTCTCCAGCTCCCAGCTGGGGCCTGGCCCTTAGAGGGTGTGTGCGGATGCCGGGACCGGTCCCCTCCCTTTCCTTCCAGGAGAAAGATCGTCCCCATGAGGGGACTCGGCCCGTGCGTGCCGTGTTTGTATCCGATGGAAAGATCCTGACCACGGGCTTCAGCCGCATGAGCGAGCGGCAGGTGGCACTGTGGGACACGGTGAGTGCTGGGCAGGGACCTGGTTTAGTCCCCCCTGCCCCGCCATGTGCCTGGCTGGGAGGGCAAGGCCTGTTTGCCCACCGTGAGATGGGGGTTTCCGCTGGTTGGCCTCTCAGCCCCGGGCCCCACTCCCCCAGTGGTGGAGGCCTGCCATGCCCCAGCTCATCGTTGTTCCCTGCCCATCTCTACAGAAGCACCTGGAGGAGCCATTGTCCCTGCAGGAACTGGACACAAGCAGTGGTGTCCTGCTGCCCTTCTTCGACCCTGACACCAACATCGTCTACCTCTGTGGCAAGGTGGCCCCGGGGGCAGGGGGTTGGGGGAGCAAGGTGGGCAGGGGGACTTAGAAAGGACCACAGCTGGAGCCATCCGCTGGTGTTGATCCTCCCATGACCTACCGCCTGCAGGGGGACAGCTCTATCCGGTACTTCGAGATCACCTCTGAGGCCCCGTTCCTGCACTATCTCTCCATGTTCAGTTCCAAGGAGTCCCAGCGTGGAATGGGCTACATGCCCAAACGTGGTCTGGAAGTGAACAAGTGTGAGATTGCCAGGTGACTGCCCCTGCCCCTGACCTGAGTGCGCTCCTTGGGCAGCACTGACCCCCCATGCTGACCTTTAGTCCCAGCCCCGCTGTGGGCACTGCTCACCTTCCTGTTTCCACAGATTCTACAAGCTGCACGAGCGGAAGTGTGAACCCATTGCCATGACGGTGCCTAGAAAGGTGATGCTCCCGGGTCCCTCCTCAGGCTCTCGGAGTGGTCGGGTGGTGGTGGGCCTGAGCACTCTCTTAACCAGTCCTGGCCTTGCCCCACAGTCGGACCTGTTCCAGGAAGACCTGTACCCGCCCACTGCAGGGCCTGATGCTGCTCTCACGGCTGAGGAGTGGCTGGGGGGTCGGGATGCTGGGCCCCTCCTCATCTCCCTCAAAGATGGCTACGTGCCCCCCAAGAGCCGGGAACTGAGGGTCAACCGGGGCCTGGACACTGGGCGCAAGAGGACGGCACCTGAGGCCAGTGGTGCTCCCAGCTCGGTGAGAGGCAGATGGGACCCCGGGAACCAGGGCAGGAAGGTGGGGTAGGGCAGGAGTGCTACTGATGTGGTCACTGACCCAGTGGAAAGAGGCTGGCGTTTGGGGGCAGCCACATACACGATATTGGGGATTCTTTGGGGGCTAGGAGTGGATAATCCTGAGGCCTCAGAAAACAGATTCCAGGCTTACAGGCCTGCAGTTCTCTGGATGAGAGGTAAAGGGGCCCAAGCCCCGGGGGCTCGTGGGAGGAGGCCTAGTGGCCCAGGAGGGCCTGGGGCTAATGCTGCTTGGGGTCCCCCAGGAAGCCATATCCCGGCTGGAGGAGGAGATGAGGAAGCTCCAGGCCACGGTGCAGGAGCTGCAGAAGCGCTTGGATAGGCTGGAGGAGACAGTCCAGGTCAAGTAGAGGACCATCAGCTGGGGCCGACGGCCTCGCCTCCCTTCCTTCCACTCCCACTCCTCAGGCCACAATGGCAGATAAGAAAATAATAATAAAATGGCTTTATTTTCTGGTACGTCGCAGACTCTGATGACTAGTCAAGGGGATGCTGGGTATGCTGAACTGACCTGCCTTGTGCTTCCCTCTCCATAGCCCTGATGAGCCTGACCCCTGGCAGGGGCTGGAGAGATGCCTCTAGATGACCCGAGACCAGTGGTCCCTGAGCTTTTTGGCACCAGGGACTGATTTCATGGAAGACAATTTTTCCACAGATGAGGGAGGTGGGGGTGGGCTGGGGGATGGTTCAAGCATGATTCAAGTGCATTCCATTTAGTGTGCACTTTATTTCTATTATTATTACATCAGCTCCATCCCAGATCATCAGGCATTAGATCCCGGGGCCTGGGAACCCTCACCCTCTGCAGATGGGAGCAGGCCTTTGCGGGGCAGGGGGGAGCCACCCTGTGCTGACACGGGTGGGGAGCCTGTGCCACACGGGTAGGTCTGAGCTGCTCAGGGCTCTAGCCTGGATGGAGCCTCAGTCATTCTCATGCTCACTCCCCATCTGCCTCTGCTAGTCAACCACATCAGCTGTCCTGACCCTGCTGTCTGGGGGGGAAACAAGCAACCAGCGCTTACATGACAGCTGTCAAGCTGTAGGCCCAAGGGATCAAAATAAGGGGTTCTTTGTAGGGAGGAAGCTTAGAACCAAAATAGTGGGCCCGACCTTAGTTTACAAGCGAGGAAACTGAGGGGCAGAGCAGGAGAGGGCAGATCCTGAGTCACGACATAGTCTTCCCGTCCAGTTCAGAGCCTTCCCTGCCCTGCGCAGCTGCCGCTTGAGCCTTGTCGGTGGCTTCTGCCTGGGCCTGGCCTCTATAAGAGGGACCTGTACTGGCAAGGAGTGGGGAGGGGGTTGGGGGAAGGGGGTTTGGAAGTAGGTTTTTGATGGCCAACTTCACAGGTGATTGCCTGAGCTGGGACACAGGGCTACTGAGGATGGGTGTCCTGGCCATAGCAGGGCTTCGTTCATCCGTGCAGGAACCAGCAAGGAGGAAATGTCCCATGTGAACCCCTACTCCCCTTGGCCTTGCCATACAAATGTCCCTGTCTGCCCACTTGAGCCTCAATCTCTATGTAAGCCATGTGACCCTGGGCAAGTCCCTTTTCTCCAGGCCTCCGTTGCTCATCTATACAAAGGGGAGGGATTCTCCCACAGCTCTGTGAACGCGGGGGGTGGGGGGTGGTGGGGTGGAGTGTGGTGGATCCAATCAGGGGTGTGGCATAGAGAGAAGCAGACCATCTGGAGCTGGAGCCTGAGCCTAGCCCCCCCACCCCCACCCCACCAACACACACACAATTCGATGTTGGGCCCTCCCAGTGAAGCAGACTTTCGAGTAGTTGCTAGTTCTCGTGGTCCAGGGAAACTGAAAAAAAAAAGTTCAGGAAAGGATCCCTGGAACTCAGAAAGGTTAGCCCCTACTCACCATGACTCCTAGCTCCCTCTGAGGAGCTAGAGAAACAAGAGAGAGAGGTGGTGGGGTGTGTGTGTGCGCGTGACAGTAATTTAGGGGCCAAGAAACTGGCCTTGAAAACAGAGGAACAGGGTGGGTGGGATGGTTGAAACCCACAATTTCTCTCCCCCAAAGAGCCCTGGCCCCAGTTAGACACTTGCTATTCCTCTTGGGTCTTGGAGACCTTGTCTGTGTAAGGCCTAGGCAACCCTGTCACCCGTGTTGACACCAGGCCATCACCTGCCCCAACTCTGTGGCTCTGGTGACCTTATTTTCCTGCTGTAACCCTATCCCTGTGCCCAGCCCACCTCTCTATTCCAGAAAAATCTTACCCCGGGGAAAGCTGTGGCCACATCAAGCCCAGGACCAAAGGGTCACTGGACCTTCTCCAGGGGCCAGAAAACACCAGAATTCCAGGTGCTGGGAAGCCCCGGCTGGAGGACCAGGTTCCTGAGGCTGTGGAGGACTTGTAGGGGGTGTGTGGAATCCTCTATTATGCTTTGACATTGGGGTGATATACTGGGAAGAAGAGGTTTGCAAGTTGCCCAGGATCCTGAAACCTTGAGCACTTTCTCATCTGTGTACTTTGAAAGAGGACTGAACAGAACACCCAGAAATGGTCAAAGAATGGGGGGTTGGGTGAGTATTGGAAGTACCCAAGGAGTCCACGAAGACCCACCCCGGAAGGGACTTTAAAGACAGACGTTTCACTTTATAAGTGGGGACACAGAGGCCTATGTGTGGAGAGGGACTTGCCCAAAGTAAAACAATGGAGAGTGGAGGGCAGGGAGAAGACAGGCCCTAGACCCAGCATCTGCACACCTCCCATACACACAACACACTGACACAGAAGCTGGCCCTGATTCATAATTTAATGCGTGTGCAGGTCCGGGTCCCTTATTTCTGCTGCTCACGGGCCCACTGCTCTGGGGTCAGGGTTTTCTGCTCAAAAGCGTGAATGTGCAGGAGCTCTTCTGCTAGGCAAGTGTTCACAAGCCTGGGAGAGAGATGGGGTTAGAAATGGGGCAGGCTGGCGCCTGGGTCGCAGTCCCTGAAGCTAGGGTCTGCCGGGAGACTGGAGAGGTCCCCCAGGTTGTAGTCCCCGGGACCTGGGAACAAGAGAGGTAGAGGGCTTAAGTCTCAATATTTGATGCTGGGGCCAGGAAGGCGGGATCTCTGGGGTGGTGGTCTGTGGTGGGGCCGCATGGATGGGAGTGAGAGTTAAGGTTTCAGGAAGCGGCCCGGGATGTGGTCCCAGAGCTGGGGCCGCGCTGAAGAAGGTGTTCCCGGAATCTCACCGGTGTCTCTGAAGCAGCGGTTTCCCCTCGAACTTGGCCGACACCACGAGGACTCGGAAGCTGGACGCGCAACGGTTGGGAGTCGTGTCCTCCACTTCCTACGGGGCAGAATGGCGTGGATGGTGCCAAGTCCGCCCCCCAGAAGCCCTGTTCCCCTCGTTGGACGAGCCCAGGCCGCTCAACTCACCACGTGCTCCGCTTCCAGGTCCCGCTGCAGCTTCTCCCGGAGGTACTCGGCACTGAGTTCCATTGTGGCAGCCCAGCGAGGGCGGCAGCCCACCGGGGATGGAACCCCAGCTCTGACCCACACTGCTTCCGCCCTTACTGGCACCACTTCCGCTGAGGCATCTACTTCCGCCCTTACTAAGACGTCCATAAACTCAGCACTTCCGCCCTATCCCAAGCCCAGTTTTCCAACTGCCTTCGGTTTCCGCTCCTGTCAGAGTCTGCATGAGGCTCCAGCGGACTCTAATCGGTACCCGCCGCCTGAACAGCAACCCGGTTTCTGTGCGCTGGTTTGGACACCCTAGCTCCATCTAGGAGAGGGTGCACGAGTTTGCATTGCTGTGACTTCTAGGGTACCTCGGGATAGCTCCCAGGCGCTTTCTCTGAGACAAGCATCTTGCGGCCCTGGCAGCCCAGCCCTCCTCGGGTCACAAGCCACAACAAGCGACCCCCAAATTGGCGATGGGCCCCGGATGCTTCTTCGGCGTCTACCTGCTCTACTGTCTGAACCCTCGGCACCGGGGCCGCGTCTACGTGGGGTTCACCGTCAACCCTGCTCGTCGGGTGCAGCAGCACAACGGGGGCCGCAAAAAAGGCGGAGCCTGGCGGACCAGTGGGCGCGGGCCGTGGTAAGAAAAGGCGGGTCACTGTGAGGAGGAGGAGGACTTCAAGGAGAAGGCGGGGGCCCGCGAGGGAGAGGCCGGCTGAGACAGGTGGAGCCGGGCCTGTGGCAGTGGGCGGGGCCCGTGAGGGGGCAGGGCCGGGGGCGGGAGGAACGGGGGCGGGCCTATCCCCGCAGAGGAGGAGCCCTGTTTGGGCTTGGGTCTCAGAAGATGGGGTTGGGTGGGAAGGGGACTGATCTAGGTTTGGTCAGTGACAGGGAGTTTGGTGAACAAGACTGGGTTGGAATAGAGAGCCTGGAAGGGAGAGGAACTGAGGAGGGCTGTTAAGCACCTGTGACTAGAGGTGGGGCCTGAGGTTAGCAGGTGCGAGGGGCTGGCTATATCTCCACGAAGGGGGCAGGGCCTCGTGGGCTAGGGGTGAAGCCGATGTGACTCCACTCTCCGGTAGGCCAGGGGATTCGGTTTGACACGGAGTGGGGCGTGGGGCTCATGGACCGCGTGCCCTCCTCTTCCCTAGGGAGATGGTGCTCATCGTACACGGCTTCCCCTCTGCAGTGGCCGCCCTTAGGGTAAAAAGGAGTTGGGGGCAGCGGGAGGACCAGGGCTGGGGCTCAGGGGCCTCCCCGGGCAGCCCCCTTTCCCAGGCGACACCCTGCCCCCCGCGGACCCCTTCCTCAGCTGGTCCTAAAGCTCTGTACCCCCTCGCCTGCAGTTCGAGTGGGCCTGGCAACACCCACAGGCCTCGCGCCGCTTGACGCACGTGGGTCGGCGCCTGCGCGGAGAGGCCACCTTCGCCTTCCACCTGCGCGTCCTGGCGCACATGCTGCGCGCGCCGCCCTGGGCGCGCCTTCCGCTCACCCTGCGCTGGCTGCGCGCTGACTTCAGCCAGGACCTCTGCCCACCGCCGCCACCTCACATGCCACTGGCCTTCGGGCCTCCGCCGCCCCGGGCCCCAGCCCCGAGGAGTCAAGCAGTTTCTTCCGACGACATGGGATGCAAGCCGCAAGACGTAGACGTCCGCTGCACCCTTTGCGCACGCGCGCTCCAGGTAAGATGGGTCAGGGCAGTTTACAGTTCAGAGGACTTAGGATCAAGGGACAGGGCCGTCCACTGACACCTTTTGGGCACTCTACCCTCATCTCTATCCTTTTTTTTTTTTTTTTTTTGTCTGCCCTCGGTCTTCTTTTCTGTCCATGGGCTTTCTCTAGTTGCTCAGAGCGGGGGCTAATCTCTACTTGCCGCCTGGGCTTCTCATTGCCATGGCTTCTCTTGTGGAGCACAAGTTCGGGCTCCCCAGGCGTGTGGGATTTTCCAGACGAGCGATCGAACCTGTGTCCCCTGCCCTAGCAGGCGGGTTCTTAACTACTGGACCACCAGGGAGGTCCTGCTCCGATTTCTACAATGGGAATAGTGCTTGCGGCTATTCCTCAAGGCCAGGTGCCCTTCCCCTTGGACTGGAAGATTCTTCCCTAGACCCTCCATGTTAAGAAAATGCCATCTCTCCTCCGGTCAACTCTTCCTTGGCTCTCCATCTAAAATTGCCTCTCTTTCTTGTACATCTCCCTGGCTTCCTTTAATGCCTGTTATTGTCTGACATATTGTATATTTTATTTACCTTATTATCAGTCTTTCCCACCCCCACCGCCATATTAAACTCCACAGGGGCATTTAGTTCCTTTTCACTACTGTAGAACAGGGTCTGGTGCAGAGCAAGTGGCCAATAAATATTTAATAAATTAACTGAGATGATGCGTCTGGCTTCTACTGAGCTCTCAGTAAGTGTAAGTTGAGTTCTTGCCATTCAAGGATTAAATGACCTGTCTGAGATCTCTCAACCTGTAAGGAACTCTAGGTCTGGCTGCCCTAGCCATGCTGTTACATAATCACTGCTAGCACTCGGAGAAAACTGGCCAGCTTAGTCCCTGTGGACCAGTATTTTAACCTCTCAGTGTCTCAGTTTCCTTATCTATGTGCTGTGTTTAGTTGCTCAGCGTGTCCGACTCTTTGCGACCCTGTGGACTGTAGCCCGCCAGGCTCCTCCGTCCATGGGGATTCTCCAGGCGAGACTACTGGAGTGGGCTGCCATGCCCTCCTCCAGGGGATCCTCCCAACCCAGGGATCAAACCCACATTGCAGGTGGATTCTTTTCCATAAATGCAAATAATAGTAGCACCTGCCTCATAAGGTTTTTTATGTCAAGCCCTTGCAACAGTGTGTGGTCCATTGTTAGCTACATGATTACTCCCTGTTCTCTCTCTTACCTGCCTGCCACCTCCTGCAGGATGAAGACAGCCCCCTATGTTGCCCGCACCCTGGCTGCTCCCTAAGGGCCCATGTGATCTGCCTGGCAGAGGAGTTCCTGCAGGAGGAACCAGGGCAGCTTCTGCCTCTAGAGGGCGCATGCCCTGGGTGAGTCCCACATCCCTGCTCCAGGCTGGTTTAACTCGAGGGAGGTGGGAAGGGGGTGCCCATTGCCCAAGTCCAGGCCTAGGGTAGCCAAGGCCTTCTCTTGGTACCCAGGTCCTGGGCTGGAGGAGGCTTGTGATCCTGACTCTGTTTCCTATCAACCATACCCCCTGGTAGCTGTAAGAACTCACTGCTGTGGGGAGACCTGATCTGGCTGTGCCGGATGGGCACTGAGGAGGATGAGGAGGACTCAGAATTAGAAGAGGTGAGAGGTGGCTTGGACCCCAGCCTTTCTACCCCACCCTGTCTCCTGGGCTGCCTTTCACCAACCCTCTTGTCTCTACAGGAGCACTGGACTGACATGCTCAAGACCTGATTCCCAGCATCCTCAACCTCTACCTACTCCTTTCCGTTGCCACCCTCTGTGGCTCTGGCCAGTTTTTACTTGAATACAATAAAAAGTCTGAGTTCAGGGTACCTGCTGGTGTTTGCCAGGGTTGGGGAGCATGGGTAGGAGGCAGAGACCCTGCTGGTAACTGGGGCCTGAAGAGGATAAGGGAGCGGGGAGGGGCTGCTGGCCACAGCATGGACCAGCCTCTGAAGTCACACTGTCCTTTGAGGGCTTAGGAGGCTCACTCAGAGCCCACTCAGCTCCAGTGCCCAGCTTGACTCTGGTGGTACTGGTGGTTTAGTCGCTAAGTTGTATCTGACTCTTGCAACCCCATGGACTGTAGACCGCCAGGCTCCTCTGTCCATCACTTTTCCCAGGCAAGAATACTGGAGTGGATTGCCATTTCCTTCTCCAGGGGATCTTCTTGACCCAGGGATTGAACCTGGTTCTCCTGCATTGCAGGTGGGTTCTTTACTGTCTGAGCCAGCAGGGAAGACTCGACTTTAATCAAAAGAGTAAGAACAAAGGCCGAGGAGGAGAGAAGTGTGCTCTCCCCCAACGGGGTCCTGTGACTCTCGAAGCCCCAACTCCTTGTCTCTGTCTGCAGAGCCTCGTTCAAACCCAGAGAAAGAAAAGCACCTTCTGGGGACTGTTGTTTTACCAACCATAAATGAGGCTCCACGCTGTCCTTGGAGCTCCCTCCATGGGAGTCGTGGAGCAGGGGCACACTCCCAGCGTTATTTGACGCAAGTGTTCTGGCTCTTTCCTATCCTATGCTGCCTCAAAAAGAGCTTTCCTTTTGTGGCTCCACCCCAAACCCCGTCACCCTGCCCACATACATCCTCCTGGACTCTGGACTCGCCCTGTGGTCAGAGCCAGAAGTTCCTGGAATGTTCAGGCTGCTGGGGGCCTGCGGGCTCCCTTCCACCTGAATCCTTGGCATCTTCAAACCTGGCCTGGAGCCGGCAGAACGGTGAGTGCCCCCCCGCCCGTTTCCCCTCCTCTCCCCTGCCCTTTCCAGACCAGGCACGTTAGAAAAAGCTGTCTCTTGGCCCTCTCGACAGAGGTGGAGTCTAGAGGGCAGGTCAGGAGCCAGGATTCCAGCTCAAAACACCAAAAAAAAAAACGCCCGAAAAACTATTGCACCCTTGCGTCTAGTTTCAGCCTTCTGTTTTCTACACACTAAACCCCCATCTTGGGTTTTCAGGCCAGGCTAAGCTGGGTTCCAGCTGAGGAGGGAACTTCACCTTCTCCTTCCTGGAGGACAGCCAAGTCCCAGTGCTGGCGCCAGGCCCCTCCCACTTGAGAACTACAAAGCTTGCAGCTCAGAGAGCAGTCCTGCACTCGCCACACCGCACCTGTTCTAAGCCCCACGCAGACACAGGCAGGGTCACAAGGCCAAGATCCAGAGAGAGCAGGTGAGAGCGAGGTTGGGGGGCAGCAGGGCTGGATCCCGCTCACCTCTCGCTGCTGCTGGCTCTGGCTCCGATCCTGTCACTTGATCTCTCTGCTCCCACTTCTCACATCCCGCCCTTTCCCCTGCTGCTGCTGCTTTCTGCTGCTAAGTCGCTTCAGTCGTGTCTGACTCTGTGCGACCCCATAGACGGCAGCCCACCAGGCTCCCCCGTCCCTGGGATTTCCAGGCAAGAACACTGGAGTGGGTGCCCTTTCCCCTAGGAGTGCTCAACTCAGTCTCCAGCCTGGCTTGACTCCCTCTTTTCCTCACCTTTCCTTTTCTCTTCTGAGTCATCAGTTTTGCTCATTCACATGCAAAACTCTGACCCCGCCTAAACAGTTGCTCAATTGGCTGTGTTTTTCTCCAACTGGGAGGGGCTGGTTGAGCAAGCTAGATCTCAGGCCCAACTGGCCTTTGGGAGTTTTGGGCCCAGGGGAGCTCAAGGGGGAAACGAGAGGGAGGAGCCCATCAGAATTAGGGTTATAGCAGAAGGAGAAGACAAAGCAAGCTGGGGGCTGGCCGGAAGTTCAGACCGGCAGGCCCTAGAGGTTTTCTCAAGTGCACATTGAAATCCCCTGGAGAGCTTCCGAAAAACTGCTATCAGGGTCCCATCTCCAGAGAGTGATTTAATTGATTTAAAAGCTCTGCAGGCAAATGAAAATACAGCCTGAGTTGTGACCCACTGCAGGAACACAAGATCTGGCTTTGAATCCCCGCCCCATCACACTGTGAGCTCGGGCAAGTGGCTCAGGCTCCCTCAGCCTTGGGTTCTTTACTTCAAAGCAAGAATTCAACAGCTGGCACCATTGACATATTGTTCAAGGAAGGAGGCCACCTCCCAGCGCCCCTGAGGAGACAGCATGGAACTGATCCAGGATACCTCCCGCCCTCCAGCAAAGTATGTGAAGGGCATCCCTCTCATCAAGTACTTTGCAGAGGCCCTGGGGCCACTGCAGAGCTTTGAAGCCTGGCCTGATGACTTGCTCATCAGCACTTACCCCAAGTCTGGTAAGTGATGGGGATACCCAGGCCTCCGTTGGGCTGCAGTCCCCACCTTGGGCTGGGAGGGGCATGGCCTCAGCCCTGCTCATCCCCCGTCTGTTCCCACCCACCAGGCACCACCTGGGTGAGCGAGATCCTGGACCTGATCTACCAGGAGGGTGACCTGGATAAGTGTCAGAGAGCCCCTGTCTTCATGCGGGTGCCCTTCCTTGAGTTCAAGGCCCCTGGGGTTCCCACAGGTGTGTGGTGGGGTGTTGGGGGCAAGCAGAGAGGAGGGAGGTTTGACTGGGGCTCCAGCTCATGGATCTTGCCCTACCTACGGCTTAGGTTTTGAGGTTCTGAAAGATACACCGGCCCCACGGCTTCTCAAGACACACTTGCCCCTGGCGCTACTTCCGAAGACCCTGCTGGATCAGAAAGTCAAGGTGAATGGCAGAGGGAGCCAGAGAAGGAGGCTGCTAGGGCCATCCTAGCTTTGGCCCTGCCTTCTGGGAAGGTCTCACTTCCTCCAGCCTGGTCTCATCTTAAGAAGGACGGGGTGAGGGGTGTCTGCCTGATGCTCTAGTGGGGTCAAGTATCTGGTGAAAACAAGACTCGTCTGTGCAGAGTCTGGGTGCTCACAGGCCTGTGGAGGAGGGGCTGGCATGCCTTGTTCCAAATCCAGACCGAGTGGCGTTGAGGGGATTAGATTAGTATAAAATAACAGTTTCAGGAACCAGTCCAGAGTTCAGCATCAGAGCAGGGTTCAGGTCCCAGCGGGATCTTGCCTGCACCCCAGGACTGCAGGTGAGTCAGCCTTTACCTGCTTCTCCTTTGGCCAAACTGAGAGAAGCTCCCTGGCAAGGAGGCCATAAGGGTGGGGCACCTAGTGCCTGGTGTGCCACGTGGTGATGATGCTGGGGCTGGGGGTTGCCTGCCCCTCCAGATGATCTACGTCGCCCGCAACGCCAAGGATGTGGCTGTCTCCTATTACCACTTCTATCGCATGGCCAAGGTGCACCCTGACCCTGGCCCCTGGGACAGCTTCCTGGAGAAGTTCATGGCTGGGGAAGGTGAGGCTGACTCTGGAGAAGGGAGGGGGCGGGCTGGAGCCAAGGGGCACCAGCTACAATTTATGCCAACCTCTGTGTCCGGCCATCTGCCTTCTCCCCAGTGTGCTACGGGTCCTGGTACCAGCACGTGCGGGAGTGGTGGGAGCTGAGTCACACCCACCCTGTTCTCTACCTCTTCTACGAGGACATAAAGGAGGTGAGATCACCAGCTTCCAGTTCCCTCCATGCCCAACTTAGGAAGGCAGGCACCTCACAGGGCCCTGCTGAGGCCCACTCAGCACCCTCCCCTATGGCAGCCCACAGACCAGCCCTCCTGGATCCCCTGCCCAGGACTGAAGAGGAGGAGTGTCCCCTCTGCGGCAGCGCCCTGTGCAGCCCTTTATCTCCTAATGCCCGGGTCAGCAACATGTGCAGACATTCATCTGCTCTGTACTGCCAGTGCTTCTTCTGGGACCACCGTTATGAAAGGGGGTTGTCCCTCCTCTCAGCCAAAAGGAGCCAGACCTCTGTGATAAAGAATCACAGGGAAGAAGGCAGTCACACCTGCCCCTGGGAAAGAGGACCAGAGTCAAGGAACAGGGCCTGAGGTCTCTAGGCAGAAGTAGCCAGATATACCCCCAGGGTTAGAAAGGCGCCGGCCTCCCTTTTCTGCTCAGCAAGTAATCCAAACCTCCACTGAAGAGCCTCTCCACTGCTCCAGGACCCCAAAAGGGAGATTCAGAAGATCCTGGAGTTTGTGGGGCGCTCCCTGCCAGAGGAGACTGTGGATCGCATCGTCCAGCAGACGTCTTTCAAAGAGATGAAGAAGAACCCCATGACCAACTACAGCACTATACCCACTGAAATCATGGACCACAGCATCTCTGCCTTCATGAGGAAAGGTGAGAGCCCCCCCAGGGGCAGGCATGGGCACTTGGGGAGGGGGGAGCCTCAAATGGAGCTGCCCTTTGGCCGTTTGGGGCCACCTCTGCGCCCGGGACCTCCTTCCTGCCATCTCCCCCCAGGCATCACTGGCGATTGGAAATCCACCTTCACTGTGGCCCAGAATGAGCTCTTTGAAGCCCACTATGCTGAGAAGATGGCGGGCTGCAAGCTCCGCTTCCGCTGGGAGCTGTGAGTGGTCCTCTGGAGGCATGTGAAACAAGCCCAACCATGGCTTCAGGAAAAAAATCAGATGCATCTGGAGGCGTGTGAAACAAGCCCAGTCATGGCTTCAGAAATAAAATCTGATGTGTGTTAAACAGAGAGCCTCTGTTGGGAGCAAAGAACAAACCTGAGCTAAAAGGGTAGATGCCCACTGGGACCCAATGAGGCCATCTCCCCTGGTGGCCTCTAGCTCGCCCTAATGGGGAGGGAGAGAAGGGTCTGGAAAAGCAAAACCCAGGAGACATGGACAAGGAGGAAGAATATTTATTTGATCACAAAATCTTGTGCGTCCCCCTTTGAGGGTATCAGCTGACTGTGAGTCTACTAGGCCACTTCACTTTTTCTTGGGCTCCTTACAAGCCACCACGTACCGCTGCGCTACATTGAGGGGAGGGGAGTAACCGTCTGCATAGGAGGTGTCTTCAAACAGGACGGAATAGTCATCCTGGGGCTGCAGCAGAGGCAGACAGGAGGGACTGGTCAGAGAGCTCCAGGCGAGCCCCCCGCCCGACAGCACCACCACTAAGCTTAGTGACAGGAACCTCTGGCTCGTGGCCCCCAGACGCTCCTGTCCTCATAGTCACTCATAAGTGGCGATGTGTCAGCGCAGTCCCTGTTACTACAGAACTCCTTCCTCAGCAGCAAAAAGCCAAGGGTAAGGGATGAAGAGCAAGGAGACCACCACCTACATGGGTGGGCTGTAACTGGAGGGTGTGGTACCAGGGAGCCTGGGTTAAAGGGATCAAGGACAACCTAGAGGGCAACAGCAAGGATCCTGGAGGAAGAGGCAAGAATAGCCTTCAGACTCTTTCATCAGGTGATCAGGGCATCAGCAATGTGGTCAAGAGCATGACGGAAAGTGGTTCAGCTGAGGAAAAGGCAGTGGGGCTGGAGTTAAGGGCTCCAAGACAGGCCCTGGGCATGGAGCGTCCCATCTCAATGCAAAGAGGAGGTTAGACTAGTGTACGCATCACGTCCATTCAGCTCGGGGCTCGCTAAGGCTCTGAAGCTCAGAAAGAGGAGGGTGGGCCAGTGCTGCCCCAGAAGGCAGGGCTGGAGGGCAGACTAAGCAGAAGACAGCAACTTGCAGGGCCCTCTGAGCTCAGAGAGGCTGTGAGATGAGGACAAGAGGGGAAGGAGGTAGGAAGGTGACCAGGAGCCATCCGGCCACCTGGCCCTGATGTTAGGGACGGCCTCTCCTATAGGGGCTGCCTTACCCGTTGTGGGGGTGTGTGGATCAGGGCACGGTAGAAGCAGGTAGTCTGGGGATACAGGGCCAGCACAAGCTGCTCCTTCTGGAATAAAGCTTCGGGGTCCGTCTCCGGGTTGGCCTTCCACTGAGGCAGTGGGATGATCCGCCGGCGGCTCAGGGTGTGTCTCCTGGGGGTGGGGCTGACGTCAGGTGGGGGCCCCATCCCCGCAGGTTGGCTGCCCCCAGGCTTCCATGGCCCCCCTCCCCACCAGCACACTCACTCTTTGCCTTCTTCATCAATGTCGTCTACCTCATACCTGCGGGTGGACAAAAGGAAAGGGCTGGATGCAGAAAGGGTCGGGGTCACAGTCCAAGTCGGGGAGTCATGAGAAAGAGAGAGGAGGGCAGGGAGGGGAAGCAGTCCCCTGGTCCCCACAGGCACCCAGGGGTGTAACTTTTCTCCCAGCCTGCAGATGGGTGAGAGTGTAGCCCATGAGGCTATGGTGACGGAAGAGCAGCCCACGGGGCTGGGGGACCACTCACTTGTTGGTGGCGTGGCTGTAACTGACCACCTCGGCCAGGATCCACTGCTCATCCCCGTCCACGGCCTTCACCCGGGCAGCCACCTTGTCTCCAGGTTTGGCCACGTAGTCCCCAGAAGCCGGAATGGCTCCGCAGAGGGGCGGGGGCCTGAGGGCGAAATTAAAATGTTCAGTCCCAGCCCCCGCCTTGCCAGCCCCTACCATACCCAGGGCCCACCCTCACTTGTCACCAGGCTTCCCGATCCACAGGGGCAGGGTCATGGCTGACTGCTGCAGCAGGGTCATGAGCACCCCCCTGCGCATGGTCTTCCGAGGAGGCTCAGAGTCATTGTACAGGCCCGCGATCTTGGCAGCTGTGGGAGAGAGAAGTGAGCCCTCAAAACATCAGAGATAGGGCGCCCACCCCAGCCCTCCCACACTGGTCCGTCAGAGCTCAGCCTGCAGCACCCTGGCCTGAGTGAGCACCAAGGGCCCACGTGCCATCCTGCCCCTTCCTCTAGATGCCCGCAGTGAGACCACCGAGACTGACAGATGGAGAGCCGCCAGGAGGGTGGATACCCTAAGGGGAAGGAACAGGAAAGGGCAGAAGCTGGGGTTGTGGGGCAGTGGTCATGTTCTAGTTCTTGATCTGGGCGCCAGGAACATTTTGTTCAGTTAGTGAAAAGTTTCAGCTAGTTGTGTGTTCACATCTGTGTTCTTTCCTATTAACATATGTTGTAGTTCAACAAAAAATTTTTAAAAACAAACTCAAATGTGGACAGACCCCTATCTCCTAGGGCATGGTTCAACACACCCAGCCACCTCATACAAACCCAGCTGGTGATGTGACAGCATTTTTGATGGATGAGGAGGTGTGGACTGTGGGTTCACTGGGGCAAGAGACTTGGGAAGGCCCCGGGAGCCGAGGGATCGGGAAGCCAGCACCTCATGTAGGTAAACTCCATGCGGAAGGCTGGTTTCAAGACACCCAGGGTGCAGCTCTCAAAACACAGCCAGGTTCTCTTCAGAGCAAGAAATGGGAGGGGGGAGAATTCCCTGGCAGTTCAGTGGTTAGAACTCTGCACTTTCATGGCTGAGGGTGTAGATTTAAAAAAGAAAGAAATGGGCATGGCAGTAGTAAAGGGGGTGGGGGTGAGTGCCCCAGACAGTAGACAGAGCAGGGGAATCAGCGTGGTCTGCAGGGAGCACTGGGGACCATCCCCATTCCCTTCCCAGCCCCAGACTGCTCCTGTTCCGTCAGAAGCCCCTGGACGATCCCACTGGACTGAAGTCACAGGCACCCCCACAGGGAGACCGACTGTCGCTCTCAGGAACCATCACTCCACCGGGCAGTCTCTAACTCACCAATCCGCCTCTCTTCCAACAGAGACTTGATTTCTGCAATCTTATCTAGGGCTTTCCGAAGGATGCTGAGGTGGGGGGAGAAGGGAGAGAAGAGGTCTGTGTGAAGCACAAAGCACGGACTTCCGTTTCTTGTTACGGCAGGCTGGCCAGCTCGGACCAAGCCTGCTGCTGGAAACCATCAACCCTAAGTGTGTACTTTTTTTTCTTAAAAGCACAAAAGAGCGGATGAGATGGGAGGAAGTAGTAGGATAAACAACCTAAGAGGGTTGGTAAGCGAAGTGGAGGGCTCCGTTTGCCTGAGGGCACCGGACAAACGCTGCAGAAGGGCTGTTGGGGTGCTGGCAGCCTCTAACAATTGAGATTTCGGAGGACAGAAGTTAGAATTCACGGTCTGCCCTAGTTGCACATGTAGGAGGAGACACTCTGGAGGACTATGGGGAGTTGTTTTGGCCCAGGGCTGGGGGTGGCGGGAACTTGTCCCCACCCCCTGGAAACCCCTGGAGTTCAATTAAGGGGGCTCCAGAGTGGCTGGGACCCAAGGCACCTAGCAGAAGTGCACACAAGTCCTTGCTGGAAAAAGGCTTCTTCATCCCAGAGTATGGGGGACCTCCCCCAAAGAGTAGTTCAACAGCAGCGAGCAGCACTGAATCCACTTCAGGTCATTTATTCTCCGGCCCACTCCTCCAGCAAACCTTTAGTAAAAACCCACGTGTTAAGGAAGGCCTTGGTTCAGCATGAGACCCATGAGAACACAGCATAGTAGGGTCACAGAAGGTGTCCCAGAGGGTGTGGCTCTTGTGGACCTGTCAGGCAAAGGCCAGAAGGCTGGGCAAGGGGCAGCCTCAGCAGAGGGAACTGGGCAAACAGAAGCAGCAAGGGATGAACATCTTGCCGCAGGCTCAGAGCATCGAAGCTCAGTGTGGCTGGTGTCAGACACAGGGACCACTCGGCCAGACCCACCATGGGCTTGTGAGTGAGCACTGGGACACAGGGCAACCAGGCAGAGGAGTGAGCCCCAGGAGGCCAAAGGGAACTTTGAAAGTCTGATCACTGCTTCGGGGCCTGTTGGGAGGACATCCTTTTATGTAGTTACGACCCAAATTATATTCTGTGAGGTTCTGATGGCGTGGTTCTCAGCCTTAGCTGGACAGCAGAATGCTCTGGGGAGCTTTTTAAAAAGAATCCTAATTGTTTTAAGAATCCTCAGCAGATGCCAAAACTAGTCGGGGGTGGGGGTGTGGGTGTCTGATGTGAAATGGGCTATGTACATAGTCTCAAAGTATCCAAGATACCTGTCAATCACACAATGAAAATAGCCCTAACCTGAGGAGAAATATGGAAGACCCCACCTTTACCAGTCAGAGTTTTGCCTTCTAATATGAAGATGGAGGACATCACTTCCAGAAGCGTAAAACCTGAATCTAATTGTGAGGAAACAGCAGACAAACCCAGCTGAGGGAGACTGTACACTGGCTTATCATTTTCAGAATGTAAAAGTCACGAGAAGCAGAGATAGCCTGGGAACTGTTCCACATTGAGAGAGACTAAAGAGACAGGAAAACTAATCTGCGCTAGGAAAATATTCTGTTCTTTTGCTATCAAGGTCATCTAAATAAGACCTGTAGCTCAGTTAATAGTTTTATATCAGCGTAATATCATAATTTTGAGAAATGTGCTATGGTTGTTTAAAAATGTCCTTTTGTAAAGCACATGGCTGACTAATGTGTTTAGAGGTCAGGAGGCATCAGGCATGGTGTCTGCAACATAAAAGGTTCAGAAAAAAATTTTTTTGACTATACAGAGAACAATAAAAGCAAATGTGGTAAAAATATATTTACATAAGTCTGATCATTACATAAGTCTGATCAAGTACTCTTGCCTGGAAAATCCCATGGATGGAGGAGCCTAGTAGGCTGCAGTCCATGGGGTCGCAAAGAGTCGGACACGACTGAGTGACTTCACTTTCACTTTTCACTTTCATGCATTGGAGAAGGAAATGGCAACCCACTCCAGTGTTCTTGCCTGGAGAATTCCAGGGACAGCAGAGCCTGGTGGGCTGCCGTCTATGGGGTCACACAGAGTCGGACACGACGGAAGTGACTTAGCAGCAGCAGCAGATCATATAAAAAGTTAATACCAATGCATGAATTCCACCCTAGTTAAATCAACCTCTGGGCGCAGCCAGACTTGAGAACTAGTGTGTAAATGTACTCCACTGGCAGGTAAGTTTGTGAAATACTGAGTTAAAGAAATTGTTGCAGAACTTGGCATAGCCTTTACCACTTTAATTTGCATTGTGAATCTCCAAGGAAAGGAATGTAACATTACTGCAGTCCATGGGGGTCTGCAAAGAGTCTCATACAACTTAGCTACTGAACCACAACAAAGTTACTGAAATTCCACTGGGGAGGTCTGAGGAAACAATGTTTTAAGATCCTTTACTATTCCAGAGCAGTTTTCTGGAACTGAAATTTCTGCCTCTCCAACCAGAAAGATCAATCAGAATGACCACCCAACAAAGCATGAGTCTGTACCTTCTAGCAGGCAGCCTGCCAGCCTGTCAGCACCCCTCAGGGAAGGGCCACCCCAAGAGGCTTGCTTCCCCTGGGATAGTGGAGGAAAGGCCTCTTGCTGGCTGATCCTTTGAAGGATCCTCAGCCAAGAACCCTGAGCCCTAACTTCCCTCCCCAACCATTAGTAAGGGCCTGACCAGTGTGGGCTCTTTAAAGTAACCCAGTACTGCTGCATACCAGTTCACAGTAATTATTTGATTAGAGTGAACTTTTAAAAAGAAAATGAGTTAAAATTCCTTGTGGGCTTTCTTCTCTCTTGCTGAGATAGTTGGAATTGTGCCTGCAGAAGCAGACAGAAAGCAGCTAATAAGCCAAGGGGTGCTGCACAGATTGGCCTGCCCGGAGCTGCCTACCCTCTGGCCACATACAGAAGAAGGAATCTAGCAGCAGTGCTGGCTGCGGGGTCTCCCTCTGCCCCAGGCCCAGCGGAAGGATAAACTCAATAGACTCTAGACTTTCAGGCACACGCCTTCTCTGCCCCCCTGTAACTGGTCTGTGTCTGCGTATGACCCTGTCAGGCCTGAGAAGGGACAATACCTCCCCTCCAATTTCCCAGTGGACACATCCTATGATGGATCAAGACTGTCAGGAAGCAGTTGACAGGAGGCTTCCTGTGTGCTGTTTTGGATCTGTCATGAATCCTCTGTTCCTTACTTAAAATTCCTGAATATTCAGGAATTAAGAGGAGTGGCAAACCGCTCCCAGGGCTGAGGACTGCATGCATTTCTTTCATTAGTTTTTCCATTCAGTGAGAAGTAACTATTTACGACCCTCTTCCTTTTTATGAACCATACGGTAAAAGTCATTATTTACAGCCCTCTCTCTTTGATATGGATTGCCTTATGTTTCCTTGATAATTTGTAAGTCTGGACTTTTGATCTTTATCTTTGCTGAACAAAGCTACCTTGTAAGACAGTATATATACCCACACTATGTTGAATAAAACATCCTTGTTCCATCAGAGCTTGGGTCCCCGTGTCTTTCTTTCTGTTTCTCTCCCTTTCTTTTTCTCTCTCAGGCTAATTCTCTGGGGCACAGAAGCCCGCTGAGCTCACTTTCTTGCCCAGGCTTGCAAGACCCTCGTGAGAGGGCGCCCTGTGCCTGCGTGAAGCAGTGCAAGCCCCGTGTCAAGGGCTTTATTGGTTTTCTGTGTAAACGAAGGAACATCAGCCTCTTTCTCTCTCTTTTACTTTCTTATTGTCGACTCCGGACCACCAGGTTCCGGTCCATTAAAGGAACTCAACAAAGTGGCGCCCAGAACAGGGGCCTGGTACACGTGGCAGATTCGGACGGAGTGACCTATCGAGGTGGGTAAGTACTAAGACATCGGACAAACGGCTGGAAAGCCCCATCACTTTTCTACTTTACTTCATCACTTATTAAAAGTTCAGGGACTTTCAGTTTCGTGCCAGCGAATAGAGGCTTGCCTTCAGACAGTGGTTGAATGTAGCCCTTGGTTCCCTGATGAAGGTAGTTTTGATTTAGAAATTTCACACCAGGTCAAAGAGAATGTTGAACGAGCCGCCAGACAGGGAAAAAATATTCTGATAGATTTCTAGCCCCTGTGGGCTCTCATTAAAGCTGTGATTCTCCCATTTCAAGGTAAATTCTAGCCCTCCTGATATTCAGCAACAGGCAGAACACTTATTACATGAATATGAATTAGATGACGAAACCTTACAAAAGGCCCAATTAGAACATAAAATATTTCAGAGTTTTCCTACAAGCCCTGCCCGGGTTGCTCCAAGCACTCCGCCCCTGCCAGCAGGCACAAATCACAAATCTCTCCCTTGCTAGAACCTAATGATTCTGGCAATAACTCCCCTAAGACACCTTTTGACATTAAAACCGACAAGACCTTTCTGAATAACAATAGTAAGTTTTTACCCTATACTCTTAATTGTAAGAATTTGCTACCTACTCACTCTCCTTCATGACAGAGGCTCTCTGAATTGCTGGCTTTACAAGTCTCTGAAGCTGATGGTTTCTCCGCCTTTCCAGTTTTTAGAAATCCTGACGCTCAATATGAAGGTATTAACTTTTATCACATGCAACAAATTAAAAGCTCTCCTTAAACCAGGAGAATATCTCCAATGGATAATGTGGTTTCATGATAAAGCCAGAGATCATGCTAACAGAAATGCTCGAGCTAGTGCTCCCTAAAATCAAATTACTTTTGAGATGTTAACTGGTATAGGACAATTTGATGCTGCTGCTGCTGCTGCTGCTAAGTCGCTTCAGTCGTGTCCGACTCTGTGTGACCCCACAGACAGCAGCCCATCAGGCTCCCCGTCCCTGGGATTCCCCAGGCCAAGAATACTGGAGTGGGTTGCCATTTCCTTCTCCAATGTATGAAAATGAAAAGTGAAAGTGAAGTCGCTCAGTCGTGCCCAACTCTTAGCGACCCCTCGGACTGCAGCCCACCAGGCTCCTCCATCCATGGGATTTGAGATGCTATCTGGTACAGGACAATTTGACACTACAGAAGCTCAAATACAGTGCCCTCCTTTGTTACATGAACAATTAAAAACAGTGGCCCTTGAAGCTTGGGATCAAGTTACTCCTCAAGGGAGCCTACAGGTAGCTACACTAAAATATTGCAAGGACCTAATGAAACGTATGCTGATAGTTTAGCTATCTTTGAAACTGCTATTCCCCGTACTGTAATTGGAGAAGAAGCCAAAGGCAACTAGAGAAATTACTTGCTTATGAAAATGCAAATCAGGAATGTCAAAAGGATTATGTGAAGGCTTGTTGCAATCTATGATCAGAAACTCAAAAGATGCAAATGCTAGCTGAAACAATGGTTGCTGCCTTAAGAAAGGGAAATGAAGGATGCTTTACATGTGGAGATAAGAACCATTTAAAAAGGGACTACCCTAAGAAAGCTACTAAAAAACTCCAAAAATCTCCCCCGACAAACCTTTGGTCTTTTACTTGGCTGATCTAGTTTGACTTCTAAAGGAATTACTGTTCACCCTGGGGTCATTGATTCAGATTATAAAGGAGAAATTCAAATTATGACGTCATCTCAGATTTTACGGCAATTCAAAAAGGGAGATAAAATTGCTCAATTACTTCTTTTACATTTCTATTAACTCCTCTAATGATGTACGGATGGGTGGATTCGGCAGTACAGATCAAAAACAGTCCTTTTGGACATCATTAGTATCTGAATTTGCCCGACCAACTATAAATATCAAAATTAATGGTAAAAGATTTTCTGGTCACCTCGACACTGGATCTGATATTACTATTATTTCCAAACATTTATGGCCCAAATCCTGGCCTGTACAAAAAATTTCTTGCCTAATTGCAGGGATTTCTCAAACCAATTTATCAGAGTACTCAAATTTACCCACGTGAGGGACCAGAAAGCCAACCTGCAACATTAAGACCTTATGTGATAGATGCATCCCTTAATCTAATATGAAGGGACTTACTTAGGCAATGGCAAACTCAGATATACATTCCACGTCTTTCCTAGGGGCCACTGCTCATTTAAGAAACAATACAATTATTAAAATAACTTGGAAGAATGACAAGCCTATTTGGACAGAGCAGTGGCCCCTCAAGAATGAGAAATTACAGGTGGCTAAGGAACCACCCTTATGGCAGAAAGTGAAGAGGAACTAAAAAGCCTCTTGATGAAAGTGAAAGTGGACAGTGAAAAAGTTGGCTTAAAGCTCAACATTCAGAAAACGAAGATCATGGCATCCGGTCCCATCACTTCATGGCAAATAGATGGGGAAACAGTGGAAACAGTGTCAGACTTTATTTTGGGGGGCTCCAAAATCACTGCAGATGGTGACTGTAGCCATGAAACTAAAAGACACTTACTCCTTGGAAGAAAAGTTATGACCAACCTAGACAGCATATTCAAAAGCAGAGACATTACTTTGCCAACTAAGGTCCATCTAGTCAAGGCTATGGTTTTTCCTGTGGTCATGTATGGATGTGAGAGTTGGACTGTGAAGAAGGCTGAGCGCCAAAGAATTTATGCTTTTGAAGTGTGGTGTTGGAGAAGACTCTTGAGAGTCCCTTGGACTGCAAGGAGATCCAACCAGTCCATTCTGAAGGAGATCAACCCTGGGATTTCTTTGGAAGGAATGATGCTAAAGCTGAAACTCTAGTACTTTGGCCACCTCATGTGAAGAGTTGACTCATTGGAAAAGACTCTGATGCTGGGAGGGATTGGGGGCAGGAGGACAAGGGGACGACCGAGGATGAGATGGCTGGATGGCATCACGGACTCGATGGACATGAGTCTGAGTGAACTCTGGGAGTTGGTGATGGACAGGGAGGCCTGGCCTGCTGCGATTCATGGGGTCGCAAAGAGTTGGACACGACTGAGCGACTGAAACTGAAAGAACTTATAGATACACAACTAGAATTAAAGCATATTGAGGAATCTTGTTCTCCTTGGAACTCTATTTTTGTTATAAAAAAGAAATCTAACAAATGGTGTCTCTTAACAGACCTTAGAAAAGCTAATCCATCTATGAAACCTATGGGTGCATTACAACCAGGAATCCCATCTCCTACCACTATTCCTCAAAATTGGCACATTATTATTATTGATTTACAAGATTGCTTTTTTAATATCCCTTTATACCCTTTAGACCTAGAGAGATTCGCTTTCTCTCTCGCTTATCCTCATCATATTGGACCTCATAAACGGTACCAATGGACTGGACTGCCACAGGGGACGATGAATTCTCCCACCATGTGTCAGTACTACGTAGCTAAAGCCCTTGAGCCTGCGAGAAAACAATTTCCTAACTTTCTTGTTATTCACTATATGGATGATATATTGTTTTTTGCTCCATCTATCTTAGAAACTCAACACATGTTTGATATAGCTCAACTATGCTTAAAAAACTCTGGATTAATCATTGCCCCTGAAAAAATTCAAACCTCTACACCTTACCATTGCTTGGGGTTTGTTGTTAACAGACAATGTATTACTCCTCAACTAACTCAGATCCGTACTGATAAATTATCAACCTTAAATGATTTTCAAAGGCTCTTAGGTGATATAAATTGGATTAGACCTTCTTTGCTGCTGCTGCTGCTAAGTCGCTTCAGTTGCGTCCGACTCTCTGCAACCCCATAGACGGCAGCCCACCAGGCTCCCCCGTCCCTGGGATTCTCCAGGCAAGAGCACTGGAGTGGATTGCCATTTCCTTCTCCAATGCATCAAAGTGAAAAGTGAAAGTGAAGTTGCTCAGTCGTGTCCGACTCTTCGAGACCCCATGGACTGCAGCCCACCAGGCTCCTCCATCCATGGGATTGTCCAGGCAAGAGTACTGGAGTGGGTGCCATTGCCTTCTCCAAGACCTTCTTTGGGCATTGCTAATTATCAACTCAATTTAATACTTTAAAAGGAGATCCTGATTTAAATAGCCCTCATTCACTTTCTCAAGAGGCACGAGACGAACTCTATTTAGTGCAAAATAACTTACAAAAACAATTTCTTACCCGAATCAAACTAGATTTACCTCTAAAATTATTTATACTCCCCTCTCTTCATTCTCCCACAGGACTTCTTACCCAACAAGAACACCCAGTAAAATGGATCTATACCCATTTTAGGGGAATAAAGTCACGTACATCCTACCTTGATTTAATTGCTCTAATCATTATCAATGGAAGAAATAGGACTAAAACTCTAATTGGCTCTGATCCTCATAAAATTGTAGTACCTATCAATAAATCTCAATTTGAGAACGCATTACAAACTTCTACTGATTTCCAAATAGTTTTTCTGGAATATTTTGGAGAAATTTCATTTCATTATCCTTCTGGTAAGCTGTGGAATTTCTTCAAAAATACTGAGTTTATCATTTCTCGCATTATCAGCTCACAGCCTATACCACAAGCTGAGGTTTTTTTAATATAGATGGGACTAAAAATGCCAAAGCTTCATTCTGGTCTCTTAAGGAATATAAAGTCTTTTATACTAAATCTCATTCTGCTCAACAAAAATGAATTATATGCTCTTATTCAAGTTATTTGCCTACATCCTTACCCCCTTAATATAGTCTCTGACTCTATATTCAGTTTTTGTATTACAAAATATAGAAATCTCCACCATAAACTCCCATCAGCCTATTACTCAACAACTCTTTTTCGAACTACAATCTGTTGTTAGAAACCGCAGTTCTCCCATTTATATTACACATATTCGAGCCTTCCCGGCCCCATGACTCATGATACTCCAGAGGAAAAGCATGCTCTGTTGCATAACAATGCCGGCTCCCTACACCAGCTATGGAAAACCCCATGCTGCCAGGCTGAAGAAATTAGTAGTAATTGCTCTACTTGTAGATCTCTACATCTTCGACCCATTGCACAGGAGATTAATCCTCGCGGTTTGCAACCTAATGAACTATGGCAAATGGATGTAACTCATTGCCCTGAACTTTCTCCATTTTCTTTCTTGCATGTCTGTATCGACACTAATTCTTCTTTTATTTGGGCCACACCTCTTCGTGGTGAGGCTACCCAACACGTTACAACTCACTTATTAGCTTGTTTTGCTGTAATGGGAACTCCTAGTTCTATAAAAACAGACAATGGCCCTGCCTGTATTTCTAGACACTTTAAACAATTTTCACAATCTTTTTCTATTAATCATATTACAGGTATTCTGTATAATCCACAAGCACAAGGCATAGTCGAACGAGCACATCACACACTAAAGTTGCGAATAAAAAATTTAAAAAGGGAGAATACACAGGAACACTACTACTGTCTTCCTTATCTAAAGCAGACTTTACTAGATTCCAACGTAAGATATTTTCTAAACCTATCACTATTGTTAATACAGCTTTGTTTTAAATTTTTTAAACTTACCACAGGGAGATATCTTAACAAGAGCAGAAAAGCATTTCGGGGAATTGAAGGACACTTCTCTTCCTCTGCCCATTTGGTATCAAGACGGGTTAACAAAACAGTAGAAATCTGGGAAACTAATCTTACAGGGAAAGGGGTATGCTTGTATTTCCCCAGATGGATCCAACGAACTCACATGGCTTCCTCTTTGGAAGATTTGACCCAAGGGGCCTCTGGCCTTCAAAATAGAGATGAAACAACAAAAGCCCCAGGAGGAAGAAATTCCAATACGGGCCATGGCAGCTCTAAAGCTCTCCGGGAAGCACTGCCCTTGGTGGCATCAACCTTGTGATCTCCCCACTTGGGGACAAATAAAACCCTTACTAATCGAGCTGAAAATTTGGTCTCTCAACAGGGAATGCCTCAGAGTCCTGAATACATTCTGGCAATGCTCAGTCTGCTTGCCTGTGCCTCCCCTGTTCAAGCTCTAACTAATCATACTTACTGGGCTTACATACCCAACCCCCCTCTACTACAGGTGGTCAAATGGACGGAGAGAGGACCAATCGTTTCAACCAATGATTCTATACATATGCCTGCTCCCTGGAACATTAAAGGGCCCTCACACCCTGAAGTAGAATGAAAACTAATTAATATTTCTCTAGGTTGTGAAGTCCTTCCTTTGTGCCTGGGCCCAGCATAATTATGCATAAACGTTAGCCGACAAACTTGAGCTTTTGCCCTGCCTCCCAAAAAAGATTTTTGGACGTTGTTTGGATTATTTACTGCCTTTTCTTTGTCTGTGAACCATGTTTATACTACTGAGACTTTAGGGAAAGAGTTAGGGAAAGAACAAAGAACATTACGCAAAGGGTTTACTTATAAGAACTTTACATATACTCCTGTTTGTTGGGACAAATGTCAAGCCAAATCAGGAAAATTAATGTTTGTCGCTAATCATATGACTGTCGATTGGGGACCCCATGGTACGTGGTTATCTAACTGCTCAGATGATGTTAACAGCACTGTGTAACTACACTGCTCAAGCGGCATGGAAGGAAGGTTAATGACACTGTGATGGAGCATTACCACAACAAAGGACTTCTTGGGTGGCGTGATGGTGGATTAGCCCCACATTAGCCCCACCTAGTCCTAGGATCGTCCTCAATAAACAGAGTGGGCCTAAACAATGGGAAATTTGGAAACTTGCTGCACCAAAGAACTTGGGACTTGGACTGGACATTTCACAGGGACCAGTCGTAGTCATAGTAACTATTTATTTCACTATAATCAATCATATTTTATACAGGCTTGTGTCCCACTTCCTTTTGTTATAGCCATAGGAAATTTACAATTCAGTAAGACTTTATGTTCTGTAACTTGTATTAATTGCAAACTATATACTTAAGTCCTCTATTTCTTTAAGAAATGATTCTCTCTTGATTCTTCGCTCTCGACGTAATTTGTGGTTACTGATAAATCTCCAACAACCCTGGGAAGAAGGTCCCATGGCTGGACTTGCTTCCAGACTACTTACTAAACTGCTCCAATGATCTAAACGATTCATTGGATGGCTGATTCTTGGGGTTGACAGCTATTTGCACCACTGCTGCTGTTGCTGCTTTACACACCTCGATTCAAACACATAATTTTATCCAAAATTGGACTGAAGATGCTCATAATATGTGGGCTACTCAGGCTCAGGTAGATGAGGATATTCAAGAGGAAATATAGGAACTAAAAACAGCCATCAAATGGGTCGGAGATCAATTAATAGATTTGCAAAAACAAGTGATACTAAAATGTGATTGGAATTTTACTCAATTTTGTGTTACTCCTGTTCATTTCAATCATAGTGCCTACAACTGGGAACAAATCAAATTTCATTTACAAAACATACATGATAATGCCTCTCTGAATGTACAATTACTGCAAAAGGAAATCTTTGAAACCTTTTCTAAACGTCTGCCCTCTTCCACTAATTTGGAAACTTTAGCTAAACAACTAGCTGATCAATTATCTGGGCTAGACCCACGAGGATGGTTTCAAAGTATTACCCACAGCATCAGGTCTGGAACTGCAATTTTGGTGACTGTCATCGTTGTTTATCATTGCCTTTCTATAAGGTTGGTTAATACTAAACAAACTCAATTGGTCAGGACCTTTTTTTACAAATATAATAAAATAGGGGGAATTGTCATGAAGCATTTAACAGGAGGCTTCCTGTGTGCTCTTTTGGATCTGTCATGAATCTTCTGTTCCTTATTAATTCCTGAATGTTCAGGAATTAAGAGAAGTGGCAAACCGCTCCCAGGGCTGAGGAATGCACGCATTTCCTTCGTTAGTTTTTCCATACGGTTGAACTATTACGACCCTCTTTCCTTTTTCCATACGGTAAAAGTCATTATTTACAACCCTCTCTCTTTGATATGGATTGCCTTATGTTTCCTTGATAATTTGTAAGTCTGGACTTTTGATCTTTATCTTTGCTGAACAAAGATACCTTGTAAGACAGTATATATACCCACACTATGTTGAATAAAACACCCTTGTTCCATCAGAGCTTGGGTCCCCATGTCTTTCTTTCTGTTTCTCTTTCTCTTTCTAGGCTAATTCTCTGGAGCACAGAAGCCCGCTGAGCTCACTTTCTTGCCCAGGCTTGCAAGACCCTCGTGAGAGGGCGCCCTGTGCCTGCGTGAAGCAGTGCAAGCCCCGTGTCAAGGGCTTTATTGGTTTTCTGTGTAAACCAAGGAACATCAGCCTCTTTCTCTCTCTCTCTTTTACTTTCTATCGTCGACTCCGGACCACCAGGTTCCGGTCCATTAAAGGACCTCAACGGAGATGAGAACCCTTCCCCCACCGTCAGCACCACAGGACGGTGTCCATGCCTCAGGTGCCCACACATAAGCAGCCTGCTGACCAGACCTCGGCACCTGGCTCAGACAGACAGTCCGGGCACTAAGGCATTCATTCTCTGCTCCAGGCACTTAACGTTTAAGGCTGTGACCACCCAGGTCCTCACAAAGTTAAACTGGACCTCTGCCTGCAGTGGATTAACTACTCATCAACCTACCTTCCTTCAATGGAACTCTGAGCAACGCTGCTAGTGTCTGTGGCCAAAGAGTCATGGAGGACACCATCCCTGACACTCTGCCCTTCTGAAGCTGCATCTGGAGAAATGCCTTCTGAATCAGTGTCAGAAAATATCTTGTCCCCACCAGTCTGGGTGTTTAGGGGAGAATAGATACATGTATATGTATGGCTGAGTTACTGCTATGCACTTGAAAGAATCTCAACATTGTCAATTGGCTACACTCCAATACAAAATAAAAAGTTTTTAAAAATACATTTTGAAAACAGGAAAAGAAAATATCTTGTCCCCCCTGGAATGGCTACCCGTCTTCACTGGCACATGGAAAGTGACATCTTTGATCCGTTTCCTTTGACTCCTGCCAAAAGAGACGATTGTTAAATGAAGACAGAGGGTTTTGTGTTTTCTGCAAAAGCAGGAGGTAAACTGCCGGGAAGAGCTGAAGGCTCAGATGAAGGAAGAGCAGAGTAGGTGATGAAGCAGCATGTGCTCCTGGGGCCTCTGCAGTTTCACGAGAGGTTTACCACAATTATTTGGAAGAAGAGCTGACAGGCACCACAGCACCCGGGTCAGGGCCACGTGGGTACGAATACCACCACGTTTTCCCCACCCAGACGCAGAGCTCCTGTGGGCACGGCTGGTGTCTTATCTGCCTCACTTGCTCTTCTGTTCCCAGCGTGGTATCTGGAGGGGAGGACTCCTTACTTAATATTTAGTGACTGAACGTAAGAAGTTCTGAGAGTCTGAAAAAGTCAAATGGCAGCACAACTGCCAGGGACGTCGAGGCCAGAGAAGAGCCCGTACCATCTGGCTGCAGAAGCTGTCACCTCACTCTGCCTCACTCTGCCAGCAGTCAATCTGAGACGGGAACGTCTGCCTTTTACTTTCAAATGAGTGTGAGTCACTCTGACCTATACAAGCCAAACTCCAGGCCCTCTAGTGCGAAAGGGCCCCACAGTGAACCTTCCAATCAGGAGAAGATGGGGGTGGGCAAGGGCAGGCTGGAAAGCCAAGAAAGCAACACCTCCGACCAGAATTCACTGTGTCCCTTCCCTACCAGTCAGCCCCACCCTTTTTTGTTTCTGCTCCCCATCAGACCCCTTTATCTAAGCTAAAAACCTTGGAAAGCATCTCCTCTCCCATCTGGTCCCCAGTTTGATCTCAGAACCTGCCTCTTGTTTTTCCAGCCCCACTGACATTGCCTCAGCTCAACTCCATCATATCTTATGCCTGGTCTCCAAGCTAGGCTTGAATCTCACCCAGTCTGTTCTGTGTGTGGCAGCCGGGCATTTCTCTCCCGCTCTTGTACCATCTTTGGCTTCCTATTGCCTCCAAGATAAAGTCCAAGTATTGAAGGCCCTCCCCTCTCCCAGCCACACAGAGCTAGTTCTCACTCCCCGAATGCCTGCACCCTGCACGTGCACCTCCACGGCCCTGGCACACTCCATCTTGTCTGCCTACCCGTCCTTAGCTCAAGTTTCTCCTCCTCCCTGAGAGGGTCCCAGACTCTCTGCCGGCCCACCAACTACACTGTCCTGTAACTTTTTTAGGGCATCTGTCCTTTCTGGATGGCTTGCCCCTGAAGGCAGGCCCCTCACTACCCTTGTGTGTCTCTGTGAGGCTGCCCAGCACCAGGCATCACCATGGGTTATGGTCAAAACGGTTTGAAAAATACAGATATTAGTGACTTTATACGCATTACCACATTTTTACGTTGACAATTCTATAGGGAGTTATTATCCCTGTTTTAATGGGGGAATAACTGAGTCTCAGCTCAAGAGACCGCCCAAGGTCAAGTGGTAGGGAAAAGGCAGCGCTGCGATTTGATATACACCCTTCTGCCATTTATACAACAGTGGGGCCGGGGAAGAGGGACAAGAATGGGCTCTAGAGAAGCTAGGCCCTACAGGAGAGGCTGGGAGTCAGGATCTGCTTACCCCTGAAGGGGGGTGGGCAGGCTGGGGCCGTGGGCTCCTACAGCCCAGCACCTGGGTGAGGAGGGAGGCACCGGCAAAGCAGAAGAACAGTACTCACTTGCACTCAGCCTCCGCATCAGCTTTGGCAGTTGTGTAGAGGCCACGCAGCTTTGTCCGGTAATAGGGAGAGACTGCAGAGTAAACACAGGGAGACAGATGCATGGGAGTCTGTCATCCATCTCCTGGGTCATCTTGGGTCACCTGGCCCGAGTGAAAACTGTCCTTTAGGCCTAGGCAGCAGTTCATTTCGGATCAGGCAGATACGCGCAGGAGTCGCTTTCGAAAATCAGGCCAGCCAGTCTTAGCTTGCATCCACCCCCTCCTCACCTTTCTCTCCTGAGCCCAGCTACTCACTCTTGTTCTCGGTCTGCATCCGCTCGTGGGTCTTCTGGATGTTTACTAAGTTGTGTTCACTCCTCGAACGCTCTTCCTGTAAGGACGAGGTTGACAGGACATGACGGGGCCTTTCATGCTGCCGTGCTAAGTACTCTACAGCCCTGGCCAGAGGCCCCATAAATAGGGCCCTCATTTTGTAAATCCAACTTCCAAATCCCTAAGTGCAACAGGATTTTTTCTCCTACCTAATGTAAAAGTAGTACAAAAGGAATTAAAGTTCAATCGCAAATTATACATTTTATGACACTCCTTTATCAAAAAAGACAGTGATCCACAGATTCAACACAACCTCCATCGAAATTCCAGCTGACTTCTCTGCAGAAACTGAAAAGCTCATCCTCAAATTCATATGGAAATTCATCTGACCCAGAACAGCCAAAACAATCTCGAAAAAGAAAAACAAAAATAAATGGGAGAACCCACATTTCTCAATTTCAGAACTTTCTACAAAGCTGCAGTAGTCGAATGGTGTGACACTGCCATATTAATCAATGGAACAGAATTGAGAGTCTAGAAATTAACACATGTATCTATGATCAATTCATCTGGGGAAGCAGGGGTAGGGAAGGAAGCTGGTACAATTCTTCCCCACATCAGTGATCCTAGGACCAAGGCTGCAAGTGAAGATGCTGGGAGCTAGGATAATTCCTAAGAAAGAAATTGTTTTAATTTTACCTTTTAACCTTTATGTCAGAATTTCTAAAAACCTGAGGGGGTAGCCATCTGGCAAAATGGAGTTAAGAGTGAACGCAGTTATATCACATAATTGAAACAGCCCACTAATTCAGAAATCACTGAATCATGGCCAACTGTACTAAAGCCTGTTCATAAATCTGGTAAATGGGCAGGGCCAATTCTGTTGCAAAGGTAAAAGAAACTGCTCTGTAATTCTTACTGTTCTATGATGAAACCAATTTTACTATGATCACACTTCATTATGTTATAACACACTGGTACTGTCAGTAAGATTTAACTATGTTTTGTTAAGTAAATCATAAGCTAATACTGATACCGATGACCAAATATATTAAGAGATTGAGTCAAAGTCTTCTGAGAATGAAATGCTGATAAAAAATGACTAGCCTGAGGAGGAACTGGATTTGACTCATCAGCTAATTTTAATGCTAAACAGTTTCACATAAATCTCTCATAACGTACAGAGAGTGGAAGATGAAAGAGGAAATTAGGTAATCAAATTAGGACAAAAATATGAAAGTGCACGTAATGGTTCTATAGAACAGATTTAGTTGTTTCTTTAAGTCTATCTCGACCCTACAAAGATTCCTGCAAATGTCAGGCATATTCATCCTGATACTATTATATCAGGTATACCTCTATCTGCTATATAAATGCTGTGCACACATGCAAAGTCGCTTCAGTTGTGTCCAACTCTGTGTGACCCTATGGACTGTAGCCCGCCAGGCTCCTCTGTCCATGGCGATTCTCCAGGAAAGAATACTGGAGTGGGTTGCCATGCCCTTGTCTGTAAATGCTATACTAAATGTATGTTCAAATGATTATTTTGCTGTAACAGAGCCTAGGCCAAGGCCTAGGGAGGTGGTTATGCAGTTAAGGATTAATACAGCAGGCTAGGGTTTTCCAAGGCTAGGCATTTCAAAACAGGGTTGGCCCTTGACCAGCTCTTGGGAAATAACCTCTAAACATACCTGGAATATTTTGCCTGATAAGAGTGTCTCTGTTTACCTGGAACAAGGAGGTGGAGGCATACGGAAAGTGACTGCTACTGGGTATGGGGCTTTTTTGAAAAGGTTCTGAAATTGATGACGGTGATGGCTGCACAACACTTTGAATATTGGATTCAAATTGAACTGTACACCTTAAGTGGGTGAACCGTATGTGAATACAGCTCAGTATCGCAATATTGCTGTTACTAACCAAAAAGAACCATGAAATCCTGCATGTGACAGAAAATCCAACAGGCACGGCAGGTCATGCTCCTCCTCCTCTCACCTTATGACATCATTGTGGTTCTGGCATGTCCAATCTGTTCGAACACAACCAGCCCTCCCCCCTCCACAGTTCAGTATCACAGCCCATGATCCCCTCTAGGAGTGGAGGGCTGTGGCTTTTTACCTGGGTTTGCTTGATCAGCTGATGGAGCTCTGTGAGCAGTTCTGCAATTCGGGAATCAGCAGACACGAGGGCCATGGTATACAGGGGCGCCTGCGGGGAGGGGAGGAAAAGAGAACTTATTAGTGGCTGTTGTGGGTTTAACCATTCTTCTGGTTAGGACGATGCAGTCCTAACCTCTGGTACTTGTGAATGTGACCTCATATAGAAATAGCGTCCTTGCACTGGCAGATGTAATTAAGATGTATGTTAAGATGAGATCATACTGGAAAAGGGTGAGCCTTAGTCCAACACGAGGGCTTCCCTGGTGGTTCATGCAGCTTCCCAGGTGACACAGTGGTAAAGACACACAGGTAAAGCTGCCTGCCAAGGCAGGAGACGTAAGAGACGTGGGTTCAGTCCCCGTGTCAGGAAGATCCCCTGGAGTAGGAAATGGCAACATGCTCAATTTCCTTGCCTGGAAAATTCCATGGACAGAGAAGCCTGGTGGGCTACAGTCTATGGGGTCGCAAAGAGTCAGACACGACTGTGTACACACACACACACAGTCCAATATGTCTTGTGTCCATGTAAGAGAAGAAACAAGAGACACACAGAGAGAATGCCAGGTGGAGAGACAGACATATACAGAGGGAAGACAGCCATCTGACAGAGGCAGAGACTGGAGGTAGGCAGCTGCAAGCTAAGGAGTGCCAACGACTGCTGGCAACCACTAGAAACTGGGAGAGAGATACGGAACATATTTTCCTTCTGAGCCCCCAAGAAAGACCCTACCCTTGATTCTGCAACTAACAGAACTGCTTGAGTTTGGAATTCTAGCTTTCAGATCAGTGAAAGAATACATCTCTTTTGTTTGTAGTCATCTAGTTTATGGTCACTTGTTTATAGTAGCCCTAGGAAACTAATACAGTGGCAAGTGGTCCTGGAATTCTTCCCCAGTCCAATGATGCTTGGATTCGGTATGTTCAAACAAGTCAGGAGTACTTAGTAAGTACCTTCCAAAAGCAGCATGCCGTAGCCCCAGCTCTTGGATTCAAGCATTCTGGTTTACCCTCCTCCCGCCTTTTATTTTTTAAACTTTGCTTCCCTGATAGCTCAGTTGGTAAAGAATCCACCTGCAATGCAGGAGACCCTGGTTCAATTCCTGGGTCAGGAAGATCCGCTGGAGAAGGGATAGGCTACCCACTCCAGTATTCTTGGGCTTCCCTTGTGGCTTAACTGGTAAAGAATCCACCTGCAATGCCGGAGACCGGGGTTTGATCCCTGGATTGGGAAGATCCCCTGGAGAAGAGAAAGGCTACCCACTCCAGTATTCTGACGTGGAGAATTCCATGGACTGTATAATGCATGGGGTCGCAAAGAGTCGGACACAACTGAGAGACTTTCACTTTGCCCTTTTTTTAAATCTGTAAAATGAAGATTCAAATAAGATCTTATATGAAGACACTTTCCAAGTCATAAAGCACTGTTACCTTTTTTTTTTTTTTTACTGTAGAGGGAAGAGAAATTAACTACTAAAAGTTTCTAACTTAAGGTAAGATAAATGTATTCTGATGAAAATAAAATGCAACAGTAGATAAGCAGGATAAAAGACAATAATAGATGATTTTAAAAGCAAGCTACTGTTTTGCCAAGATACATCCTAAATGTCCATCAACAGAGGAATGGATAAAGATGCTGTGGTGCATGTATGCAATGGAATACTATGCAGCCATAAAAAAGAACAAACTAATACCACTTGCAGCAACATGGATGTAACTGAAGACTATCATACTAAGTGAAATCAGTCAGAAAGAGAAAGAAAAATACCATATGATATCACTTATATATGGAATTTAAAATATGATTCAAGTGAAATCTATCTATGAAACAGAAACAGAATCATGGACACAAAGAACAGACTGGTAGTTGCCAAGGGGAAGAGGACTGGAGAAGCAATGGAGTGGGCAGTTGAGGTTAGGGGATATAAATTTTTATACGTAGAATGGATGAATAACAAGGTCATACTGTATAGCACAGAGAGCTATATTCAATATCCTATGATTAAACCATAATGGAAAAGAATATTTTAAAAAAGAATTTCAGGAATTTCCTAGTGGTCCAGTGGTTGGGACTCTGCACTCTCACTGCTGAGAGCCTTAATTCAATCCCTGGTCAGGGGAACTACAAAATCCCACAAGTTGTATGGTACAGCCAGAAAGTAAAAATAAATTAAAAAATGATTTTAAAAATTAAGGAAAAAATAATGTGTGTGTGTGTATGTATATATATATATATATACGGCTTCCCTGGTGTTCAGTCCCTACGTTGGGAAGATCCCCTGGAGAAGTAAATGGCAACTCACTCCAGTACTCTTGCCTGGAAAATTCCATGGACAGAGGAGCCTGGTAGGATATTGTCCATGGGGTCTCGACTGAGTGACTTCACTTTCACTTTCATATATATATATATAAATATAAAAATAACACTGAATCACTCTATTGTACAGCAGTAATCAACACAACATTGTAAATCAACTATACTTCAATAAAAAAATTTTTTTTAAGTAAGCTTTTGTAACTAGGTAAAAATGGATACATGCTTAAAGAGAAAAGGAGATGGGAAGAAAAAAGGAAAATTTTTTAGGATGTTGAAATTTTACATGATCCCCCTACCTTCTGGGAAAGGTGGTTCAATTAATACATCTCCATATCCACAAAGATCAGCTTCACACTGAATCTCCCCCACCCCTCCCAGTGGTAAACTGAAATCCTTGTATGTAAATATTCATATCTTCTTAAAATTTCTGCTTTTGTTTATTTAAAAAGTAATATAAAAACCAGGAATACAGAACTGCCTCAACTTCATCAAGGGCATCTATGAAAACCATAGATAACATCATACTTACTGGTGAAAGACTTAAAACTTTCCCCGCTAAGATCAGCAACAAGTCAACACTGTTCTGGAGGTTCTAGTTAGGGCAATATAATGAAATAAAAGGACCAAGATTGGAAAGAAAAAAGTAAAACTATCTCCACCTGCAGAAGACATGGCCTTGTACACAGAAAACCTTGGTTACATGTTTACGTATGGCTAAGTCCCTTTGCTGTTCACTTGAAACTATTACAACATTGTTAATCAGCTATACTCCAATACAAAATAAAAAGTTAAAGAAAATCCTGAGAAACTCACTAAACAACTAAAGAACTAACAAAGGTTAGAGGAGAGAAGATTGATAAGACAAAAATCAATTGCATTTCTATTCAGTTGCAATGAACAATCAAAAAATGAAATTAAGAAAAAATATCATTTATAATAAATCAAAAAGAATAAAATACTTAGGAATAAATTTAATAATAAAAGTACAGAATTTTTACTCTGAAAACTGGAAAATGCGGTTTAAAAACATTAAGATGATCTACATAAACAGACACCCATATTCATGGATCAGAAGACTTAATATTATTAAAACAGCATTACTCCCCAAATTGATCTACAGTTTCAACAAAAGCCCTATCAAAATCCTAGCTGGCTTCTTTGCAGAAATTAACAAGCTCATCTGAAAATTTACATGAAAATCTAAGGGATCCAGAATAACCAAAATAATCTTGAATTACAAAACATACTACAAAGTTATAGTAATCAAGATGGGATGGTATTAGCATAAAGGTAGACGTAAGATCAATGGGACAGAATCAAGAAACCACCAATAAACCTATATCCATGGTCAACTGATTTTCCACAAAGTTGCCAAGACAATTTAATGGGGAAACAATAGTCTTTTTTGATAAACGGTGCAAGGACAATTGGATGTCCACATGTAAAAGGGCGAATGTGGGTCCTTACCTCAGACCATATACAAAAATGATCTGATTAGACAATTCTCCTAAGATATACAAATGGCCAACAAGCACCTGAAAAAACGCTCAGTATCATTAGCCATCCAGAAATTACAATCAAAACCACAGGAGACAGCAGTTCACACTCACTAGGATGAGTCTGAGACATAATAACAAGCGCTGTTGAGGACGTGGAGAACCTGTATGAGTGGTTTGGGCTAAGTAAAATGTGGTATTATTCATACAACAGACTATATTATTACAATAATAAGGGATGAAGTAGTGATACATGGGACAACACGGACAAACCTTGAAAACATTGTGCTAAGTGAAAGAAGCCAGACACAATAAACCTCCTATTATATGATTCCCTTTATATGAAATAGCCAGAATAGGCAAGTTCACAGAAAGTTGGCCAGGGCAGGGGGTGGGTGGTGGGTGGAGATAGTTGAAAAAGGAAGGGGAGTGACTGTTAATGAGTATAAGGTTTTTTGGCCAGGTGATCAAAATGTTATACAATTGATTGTGGTGGTGACCGCACAACTCTGAATATACTAAAACCCACTGAGTTGTATTTCTTGGGCTTCAAATCACTGCAGATAGTGACTGCAGCCATGAAATTAAAAGATGCTTGCTCCTTGGAAGAAAAGCTATGACAAACCTAGACAGCATATTAAAAAGCAAAGACATTACTTTACCGGCAAAGGTCTGTCTAGTCAAGCCATAGTTTTTCCAGTAGCCATGTATGGATGTGAGAGTTGGACCATAAAGAAAGCCGAGCGCTGAAGAATTGAAACTTTTGAACTGCAGTGTTGGAGAAGACTCTTGAGAGTCCCTTGGACAGCAAGGAGATCCAACCAGTCCATCCTAAAGGAAATCAGTCCTGAATATTCATTGAAAGGACTTCTGTTGAAGATGAAATTCCAATACTTTGGCCACCCGATGTGAAGAACTGACTCATTTAAAAAGACCCTGATTCTGGGAAAGACTGAAGGCAGGAGGAGAAGAGGAAGACAGAGGATGAGAGGTTGGATGGCATCACTGACTCAATAGACATGAGTTTGAGCAAGCTCCAGGAGTTGGTGATAGACAGGGAAGCCGGGTGTGCTGCAGTCCATGGGGTCACAAAGAGTCGGACACGACTGAGCGACTGAACTGATTGAATTACACATTCTAAATACATGTCCATCTCCATCTCTGCCAGCCCTCAGCAAACACTAATTTACCTTCTGTCTCTAGATATTTACCTATTCTGCACTTCATTTTCTTTTATTGTTCAATAATATCCCATGCTTGCATATACTACATTTTGTATATCAGCTCATCAACTGATGGACATTTTGGTCTGTGTTCACTTTTTGGCCATTATGAACAATGCTGCTATAAATCCTTGCGGACATGTTTTCATTTTCTGGGCACGTACCAAGGAATGCAACTGCTGGGTCATATAGTAACTCTATGTTGAAGCTTTTGAGAACTGCTGGACTGTTTCCAATGCGGATGTGCCATTTATATCTCCTTCAGCAACATAGGAGGGTTCTGCTATCTCTGGTATCTGCATCAACATGTGATATTATCTGCCTTTTTGATTACAGCCATCTGAGTGGGTATGAAATGCTAAACACTGGTTTTGCTTTGCATTTCCTTGATGGCTAACGATGTTGAACATCTTTTCATGTGTTTAAATGCCATTTTTGTATCTTCTTGCGAGAACTGCCCTTTGCCCATTTTTATTGGTTTTATAAAAGTGATTACTGAATTGTGTCCTTTAAAGCACATGTTCTCAATTTTTATGAAATCCAACTTAGCTGCGACACATCTTTTTTTCCTCACATGAGCAGTGCTATTTTTACCACTGCAGGCCTTATATAATGCATTTTAATACAAAGAATAACATGTCCCTTAAGAAAAAAAGGTCTAGTTGCACTAATCAGAACCACATGAAATCAGGGATCTAGAGTTTAAGAGATTCGAAGTGGATAAATTTGAGGATGAATAGCATAAAGGTCATTGATGAGGCTACGGATGATCTGCTGAGCAAAGAGAAAGGGGGAAAGAGCCCCCATTGAACCACAACCAAGGTGAGGGTGTGGACCAAGGATGAGTCCCGTGGGAAGATCCTGGGAAAGACCAGATATCGGCATGGAAAAATGTTGCTCTCTCCTGCCACATAAAGCAGAATCCTGGTTGGAATCACCTGCCTTCTACATGCCTTCCCTGTGCATATTAAAAGAGGGAAGCCCCCCAAATGGACAGGTGGGTTTTACTTTATATAAACGTTGACAGCAAGCACTCCCATTCTGCTACTAGAAAAATCAGTTACCTTCTCTGATAATTTGGACACTTCAAACCTCTTCTCTCCTCAGTACCTTTGCTCCTGCCCTCATATCTGACTTTGGGTCCCCTTTACTGATGTCCAAGGTTCCTACTTTGCTCAGATGACAAGCCAGAGGTCATGAGGTCTCTGGAAACGATCCCACCATCAAAATCATGACCTTGTGCAGCAGAGCTCCATTCCACCATCCCCTCAAGACAGAAGACTGTCCTTTCACTTACTGAAGACTAAACCCTCCTTCATCTGTGCTCTGAACCCCATCTCCTCTTGCACCACTTGACATGTTTTTCCTATGCTTTACAAGCAAACAAGCACACTTTGGGGCAGGGACCCATCTTAAAAATAAGAGCTTCTGAACTGCATGCTCACCTCATGGACCCACCCATCCCTGGTTCCACTTCAGAATTAAAGTTGTCCAAGCATGTACCTCTCTACTTCTTCACCCCTATTTCCCTTTTCAACCCACTTTCAGCTAGCTTCATCCTCACCAGTCCAGCGAAAATGTTCTCGAGAAAAGTGAATTACTTCCTGCAGGTCAGAGCATTGGATCCTTTCCTGCTTTATCCAACCTGACGTGTCAGCATGCAGGCACAGGTGTCCCTTCCCTCCTCCACCTCTGGCTTCAGAGCCTCCCTGCTGTGTGGGCTGCCTATACCTCATCTCAGCTCCTCCTCCTGGGCTGATCTCCCTCCTGAACATTCTCTAAATGCTGAAGCTGGGCTTACCTGGTGGCTCAGGGATAAAGAATCTGCCTGCCAACGCAGGAGACACAGGTTCGATCCCTGATCTGGGAAGGTTCCACAGGCCATGGAGCCACAACTAAGCAACTAAGCCTGTGAGCCACAAGCCGCTCATGCTGAAGCCCGCGTGTCCTAGAGCCTGGGCTCTGCAAAGACAGAAGCCCACACACCTCAACTACAGAGCAGCCTCCGCTCACTGCAACTAGAGAGAAGTCCGCACAGCAACAAAGACCCAGCAGAGCCAAATACATAAATCAATGAAGTCATAAACGCTGGCGCTCCTCAGGGCTCAAGCTGGGCTGCTATCCCCTCTCACTCCTAGGCAACGTCCGGCCGTCTGATATCTCCAAATCTTAATCTCCCTCAAAGCTGGAAAGTTAAAGAGGGTGATAGATAATACCACATGCCACAGAAAAGGACTGTCTCCAGAACTGCATAGGGTGTTACTGATGACCTTGGGAGAGGGGGAAACACTGTCAATGGGAGGGACCAGGTAGGAGGGGTGTGGTAGCAATGAAGACAGCAATTCCCAGCTAGCAGGGCTGTGACCCAGAGACAGCGGTGGAGGCTTGAGAGGGAGGCAAGTAGACAAAGGGATTACAGGTGGAGGAAATGGAAGCATGTTGGCTGAGGGGCAGGAGCACACCGAGAACAAGTCCCAGGATAAGAGAACAGGGTTGCATGTGAAGGGACAGGAGGGTGAAGGATGGGTCCAACCCTGAGGCCTCTCTAGTGTCAGCATCTGCTGACATTCCTTCCAGTGTGTCTTATCTATAGACTCACAAACACAGATGTCCTGTCCCATCCCACCCGGCCCTCCAAAGGGCCTGAAAGGCACATTCTTTCCCTCTTTTTCATTTTACTTATTTTTGGCTGTGCTGGGTCTTCCCTGCTGTGCGGCCTCTTCTGGAGCTGTGGCGAGCAGGGGCTGCTCTCTCCTTGTGGAGCACGGGATCTAGGGCACAGGGGCTTCAGTAACCGCAGTTCCTGGGGTCCAGAGCACAGGCTCAGTAGTTCCGGCAAACGGGCTCAGCTGCTCTGCAGCATGTGGGCTCTTCCTGGATCAGAGATCGAACCCATGTTTCCTGTGTCTCCTGTATTGGCAGGCGGATTCTTTACCACTGAGCCACCAGGGAAGACCTACCCTTTCCTTCTTTGTCAGGGTCCATTTTCCTCAACAACCAGCTCAAGACTGGTTTTGTCTGACTAACCCTAAAGAAGCCTAACTTAACTCTTATTTGACTTTTCCTGGAACCTATCTAGACCTACAGGCTTCCCTAGTGGCTCAGAAGATAAAGAATCTGCCTGCAATGCAGGAGACCTGGGTTCAGTCCTTGGGTTGAGAGGATCCCCTGGAGGAGAGCATGGCAACCCACTCCAGTATCCCTGCCTGGAGAATTTCAAGGACAGAGGAGCCTGGAGGGCTACATTCCACAAGGTCGCAAAGAGCTGAGCACGACTGAGTGACTAACACTTTCACCTAGATCTGTAACAGCTTTTCAGCCAGTAGACGTAGGTAGATCTTCTCTTCTCCACACAGCCTAGAAAGCTCCACAGGCAAGAATAGTCATCTCTGCTGTCTTCAACAAGCCCCTTTCATCAATAACCCCACTGATAAGCAGTGTCAGGAAATTGCCCACTCCTTGAAGCAAACACTGTTGTTTCTTGGGTATTTCTCCACAAAGATCCCACGTATATTTAAGAAAAAAAAAAAGTGCTGTCTCATAAAACCTTTTGCAATGAGTAGATGGAGAAACAGACACACGAAACTGCAGTTGAAACTGTCAGCAAACAAGTGAAAAAGTTGACCCACCTGGTCTGGAGGAGTAGGTCAAATACCAAGCCAGGGAGGGCCTCATCCTGCAACCAGAAGGCAGCAGCGGGAAGGGAGGGCCCCAAATTTGACGAGAGGCCAGACTTAAGGCAGAGGAAGCCCCTACACCAACTGTCAGGATGCACTCACACACACAAAAAACGCTCACCTGTGTCTTTTTAAATGCTCTCATCTCACTTCCTTTCTATTTGATGTGAAGCAATTCTGAAGTATAGATAAGGCAGTGCCAGGAAAACACAGGGGACTGTATTATTAAGTTGAGCAAAGCAGTCAAAGGTACAAGCAACAGAAAATGCTGACACATTCCAAGCATAGGGGAGTGATCACGGCCGCCATCATTTAAGGGGCCCTCCCCTGCTTGAGCTCTGCCCACTAGGTAGCACCCTGCCTGGGAGAAGCACCTCATTTTATGATTTTACAATAAACTACTGCTATCTCTGGGCGTCCCAGGTGGCTCAGTGGTAAAGAATCCACCTGCCAATGCAGGAGATGCACGAGAGATGTGGTTTGATCCCTGGGTCAGGAAGATCCCCTGGAGGAAGAAATGGCAACCCGCTCCAGGCAAATGCCTGAACGCCATGGCCAGAGGAGCCTGGTGGGCAACAGCCCATAGGGTCGCAGAGTCGGACACAACTCTGTGCCTGAATATGCACACACTGCTATCTCCAGATCCAGGCAGCTGTGAACTTGAATTTCCCCAGAAAATACACTCTCAGTAAAGGTTCCTGTAGCTCTCCACTCTGAAAACACTAAACTTGCTGGTGCAAAACAAGTGGGAACGCAGACTTGGAACCACAGCTAAACAAAAAGGCCAAGGAGCTCCCAGCTGGGAGGAAACTGAATGTTCAGCCCAAACTGCCTGTTATCCAAGTTCAAGGGTCCCAGTTGATCTCAGCATTAGTCTCAAACCAAAGAGCAGTTACGTAATCCCCCTAAGGTTTCAGAATTCTTATGAATTTTGAGGCAAGGCCCAGTAACCCTAAACTTTTTGGGTCCTAGAACCCTCTTCTTTCCACTGACTTTCTACTTCTACCCACAAGGGGAACCACTGTTCTGCTATGTTCTACTACAGACCAGTTATGCCTTTTCCAGAACTTCACAGAAATATAATCATGCCATCTGTATACTTTAGTGTCTGGTTTCTTTTACTTAATGTGTTTTGAGATTCACCTGTGTTGCTGTGTGTATTAGGAGTTTGTTCCTTTCTATAGCTGAGTTGCATCAATTGTATGAACAAACCAGTTTATTTAACCTGTTTTCTCTGAATAGTGTCTATGTCCATTTTGGGCCATTATGAATAAAACTGCTAAGAAAAGTCACATGTGAATCTTTTTAAAGAAACCTGTTCCTTTTTCCTAAGTAAACATTTAGGTCTTGTAACAGTACTCTAATTTCCCTTTGGGAAACCATCCTTCATCTTGGCTCCAAGGCTGGGTACACCACCTGGGTCCACAGAAGTATTACAGTCTTCCTATCCAGCACAACTGGTTCTGGAAGAGATGAAAGTGAAAGTGAAAGTGAAGTCACTCAGTCGTGTCCGACTCTTTGCGACCCTGTGGACTGTAGCCCACCAGGCTCCTCCATCCATGGGATTCTCCAGGCAAGAATACTGGAGTGGGTTGCCGTTTCCTTCTCCAGGGGAATCTTCCTGACCCAGGGATCGAACCCAGGTCTCCCACATTGCAGGCAGACGCTTTAACCTCTGAGCCAACATATGTGACCCAAATCTGGCCAACATCAATTTCAAATCTCTTGCTGAAGCGATCTACAAAAAAAAAAAAAAGACCTCTTTCTGTTGGCTAAAAGAGTAGCATACAAGCCTGGAACTGATGGAGATTTTTGCCAGCCTGAGGGAGAAATCAACATGGAGGAAAGCAGAGCTGAAAAGACACAGAAAATACTGGTGACATAACCAAGGCTTCTGGATACAGCCATACCTGGAGCTGGTACACCTGCGACTCTAGTTAGAGTCAACAGATACTCCTTTTCTGCTTAGGCTAGTTTGGGCTACCTTTTTGTTACCTGCAACTGAGAAGTTTGACTAAAAAGAGGTAATTCATAGGGACCAAGGCTGCAAGGAAAAGCACATAGTAACTGCTATACATACAGCCTAAAACTGCTATCTGACCCTCTCATACAAATGAAAATACTCTATACTTAAACCATTATAAAAATAATCACATAGGACTTAGGACAATAAAAGCTTTGTCATGAGTCAAAGGGAAGCAAGGCATCCAAGACTACATTCAGATCCCATACCCTCCATTTAGCCACATCAGTAAGAATCTACATTAGTTTTGTTAGAAAATATTTATTTATTCATTCATTTAGCTGCAGCACGCAGCATCTTCATTGCATCATGTGGGACCCACGGACTCTCCGGTTGTGGCTGTGGGCTCAGTAGTTGTGGTGCTTGGGCCTAATTGCCCCACGCCACGTGGGTTCATAGTTCCCTGACCAGGGATCAAACACTGAGTCCCCTGCATTGCAAGGCAGATTCTTAACCACTGGACCACCAAGGAAGTCCCTCGATTAGCTTCCTTTTTAAAATTAAGAAGACCTGATGATTTCCACCTATCCCACCCTGCACCCCAACCCAATACCTACCAGGTTTTGGTACTGAAGCTTACATAGGTGACTCTCATTTAAGCCTACATCAATGCTACAAGCCCACCTTCTTTGCAGCTGGGGAGGCTTTAGTTCAGTTGGATGAAGTTATGCTAGGTAACTCAGGAAATACAAGTAGTCGAGCTGCCACTGCAAGGCTGCAAACTATAAAATCTATACTCTTCCTTCCTAGTTTTGTCACACTTCAGCACATTCCATAGCAAAAAGAGATCAGTTCAGTTCAGTTCAGTAGCTCAGTCGTGTCCGACTCTTTGCGACCCCATGAATCGCAGCACGCCAGGCCTCCCTGTCCATCACCAACTCCCGGAGTTCACTCAGATTCACGTCCATCGAGTCAGTGATGCCATCCAGCCATCTCATCCTCTGTCGTCCCCTTCTCCTCCTGCAACTGCATCAAATACTGCTACAGGTCTGAGAACTAAACACTGAATTTGGTGCCCTAGAGATGACTGGTGGCTTTGACAAGGCGCTATTTCAGTGGAAGGGTGGGGGCCCAGGCCCGACTGGAGTGGGTTTGGAGGAGAAAAAGTGCTAGTGAGTACAGACCGAAATTTTGGCTGCAAACAAGGGCAGAGAAATATGAATGAAGAATGAGGTTATTCGGTTAAGATGGGCACATCGTGAGCAAATAACAAATGCTATCAAGGTTCGGGGCCCATCCTCTGCCTTTGTCGTCTAGCACCTGGCCTGGGTACCCCACCTCTCCCGGCCACTGCGCCAAGCTCCATGTGCGGCGGCTTCCCACTAGCGCAGGGCAGGCAGGCGCACGCGCAGACGGTACAGACAGTCTCCACCAGCCCTCCTTCCCGGCGCCCCGCCTTTCTCCGCCAAGGCGCATGCGCGCCGCCCCACAAGAGCCGCCTCAGCGGGGCCGGGGCATGGGGACCACCGGCCCTCCGCTCCCGCCATCGTGCGGGCGGGGGTGTGCGGCGGAAGGGGGTTGTCCGAGACCGCGAACCATACCTATCTACAGAGCCACGGGTGGAACAAGCACGTCGCGCTGGAAACTGCGACGGCGGGAGCAGGCGCGCGGTCCCTCGAATGCTTTTCAGAGTCTGCAGATGACAACGCCCTTTACGTTCGAAGATTCGCGGCAGGACGAGACCCACACAGCCTTTTTCCCTCTTATGAGCTTAGTCGCAGCGCGGAGGACCCCTCTACGCATGCGCCGTCATCCTCTGTGACGTGCCGCGCTGCCCTTTGGGAAATGTAGTTTTCACTTTGACACACTGCTCCGGCTTTTCGGCCGAACCTTATTTTACCAAGCCAGGGTCTTTGTGTGCCAAGCCCTCCTCCAAGGGATCTTCCCCACCCAGGGATTGAACCCGCGGGCACTTGGATTGGCAGGCAGATTGTTTACCACTGAACTACCTGGGAAGCCCTTCTGAGAAAGCTACAATGTGGCAAAGAAATCTGGGGCTTCCTTGTCTATCCTTCTTCATCTAACACATCTGAAATGCTTTCCCAAAGACTTGAAAAGTCACAGCAATCTTCACTGAAGGTCGCTTGAGGGCACATGGAGAGAGTTACACAGAGTGCTTTCCTTTTATTAATCCTTTTACTGATTCCTCCCTTGACAGAGTTGCACTGCTGATGGCCGTGCTGTCATCTGTCTCTCTGCTTTCTCCTGCTTGAGGACTGGCTTTTTACATGAGGGCTTCAGGCACTTTCTGTGTAAAAAAACCAACAGTCACTCAGCTTGACCCTGTTCACACCCACTCCTCACCCATTTGAGCAAAACAAAAAGTTTTCACCTTGGGAGGTGGGAGATAACTGTAACCATTGTATTCACTTTTAATGGTGATTTTCCTTGACACAGACAAAAAGCCATATCTTGACCAGAAGGTGGCATAGTATGCGTGGAATTGAGTAAAGGAAAGGGATGAATTAAACTGACCCTTAACATTTTCCTTTTCTCCCCTCCTAAAACAGGTAACTTCGTGACCATATGAACTGTTGCCCACCAGGCTCCTCATACACTGTGAAAAAGTCAAATGTTGCCGGGATCTAGCATCTGTGATGGAGGAAGTAAAAGTTCTCCAGAATCCCAGTTGAGGATATAACCTCTACGGAGAGTTTGGTACACAACCCCATTGCTCACTCCCCTTTTTTTCAATAATTAAAATAGTTTTTATTATAGAAATAGGATTATAGACATGCTTGGGCAGCAATCCCTTGGACCCAGGCTTGCCCTGGGGTGAGAGAGTGGGAGGTAGGGACAGAGGGGAGGGTCTCCCTTGGGTATCTAGCCCTGGGCTGGCACCCAGTGGTGGGAGGGGCAGTTCAGTTTAGTTGCTCAGTGTGTCCAGCTCTTTGCGACCCCACGGACTGCAGCACGCCAGGCTTCCCTGTCCACCACCAACTCCCAGAGCTTGCTCAAACTCGTGTCCATGGAGTTAGTGATGCCATCCAACCATCTCATTCTCTGTCATCCCCTTCTCCTGCCCTCAATCTTTACCAGCATCAGGGTCTTTTCCAGTGAGTCAGTTCTTCTCATCAGGTGGCCAAAGTATTGGAGCTTCAGCTTCAGCATCAGTCCTTCCAATGAATATTCAGGACTGATTTCCTTTAGGATGGACTGGTTGGCTCTCCTTGCAGTTCAAGGGACTCTCAAGAGTCTTCTCTGGTCAGAGGGGCATTAGGTTGCAAATATTTTCTCCCATTTTGAGGGTTGTCTTTACATTTTGTTTATAGTTTTCTGTGCTTAAGCTTTTAAGTTTAATTAGCTCCCATTTGTTTTTATTTTCGTTACTCTAGGAGGTGGATCGAAAAAGATCTCACTGCCATTTACATCATAGAGTGTCCTATCTTTTCCTCTAAGAGTTTTATGGTATCCTGTCTTCCACTTTGCTCTTTAATCTATTTTGAGTTTATTTTTATGTATGGTATTAGGGAGTGTTCTGATTTGTTTACATGTAGCTATCCAGTTTAAAAAGACACTTTAAGCAACAGGGTTTGGAAAATCTTTTTTTTTTTAATTATTTATTTTGGCTGCACAGGGTCTTCCTTGCTACGTGTGGCCTTTCTTTAGCTGTGGTGCACAGGCTTCACACAGGCCTAGTTGTGCCCCTTAGCATGTGGGCTCTTCACCAACTAGGCATTGAACCCACGTCCCCTGCATTGTCTGGCAGATAACAACTGGACCACCAGGGAAGTTCCTAGAAAACCTTAATGCCTACACCTGGGTGAGCATGAGTCATGTATGTTTTCTTTTCTTTATGTCAGAAAATTGTAGACATGCTGAATCATCTTGTACTTGTCAGTAAACTTAGAGAGCCAGGCAGTATTAAAAAAAATAGCCCTGAACTGGAAGACAGGAGGCTATTGTTTCCTAAATCCAGGTGTAGAATTTCCTTGTACTCCAACTCCTTTGGTTAGCTAAGTGCACTACACTTTCTCCCCTTTCACCTTCCTGGGACCCTGTTTCACAGCCTCCTGGTCTGACTTCTGTTCATCCTTTCCAAGTCAGCTAACACATGACCTACTCTGAGAATTACCAGTCTGGATGAGGTCCACCTTGCAGTTTGAATTTGTTTTTCTCACATTACTTATCCTACTGTCTGGTAACAGTAGCTAGTCTACAAACCCACTGAATATGGGTACCATGTTCCACTTACTTTTATATCCCAGCACCAAACAAGTAACTTGCATACAGTTTGTGTTTTTAATATTTATTTATTTGGCTGTGCTGAGTCTTAAATGTTGCACTCAGGATCGTCAATCTTCATTGCCATATGCAAGATCTTTAGTTGCAGCATATGGACTCTTAGTTGCAGCATGTGGTATCTATATCTAGTTCCCTGACCAGGGATCAAACCCCAGGCCCCCTGCACTGGGAGCGTGAAGTCTTAGCCACTAGATCACCAGGGAAGTCCCTGGCATATGGTTAATGCCCTAACATCTGTAGAGCAGAGAATCTTAGTCACTCTGGTCCATACTTCCTCGTTTGCTAAATGAGGTTGGGTTTGCTGATCTCTAGGGAGACTTCCAGTAATAGAATTTCTTATTCTAGAGTTTTCTACCGTTGTTTTATCTGGTCATGTATCTTCTTTACTTACCAAGAGAAATGTCACACCTGTATTATGCTGAAATGAAATACTCATTATCTATATTATTTCAATAGATATAATGCAAAAATTTGAATTATAGTATACATGATGTTCTGTTAACCTAATGTTTTCATTTAACAATGATTTATGGACAGCTTTCTCATCAAGGCTAGCAATGTAGCTTATTCTTTTTAATGGTTACAGAATATTTCACAGAAGGATGTTGATCAATCACCTCCTGATGAACGCTTAAGTTGTTTCCAGTTCTTCATAACTACAAACGAAGCTGGGGGTATTTCTGTAGGAGATTTCTCAGGGAGTATGTGTATTTAACAGTCTTATCAATACTGCATCCACTGGCACTTCCCTGGCAGTCCAGTGGTTGGGACTCTGCACTTCCAATGCAGGGGGCTCGGGTTCAAACCATGATTGGGGAGCTAAGGTCCTGCATGTTCGAAGCCAAAATATATATTTATTGAACACTTACTGTGTTCTTTACCTTGGAAGAAAAGCTATGACCAACCTAGACAGCGTATTAAAAAGCAGAGACGTTACTTTACCGGCAAATGTCCGTCTAGTCAAAGCTATGGTTTTTCCAATAGTCGTGTGGATGTGAAAGTTGGACTGTAAAGAAAGCTGAGCGCAGAAGAATTGATGCTTTTGAATTTCAGTGTTGGAGAAGACTCTTGAGAGTCCCTTGGACTGCCAGGAGATCCAACCAGTCCATCCTAAAGGAAATCAGTCCTGAATATTCACTGGGAGGACTGATGCTGAAGTTGAAACTCCAATACTTGGCCACCTGATGCGAATAACTGAACTGAACTGAACTGAATGTTCTTTACCATCTGAGCCACCTAGGTATTGTATAAATACAATAGTTTTTATAAAAATTGGTCCTTTAATCCTCCCAACAATCCTCCCAGGTAGGTATTGTACTATTATGGATCTCATCTTACAAATGAGGATACTGAAGAATAGAGAGGTTAAGTAGTTTGTCTAAGGGTACAATTGGTATTAATAGAACCATGCTTTGAACTCAGGCAGTCTCGCTGCAGAGGCTACTCCTTTAACTGCTAACTAGACTTGTGGGGTTGAAGCTGAAGCTCCAATACTTTGGCCACCTGATGCAAAGAACCAACTCATTGGAAAAGACTCTGATACTGGGAAAGACTGAGGGCAAGAGGAGAAGGGGACAACAAAGGATGAGATGGTTGGATGGTGTCACTGACTCAGTGGACGTGAATTTGAGCAAACTCTGGGAGATGGTGAAGGACAGTGAAGCCTGGCATGCTGCAGTCCATGGGATCGCAAAAAGTCAGACACAGCTGAGCAACTGAACAACAGCAACAGCAACAGAACTAGTGAGGACAAATCATGGAGAAGTAAACAAAGATAGTTTTGATTAGTAATAATTGAATGCCATGGAGAAAGTAAAATGAAAAGGTAATGTACTGAGAGGTTGTGTGGTATTATGGATAGGAAATGTGTACTGATTTGCTAAAGACCCACCTCTCCCAGAGGGCGCAGTGTGTCATTCCTCTCATCTTGGGTAGCTGGCCTGGTCCAAGGTAGGCACTGTTTGGGAGGAGGGGAAGAAGGAGGAAACCCTGACAGCTGCCTCCATACACACGGCTGTCAAATCTTTGCCAGTGTTTGGTCAGCTGTGCTGACTTAGAATGAGGCCTGGAACTAGGGTCACACAAACGGTGGGAGGAACCCTTCACCACTCATCAGTCGTGTGACCTTGAGCAAGTCGCTCTCTGAGTCTCAGTTTTCCTTTTTTGAGTGTTAGTCACTCAGTGGTGCCCGACTCTTTGTAACCCCTAGACTGTAGCCCACCAGGCTCCTCTGTCCATGGAATTCTCCAGGCAAGACTACTGCAGTGGGTTGCCATTTCCTTCTCCAGGGTATCTTCCCAATCCGGGGATCAAACACGGCTTTCCCACACTGCAGGCCGACTCTTTACCCACAGAGCCACCAGGGGAGCCCTTCCTTCTTTGCAGACTGGGGGAAATAGCAGTGCACCACGCTCGGGTCTGGAGGAAGCCCTCTTGCACATCAGGCCCTGTTGCCTTCTCCCTTGACAGATGAGCCGACTGAAGCTCAGAAGGGGATTCAAGATCTCCGAGCAGCTAGCCCGGGACTGGAAGCAGAAGTGAATGGGTGAAAGATCGCCCCCTAGAGGCAGCTCGGGAATTTGTGAGCATGTTGGTAGTCACGATGACCTCGGATTGGAGCAAAACAATTCATCCTGCCCAGAATTGTCCCACATCCCACACGACGTCTGACTATCCTGCTAGACATTCATGAAGGTATTAAAAATAAAACTCTGGAGAAGGAAATGGTAACCCACTCCAGTATTCTTGCCTGGGGAATCCCATGGACTGACGAGCCTGGTGGGCTACAGTCCATAGGGTGGCAAAAAGAGTCAGACACGACTGAGCAACTAACACACAGACACACACACACTTCTGAAATAACCTAATAAATGGGTCTTTAAAAAAATAAAAATAAAGCTTATTTTAATGACCTGAGCCTATAACCTACCCAAGCCTAGAGCCTATCCCATCTGGTGTTATGCTTGTTGTGTTGATTCTTTGTGACCCCATGGACTGTAGCCTGCCAGGATCCTCCATCCATAGGCTTCTCCAGGCAAGAATACTGGAGTGGGTAGCCATCCCCTTCTCCAGGGGATCTTCCCAGATCAGAGATCAAACCCTTGTCTCCTGCACTGGCAGGTGGATTCTGTATCACTGAGCTACCAGGGAAGCCCCCTTGCGTCATGCTGGAGGGAATTATTTTGCTACAATGCTTCATGATAAAGCCCACTATTTTGCAAGAACTCCATATTTCCTAATTTCTCCACCTTAATTTGCCTTGGTGTGTTTGCTATGTTTGTTTAGTGAGTGTTAGTCACTTAGTTGCACCCAACTTTCTGCGACCCCATGGACTCCTCTGGGCTCCTCCGTCCGTGGGATTCTCCAGGCAAGAATACTAGAGAGTTGCCATTTCCTTCTCCCGTGTTTAAGTTACGGTTAAATTCCTCTTTCTCTTATCATCTGCTCTGTTATTATGATCCCTGGGAAACCAGAAGCTAAATCTAATTCTGGCTCAGGCCAGGGAGAAATGCAAGCAAGGCTGTCCCTTCTTGTTCAACAGAGAATGATACTGGGTTATTATAAGGCTCGGGGGAAGACGGTAGTTTTGGTAATATTGAAATGGAACAGTGTTTCAGTCGGCTCACAGCAAAGTGGGAATGTGAGCAGGGAATTAACACCTAACACCTATCCTGGACTGAGCTAAAAAAAAAGAAAAAAAGGAATGTTGCAGTCTGCTTCCTTCACTGTCCCAAGTGCTCAAGCCTCAGCTAAAGCAACTCAGGGTGTGGCCCGTCTGGGTCAACGGACCCACAGGGTCAGATCCTTCAGGCAAGAGTGGAAATTTCCACTTTCCCCTGTTTCTTATCCGATCCCCTTCCTTTAATTCATATTAAATTAGCACAAACATCTGTTTACTTCACAACGGTCTCTACCTCAGTATATCCATGGTTTGAAATATGTATTTTATTTATTTTTTAATAAAGGTTTTGTTCTTTTTTAATTTTTGGCCATGCTGAGTCTTTGTTGCTGTGCAGGCTACTCTCTAGTTGCAGTGCATGGGCTTCTCATGGTGGTGGCTTCTCTTGTTGCAGAGCACGGGCTCTAGGGCACAGGCTCAGTAGTTACAGCAATCGGGCTTAGTTGCTCCGTGGCATGTGGAATCTTCCCGAATCAGGGATGGAACTTGTGTCTCCTGCATTGGCAGGTGGACTCTTTACCACTGAGCTACCAGGGAAGCCCCGTGTATAACTTTATTTTAAATTGATTTCCTTTTATGTCTCTTTTACATTTCAAGGAGAGCAATGCAGTTTACACTGTAGCAAGTACTTTGCCATCGATTATCTCATTTGATCTTCTCCCCAACTCTAGGTGGTGCTAGTCCTAAAGAACCCACCTCCCAATGCAGGAGATATGGGTTCCATCCCGGGGTCGGGAAGATCCCCTGGAGGAGGGCATGGCAACTCACTCCAGTATTCTTGACTGGAGAATCCCCTGGACAGAGGAGCCTGGTGGGCTGCAGTCCATGGGGTTGCAAAGAGTCAGACATGACTGAAGCGACTTGGCACAAATGCCAACTCTATGAGGTAGATACAGTTACGATTACCTTCAGTTTACAGAAGAGAAAACAGAGGCTCAGAGAGGTAAATTGACTTGTCCAGGGTCATACAGGAAGTAGTGGATCAAGGGTTTCAATCCAAGACATCTGGCTCCAGAGTCGGCTTAACCATTCTGCTAGTCTCCCTCTCAGGAGAGGGAGATTACCTAGGGACTCCCAGTTCAGGATGTTAAGGGGGGTTTCCAGGATTTTTTTTTCCAGGATATTTTTTATATAAAAAAAAAAAAAGGAGGGTTGGGTGTGATCAGTGTGAGGATCAGTGACATAACACATGGTGGGTTGTACCCTCTCCTGGATCCTTCTTCACTCCATGTTCTGCCTCCAGGGTCCTGAATCTGAGCCAGAAGTGGGTGGGGTGGGGCTCAGCTGTGTGGCCATGACCCCCAGCCCAGGAGGGGCATGTGGCAGAGGGCAGAGGGCATGAGATGGATAAGGAAGCAATCAGCCAGGTGAGGCCTGAAGGGACCACAAGCACTGTTTATGCCCAAACCCTGTCTCTTACCTCCTCCCCACTGAGGGGCGGGGATCTCCTCCGTGGAAAACTACCCAGCTGGGCGAGCCCCAGTGAGAAAGAAGGCGAAGGGGGCTGGGACTCACGGGACCAGCTCTTCTCCACCACCCCCCAACCCCCACCCTCACCCCGCTCTCTCTCTCGTGACTGATGCTTACTGGGCTGGGTTCTGGGAAAAGGCCAGATTGCATCAGACCGGGCCTGAGGGACTGGAGCCAGACTGTGGGCTGAGGAGGAGACGTGGCTTTATAAGTTGAGGCCAGTGAACTGGGAGGTGTCAGCAAACCAGACACAAACAAAGCTTTAGAAGACGGGAGAGGGAAAAACAGACAGACAGAGAGACATTATGGCCACCTTCCCAAGAGCAACCAGCCCGTCCAGGCAGCCCCCGGGCCCAGAGGATGAAGATGCCATCCTAGACGAGTACGACCTCTATAGCCTGGCTCATTCTTACCCGGGTAAGGTCTGGCCCCGCCACCTTCTGGATCCTTCCATTTCCAATGCCCACCCTCACAAGTGGACTGAACCCCACCTCCCCAAACTAGGATCCCTCCTTGGGCTCCTGCCCACTCATCACCCTTCTCCAGCCTGTTTCTTTGACCCCTGGAGTCACCCCCTTCCCCGCAACTCCTCATCCAGTGAGCGTTGTCCTACTCAGCCTTGGGACCTCATATACTTCTAGAATTTTGGAGATCACGAGGGAGAGGGGAAGTCCCTCAATCCACAGATGCAGAAGCAGGGACAAAGACTGCCCTAAATCTATGTGGTGACGATCCCCAGCCTCCCGACTTTAACCCAAGCTCTTTCCACCCCTGCCCTCCGTACCCCCTGAGCCTCACACCTCTGCCCACCTCACCACGGACTCTCGCCTCATTTCCCAGGAGTGGGAGGCCGGAAAGGTCGCAGCAAGAGAGAAGCTGCCATCAACACCAACCGCCACAGCCCTGGTGGGCACGAGAGGAAGCTGGTGACCAAGCTTCAGAACACGGAGCGGAAAAAGCGAGGGGCACGGCCCTGAGACAGGACTGGAGGTAAGGAGTCAGGGGCCCCCAGCACCTGTACAGGTCCCTCTGCCTGGACGGGACAGACCTCAATGTGCGAGGTTGGGCGGGGAGGAGGGAGCCAAGAATTGTTGTCTCAACATAGAATAAAATGAGACATACGTTTGAGTTGCCTAGCGACCAGAGCAAAGGGAGAAACAGACCCTTTGCAAGTGGAGCAACATTTGATTTACAGACAGGGAAACTGAGGCCCAGAGAGGATAGGGTCTTTCTCTAGAGTCATGGAGCAAGTGAACAGGAGAGACAGAACTAGAACCCAGGCTTCTGGATTTTTCACCAGCTGCTTTCCTTCCCCCAGATGAGGCCAGAGGACGGACACCCACAGCAATGGAAATAGGACCAAGGAGGAACCAGCCCTTGGGGGCGGGATCCAGGCCTGCTTGCCCCACCCCAACCCCAGGACTTAACCCCACCTGACTGAGACTCTGGGGGCGCCAGGGAGGAAGCACCCCCGGCCCCAGAGAAAGGACAAGATGGGGAGCAAGAGGCAGAGCATAGACAGAGGCAGAGTCAAGAAGGTACCTCCCCCCAAAAAGGAAGAAGCCGGGGCTCCCCAGGGTGACGGTGAAAAATAAACAAAGTGTAGCAGCTGCAGACTGTCTGTGCGTTGTGTGTTTTTGTTCTCTCTCTTTGTGTGGCTTTTTGGGTGCACACTTCTTGTCTGCGTTGGCGTGAACCAATGAGAGAATTTTGGTGAGTGTTTGTTTTGAGCTATGTGTCTGGGAGGGGTGTTTCTAATTTTGTATGGGCGTAGAGGTGAGCTTTTTTTTTTTTCTTTTGATATATATGTGTTTGGGTGCATTTGTTTCTGTGGTTTCTCGTGAGGTGTATGAGAATTTCCTCTGTTTCTTTGAGATGCTGCCCATGAAACAAGCCCCCTCCTCAGCTCCTCTCCATTTTTGGAACAACAAACTTGTTGTTTATGTCATCTTTGTATCAAACCACCTCTTGAAGTGAATGTTATTTATTGGTGCCATCTGCAAAATGGCGAAAAGTGGGATTTAAAACATTTAGGGACTTGCCCTAAGTTACTCAGGGCTCAAATTCAAGGATTCTTATTGTCCTCAAGTGTGAGGTAGGTCCCTTTGCCAAGGGGGCCGCCAGGACAGTGTTCTGGAAAGTCAGGTGAGCAGGAAAATTCTTATCCAGTATTATCAGTCTTAGAGCCAGACTTCCAGAAAAAATGTGGAGTAAGTAAGAGGCATGCTGGGAGCTGGTAGGGTATGTTGATTGAGAAAGAGACTCAGGCTGCTGTAATGAAGACTCAAACAAAGCAGGATAGAAAGTTCTCGCTGTATCACAAAGCAGTTCCAAGGATTGGTACTCTGGGGTTTACGTGGCAACTCCATCATGTCAGGGATTTCAGTTACTTCTGGCTCATTTTTCAGCCACTTTTCAAACATGGCTACCACTCTGCACTCCAACCTAGCTGCTCCAGTATCTGCCATTTCATCTGCATTCAGTTTATGTAAATAGAGTGGGAAAGGGACCAATAATAAGGAGGCCGCAATAATATATTTTTAAGGCCATAACCTAAAAGCAGAACACATTGCATCTGCTCAGAATTTAAACATATCACTACACCCAACTACAGGAGAGGTTGGGACATGTAGTATATAACTACTTAGCCACGTGCTAGCCCAAACTGGGGGAGAGTTTTATTATTAAAAGAAGTAGGAGAGGGACTTCTCTGGTGGTCCAGGGGCTAAGACGCTGCATTCCCAATGCAGGCAGCTTGGGTTCGATCCCTGATCAGGAAACTAGATCCCACGTGCTGCAACTAAGACACAAATAAATAAATATTAAAAAAAAATAAGAAGAAGCTGGAGAGAGTGAATATTAGAAGAAACTAGCAAGCAAAAAGGAGTACAGGATGGAGAAAACCCCTCGGTCTGGCTCTGAGCATAGTCTTTTTCCTTTTCTCCTGTCCACTGCTTTTAAACCCTGGGTTATAAAACTTGGAATCAATTGCTCTCAGGGACCCAAGAATATGAACAAAGGAATAAGGCAGCAGTTGGAGCAGAAACAGATGCACAGCAGATTAAGACCAGCTTGAACCTTTAAGAACCTTTATCCATCAGGCTCCCTTGAGTTGCCTGATAACTTTCCTAGAATCTCTGACCCGAGAAGGACATTAAAAGATATCTTTCCTGGTGGTCTAGTGGCTAAGACTCTGCACTCCCAGTGCAGGGGACCCAGGCTCAATGTCTGGTTGTGAAACTAGATTCCACTTGCCATAACTAAAGGTCCCACATGCTGTAATGAAGATTGAAGATCCTATGTACTGCAGCCAAATAAATTCCTTTTAAAAAGGCATCTAGTCCAATCTTGTCCCCAACTAGGGATGGAGCCAGCACCCCCTGCTTTGGAAGCACAGCGTCAACTGCTGGCCTGCCAGGGAAGCCCCCAGAGTTATTCCTTAATGTGAGCTGAAATCTGACTCTCCTACCTGCCCCTTGAGCAAGCTTCTGTTTTCTGGTCCCTTCTATCTGAGATGGTTTTATTCTCACTAATCCTGCAAGGCTCAACTCTTCAAAGTCTTCTCCTATTTGCCCTCCACCACCTGACTCCTTGCCTCCAAGGCAAGCAAGCCTGTGCCCAGAATCTCAGTCATTTTGACATTTAGCTCCTTCAGATTTCCCTTCAAACCCCTCTTTCCATGACAGATTATTTATTCATTCATTTAATACTTATTGGATGCCTACCATATTACCAGGACTTGGTTGAAGGTACGCCCTGGGAGGAGGGACAAACAGGACCCTGCTGGGATTGGAACCAGGCCTTACAGTCGGTGTCATTTCTTGGACTCAGGAGTCAAATGGCAGGAGCCGCACTAGGCAGTAGCTCTCTGCCTAGGATAGATCTGATGCGTCAGCTTCAGAAGAGCATAGCAATAGCTCCCATGCATTGGGATACTACTCTCATGGCACTTGTTTTATAGGTACTGCCTCATTTAATCCTCACAATAACTCAGTAGGCATAGTATTATATGCTCAGTTGCTTACACATGTTCAACTCTGCAATCCTGTGGACTGTACCCTACCAGGCTTCTCTGTCCATGGGATTTTCCAGGCAGGACTACTGTTGTGGGTTGCCATTTCCTCCTCCAGGGGGTCTTCCTGACCCAGAGATCAAACCTGCATCGCCTGTGTCTCCTGCATTGGCAGGCAGATTCTTTATCACTGAGCCACCTGGGAGCCAGGTAGAGTATTACTGATTCCATTTTACAGACCAGAAAACCAAAGTTTCTGTAAAAGAGAAGTAACTTCATCAAAGTCACACAGGCACAACCTGCAGAAGCTGAGACTTTTAAATCAGGTCTGTCTGATTTTCAAAGCCAGGTTTTCTCTTTGTGACTACATGCCTGAGAAGAACTGACCATGAGGAATCCTAGATGCTAGTTAATTTCTGGTCAATTTACTGGGGTCTGAGCCTGTTTCCTTCCTCTGTCAATTGCTGAGACTATCAGTCTTCTTTCAGCTTCAAAGGAGAAAATAGGCTGGGTGAAAATAGGGTTGCGTCTTCAAAGCAGAAAATAGGGTTGTGTCTCGCTGGGTGTGGTCACTCCCCAGGTAATGGATCCTTTGATCCACGCTTGCCAGGAGGCCCAACACATGACCCCTCACACGACTCCTGGTCCCACCCTTCTCTGGCATAGCCTCTGCTTGGGAGGTTCCAGGAACCAGATAATTCTTGGACTTATAGGACATGCAGAGTTAAAGAGCCCCACTCTTTCCCCTTTCTCGAAGGGGAAATCAAGGCCTGGGGGGAGTGCAGGAGGGCGGAACTGGCTTAAACGCACAGGGGGACTGGGGATCCAATCAGGACAAGAACCCTCCAGAACCTCCCTCTTCCCTTCCACTCCTTTCTTCATCTTCTCCTGCTTGTATGTAATACCTGTTTCCCCAGTTTCTTGGGTTCCTTCTGAGAACTGGAGAGTTGACTGACCTCTCTTTCTTCCTCAGGGGCTTATGGAAATTTCCAGGTAGGTTGCCACACTTCAAAGGATTCCCAGCTCCTTGCAGAGAATCTGGAAAGACGCCGTGGGGCTCTGTATTTACTTGTCCTTGTCTGTCCACTCCTTTCTCAAAAGACCAGCACTCAGATATATATATTTTTTAAATTCAGGATCACCCGACGTTGATTTTAAATGAGCACTTTAAAGTTTTTTTTTTTTAATTTTTAATTTTTGGCTGCGCTGGGTCTTTGTTGCTGTGAGCAGCCTTGCTCTAGTTGTGGTATGCGGGCTTCTCATTGCAGTGTCTCCTCCTGTAGCGGAGCACAGGCTTTAGGATGCAGGGGCTTCAGTAGTTGCCGTACTCATGCTTAGTTGCCCCGCAGCATGTGGGATCTTCCTGGACTAGGGATTGAACCTGTGTCCGCTGCATTGACAGGCAGATTCCTAACCCCTAGACCACCAAGGAAGTTCCACTTTTAAACAATTAATTATTTTAAAAATTTATTTGGCTACGCTGGGTCTTAGTTGTGGCTTGTGGGATCTTTTTCAGTTGAGGCATGGGAGATCTAATTTCCTGACCAAGGCTGGAACACGGGCCCTCTGCATTGTCAATGTGGACTCTTAACCACTGGACTGCCAGGGAAGTCCCTCAAGTAGCATTTTTAAAAAATGGTTCTATTAATAATAATAACAGTCCTAGTCCTAGATACTGTTATTGATGAACTGTCTCAGGGTTTTCCCAGCTTTACCTTTCACAGTTTTGTGATTTCTGCCTTATAGGCATTCAAGCTACACCTTCTTACTTTTTTACTCAAATATATTTAAAAGGAAGCTACGTAATTTTCAAAAATGGAAGCCCACAATCACTGTCAGTTAGAAAATAACTGTAAAAAGAAATACCTAACCATAATTTTAAGTCCACCTGACAACCTTGTGTGTTGAGTCATAAGTGTCCACACTTGGGGGAAAAATATCAGTTGTTCACGAACCAGACACTGTGCCAGGAACTTTGCATACATGGGAGACGGCCTCATTGTAATCACCCGGAAATTGAAGAAAATACTGATTCCTGGCTCCCTCTCCCAGAGATTCTGATTTCATTGGCCTGGAGTGCAGCTTGGGCACTGGGACTTTGAAAACTGAGTCAGAAAGAGAAAAACAAATATGACCTACTAATGCATATATGTGGAATCTAGAAAAATGGTGCAGATGAACCTATTAGCAGGGCAGGAATAAATATGCAGACGTAGAGAATGAACGTGTGGACATGGGTCGGGGGAAAGAGGAGGTGGGAAGAACTGAGAGACTGGAATTGGCATAAAGACACTGCTGTGTGTAAAACATAGCTAGTGGGAGCCTGCTGTATGGCACAGGGATCTCAGCTCCATGCTGTGAGGACCTAGATGGGTATGATGAAGGTGGAGAGAGAGGTTCAAGATGGAGGGGATATATGTATACGTAGGGCCTATTCACTTTGTTGTATGCAGAAACTAACAGAACATTGTACACTCTGCTGCTGCTGCTGCTAAGTCATTTCAGTCGTGTCCGACTCTGTGCGACCCCAGAGACAACAGCCCACCAGGCTCCCCCGTCCCTGGGATTCTCCAGGCAAGAACACTGGAGTGGGTTGCCATTTCCTTCTCCAATTGTAAACTCTATCCCAATTAAAAAAAAAAAAAAAAAGTGATTCAAACGTGCGGTGAAGTTTGAGAACTGTATTTACCAAAGATGATCACAGCAAGATCCCACCCCACAAGCTCTCCTGACAGTACGGCCTTGATGCTCCCTCCATCAGCTGGGGGATATGCGACTCTTTTCCTTCCGAACACACAAGGACCTATGCGACCGCTTTGACTGATGGACCGTGGCGGAAGTGGTATTTCCTGAAACACCAAGTGCTTGGACCTTGTTGGTGGTGGTTTTTGGACCCCAGCCACCCTGTTGTGAGGAAGTTCAAGATAGCCCACGTGAAAATCAACATAGAAAGTCACGTGTTATTAGTGGTCTGACTTCTGGTGCGGCGGAAGTCCCAGCTGAAAGCCATCTCCAGCCTCCAGACATGTGAGTGAAGGGAGCCTACAGAGGGTAGGGTCATCTTCAGCAACTGAATCTTCTCAGATGAGGCCTGAGATATAGTGCAGTAGAAACAAGCCACCTCCTACTCCTGATCCGCAGAATATCTGGGTGCATAACCAAATAGCTGTTTGATACCATTATGTTTGGGGATGGTTTGTTGTTAGACCAGCCTTACTTAGAGTCTCCCCAGATCCATTCCAGATCCTGCCTGCAAATTTGGCTGTGACCTGGGACAAGTTATTATTTACCCTGTATCTTAATTTTCTCGACTGCAAACGTTCACCTCCCAGAATGGTGCGGTGTGTTTTGTTTGTTTGTTTGTTTGATTGATTGATTTTTGGCCAAGCCTTGAGGGTTTTGGGATCCTGGTTCCCCGACCAGGGATGGAACTCGTGGCCCCTGCAGTGGAAGCATGGAGTCTTAACCACTGGATTACCAGGAAGTCACCAGAATTGTGCTTTTATTGTTGTTTTTTCTTTTGCTGCTTGAGGGACCTTAGTTCCCTGACCAGGGACTGAACCCTGGCCGTTGGCAACAAAAGCAGTGAAAGCATGACACCCAGGGAATACCCACCTCCTGAAATGGTTTGAGGATGCAAGGAAACTGTTTTTCAAGCATTTCATAGGGTACCCAAAAAAAGTTCTTAAGAAGGCAGCAGAGTGACAGCTGACAGCATGGGCTCCGGGCCCAGACTGTGGGTCCAAGTCCCAGCTCGATCACCATCTCTGTCTGATCTTGGTCCAGTTATTTGACCTTTCTATGCCTCCATTTCCCCATATGGGGAGTAAGAGTGCTGATAACATCCATCCTAGCATTATGGCTATGACTGGGTTAATGTAAAATACATAGTAAACATCAAGTGAGTGAGCTATTAAAACAAGGGTTCAGCCAACATAGCTCAGGTGTGCAAGAAATGAGACCTGAATTGATATTTCCTGTTCCTTTTCTGCTGGCGGCAGGTGTTTGAAGGGGTCAGTTTGCCATTTTTCCCACTCCTTTTCCCAGGGCTCCCCAGGAGCAGAGTTGAGAAGCGGCATGAATCCTCTTGGCCTTGACATGCCCTGGGTACATTGGAATCCACCAAGACGTCCCCCCTCTGCCTTCCCGTCCTTTCTGTCTGTTCTTTACTATCAGCCACACAGCACCTGCTCTTGCTGTGTTCTTTGGGCCACCTCCCGCAGCCTTTGTGTCACACTGGGGTGCAGGGGCACTGCTGGGGTCTGTCCACCTGGAAAACGGGGTACAGTTCTTTCCATACCTCAGATCTCACCGAACTCTTCAGAACAGTCTGGTCAGAGGAATCCTTTCTCAAGGACATGTCTGTTCTAAGATCTCCCTCTGTCCTTTCCAAATTGCCTCCTTCTTCCTTAGCTTGGGGAGTATTTTATTTTATTTTTGGCTGTGCTGGGTCTTCACTGTGGCACACAGGGTTCTCTAGCTTTGTGGGCTTAGTTTCCCCATGGCATAGCAGATCTCAGTTCCCTGATCAGGGATCAAACCCGTATCCCCTGCATTGGAAGGTGGGTTCTTAATCACTGGACCACCAGGGAAGTATTTTAAAATTTGCCCACTCCTCACCCCATCCACCCTGCTCTTGTGTCCTCATGATTCTCTGTGCCTTGAGTCCCCTGTGTTAGTCGCTCAGTCATGTCTGACTCTTTGCGATCCCATGGACTGCAGCCCGCAAGGCTCCTCTGTCTGTGGGATTCTCCAGGGGAAAAGAGTGGATTGTCATTCTCTTCTCCAGGGGATCGTCCCGATTCCGGGATCGAACCTGGGTATCCTTGCATTGCAGGCAGATTCTTTACCATCTGAGCCACCAGCGTTCCACCAGGAGTCCCCTAAGACTGTTGAAGTAAAAAGGAACTTCAATGACATCCCTTCCCTGTAGCAATGAAAGTCCACAGTGATTAAACAGTGATGGGATGAGCATAAAAAGAAGAGGAAGAAAACTCCACCTGGGTTTGTAGGAAAAAAATGTCTACAATCGCAGTGACTTTTATTATCATAGTGAATATTTACCAAAGTTCTGTGGGAGGGAAAAGATCTGGGTCATGGGTTCGTTCACCAACTGTCACGGGCTGAGCCAGGAGGAGACCAGCTGTGCTAACACCCACACCTAAGCTTTCTAGAGAGTTCTGTGGTCTTCAGGGAGCCCGGGGGAGCAAGCTAAGAAGCAAGAGCACCTCACTCCCCCGAGGCCCTGTGTAAGCAGCCAGCCTGGACAGAGGAGACTGCTCCCCAGAGGCTGGACCTGGAATCCAGGTCTCTGCCAACCAGAAGCACTTTCTTTTCTTTGTAAAACAAGATTCTTTTTGCTTCTCCAAGAACAAAAGCAGCTGATGCTGTGGAGATGCTATGGTAAAGAAATTGCCTGCCAATGCAGGAGACTGTGAGACATGGATTTGATCCCTGGGTGGGGAAGATCCCCTGGAGGAGGGCACAGCAACCCACTCCAGTATCCTTGCCTGGAGAATCCCGTGGACTGAGGAGCCTGGCGGGTACAGTCCATGGGGTCACAAAGAGTTGGACATGACTGAGCACTGACTTAGCACACACCCACGCTGAGGAATCCGAAGACTCCTCACATTTTGTTCTGTCCTCTTGAGTGAACACATTCTCCTTCCAACTTTAGCAAAACACTGGAGTTATAAAATTAAGCACTTTGTGAAATGTTTGCACCAGCTCTGTGCAGCCTCGCCCTGTTATCTCTCTTTTGGAGAACAGTTGGGAGAGTTGTTAACTGCTTAAGGAAAGAATTATTTATTCCTTCAGCAGATATTTCCTGAGCCAGGGAATATTCTAAAAGCTACAGATACAGTGGCCAATGAACTCTTTCCTTTTGGAACTTGTAGTGAGGGGCAGACAAACGAGAAAAAAAAAACCATGAATTTCAGTGTGGCTTGTCCCTGGTGGATGAGACAGTAAAAAATTCACCTGCAATGCAGAAGACCCACATTTGATCCCTGGGTTGGGAAGACCCCTGGAGAAGGCAAAAGTCCACTCCAATATTCCTGCCTGGAGAATTCCATGGAGAGAGGAGCCTGGCAGGCTACAGTCCAAGGGTTCGCTGCAAAGAGTCAGACACGACTGACCAACTAACACTTTCATTTCTGTGCAATTTAAAATGCCCTGGGTCTTCTCTGGTGCCGCAGTGGTAGAGAATCTGCCTTCCAGGGCAGGAGACACAGGTTTAATCTCTGATTCAGCAAAATCTCACATGCCTCAGAGCAACTAAGCCCATGTGCCACAACTTTTGAACCTGTGCTCTAGAGCCTGGGAGCCGCAACTACTGAACCCTGGTGTGGGACTTCCATCATGATCCAGTAGTTAACCCTCTCTGCTTGGGTGTGGCATTCTAGGTTCTCAAACACCTGTGCCTTAGCATCAGTGTCCTCTGGTTCCTCTGCTTCAGAGCTGGTACCTGGCACTAAGTAGGTGCCTGTAATATTCTGTAATATTCACGAATCAATGCATCAGACATAGTCTTGATTAGGTGCTTCCCTGGTGGTCCAGTGATTGAGAATCCACCTGCTAATGCAGGGAACATGGGTTCTATCCTCAGCCTGGGAAGATCCCACATGGTGTGGGGCAACTAAGCTCGTGTGCCACAACCACTGAGCCCACATGCCTAGAGCCCGTGCTTCGAGGCAAGAGAAACCACTGCAATGAGAAGCCCTCGCATCTCAACTAGAGAGTAGCTCCTGATCACAACTAGAGAAAGCCTGAGTGCAGCAACAAACACCCAGTGCAGCCAAAAATACATTAAATATATATTTATAAATTTATAAACTGTG